>NC_058403.1:141750394-141846301 GCF_002201575.2 Neomonachus schauinslandi | reverse complement strand
CTCTGCTCTGTGACATTTGTTCCTTCTTCCTTAATTTAACTGTCTTTTTGAGTGTGTCTTTAGTCATAAGGAATCTCAGCTTCTTTCTAAGAGTGGGCAGGGTGCAAATCCTTATTACCCATTCTCCTAGGGCCTGAAGGGGGTGTATATCTCTTTTTTATTCAAATGAATATCAATATTAAAAAAAAAAGAATGCTGGTACAAAATTAGGTCACACAGGAAATAGAAGAACTGAACTTGTTCAGATCTCAAACTGCAAGTTTCTAAATTTGTTCTTTTATTCCATCTATGGAAAGTGTTTTCCTACATCATCGTAAAACAAGGGTTACTGCTTATCCTAACAAGTAGATCTGATTTTTCATATTTTTAACAAGGAAAAGAAGATAGAGAAGAGACAGGCAAGAATAATGTTCACTACTTTTGCCTGTATGGATCAACCATGGATAATAACAGCATAAACATATTACAAGCACTGCATTCTGGAGCTTCATAAGGAATGTTCAAGAGCTTGCCAACCCTTTTCAGACTTCCCAAAAAGTGGGTGAGAGCAGAGATGAGGAAACACATGTACCTGGTAAAAAACAGTTGCTTCAGCTTATATAAGCAAATCGGCAACTAAAAAGCGATTAGAATTCTACATTATGAGTGCAAAAGAAATTTTCTTAAGTTGTTTCAACCTTACTGATTGTCAATGACAAGATTTAATGATCAAATATACAAAACCAAATTTGACGTCAGCATCACTTTCCCTTAAATGTTGCTCAAAGAAGATGTACACTTTTGCCTTCCTTAGAAACCTTTGTCAGCATCCTTGTCTAACAGCACCTGCATGCTTGCTGTGTCTCAAGGTTTGCCAATGCAGAAATAGCCTATGAATAATAGCCTATCGACAAATATTTATTTAGTACCTATTCTGTGCAAGGGACAAAGTAAAAAGGGAGAGATATTGTGAATTATATGTAATACACTTTCAAACAATAAAATTATACTCTAGTTGGCAAGGAAGAATTAGTCCTATGCCCCAGAATAAGATATCTATTATCTATCTATGTATTGATCATCTATTCCTCTATCTATCAATCCACCCATACATCTATTTATCTGCTTATGTGAATATAACCTGATTAATTTGTGGGTTTTTTTGTATGATTAACACATTATCTCTTAAAGTTATTCCTAAAGAGGAAATTTTAAAATTTCCTCTTCTAAGATGATATTGTTGGAAAATGCCTTCCAAAGTGATTCCATTGCAGTAAAAAAAAAAAAAGTGTCACATAGACATATAAGAGGGTTCTGGTATTTTTTCTTAAAGTGTCAGCTCTCTTACTTTATTGCTTGAATAGATTAACAATGAAGGATTTGATAACAGTCAAGTGATGAGACACTAAGCATTCTTGGGGCTCTCGGAGGATGGGGATCCCATTTCCAGCTGGGGTGCTCAGAGAACTGGGCTTACGTCAATCCAGTGCAGCGATTGTAATGATTATGTTATGACACCCAAGTGATGTTAAAAACCCAGAAATGAACCCACAACTATATGGTCAATTAATCTTTGACAAAGCAGAGAAGAATATCCAGTGGAAAAAGACAGTCTCTTCAATAAATGGTGTTGAGAAAACTGGACAGCAACATGCAGAAGAATGAAACTGGACCACTTTCTTACACCAAACACAAAAATCAATTCAAAATGGATTAAAGACCTAAATGTGAGAACTGAAACCATAATAATTCTAGAAAAGAACACGGACAGTAACCTCTTTCACATAGGCCATAGCAACTTCTTTCTAGATATGTCTCCCGAAGCAAGGGAAACAAAAGCAAAAATAAGCTATCAGGGCTTCATCAAAATAAGAAGCTTCTGCACAGCGAAGGAAACAATCAACAAAACTAAAAGGCAATCTACAAAGGGGAGAAGATATTTGCAAATGACATACCTGATAAAGGGTTAGTATCCAAAAATATATAAAGAACTTATAAAACGCAACAACCCCCAAATGAATATTCCAATTAAAAATGGACAGAAGACATGAAAACACATTTCTCTGAAGAAGACACACAGATGGCCAAAAGACACATGAAAAGATGCTCAACATAACTTATCATCAGGGAAATACAAATCAAAAGTATAATAAGATATCACCTCACACCTGTCTGAATGGCTCAAATCAACAACACAAGAAAGAACAAGTGTTGGTGAGGATGTGGAGAAAGGGGAACCCTCTTGCATTGTTGGTGGGAATGCAAACTGGTGCGGCCACACTGGAAAATATAATGGATGTTCCTCAAAAAGTTAAAAATAGAGCTACCCTATGATCTAGCAATTGAACTACTAGATATTTACCCAAAGAATACAAAAATGTGAACTCAAAGGTATACATGCACCCTAATGCTTACAGCAGCATTATCCACAATAGCCAAATTATGGAAACAGACTTAAGAGTCCATAGACTGATGAATGGGTAAAGAAAAATATATATATACAATGGAATATAGCTCAGCCATAAAAAAAGAATAAAATCTTGTCATTTGCAACAACATGGATGGAGGTAGAGAGTATAATGCTAAGTGAAATACGTCAGTCAGAAAAAGAAATACAATATGATTTCACTCATATGTGGAATTTAAGAATCAAAACAAATGAGCAAAGGGAAAAAAAGTGAAGAGAGACAGGCCGATCAAGAAACAGACGTAGGGCGCCTGGGTAGCTCAGTCGTTTAAGCGACTGCCTTCGGCTCAGGTCATGATCCTGGAGTCCCAGGATCGAGTCCCATATCGGGCTCCTTGCTCAGCAGGAGGTCTGCTTCTTCCTCTGACCCTCCCCCCTCTCATGTGCTCTCTCTCTTTCATTCTCTCTCTCAAATAAATAAATAAAATCTTTAAAAAAAAAAATAAAAAAAAAAGAAACAGACGTAAATCTAGAGAACAAATACCAGAGGGGAGGTGGGTTGGGGGGATGGGTGAAATAGGTGATGGGGATTCAGGAGTGTACTTGTTGTGATGAGCACTAGGTGATGTATGGTATTGAATCACTATATTGTACACCTGAAACTAATATTACACTATATGATAATTAAGTGGAACTTAAATAAAAACAAAAAAGAGGAAAAAAAAATGCCCTGAATATTTCATTCAATTCTGAGTGGAGAGATTGTGAAGGAGTACATTGGATGTTAGATGTGGGCAGTTCTCTAGAAGACGCCATGTTGGATGGGGGGGTGGGCAACAGCTCTAATTCATCATTAAGCAACACCTTCTGTGTCATACTATTGAAGGGCACACAGATGCCATGCTTGTGACAGGAGCATCATTAGAGTTCCCAGGTAACCTATACCTTGCCCTCTCAGATGCTCACCAGATGTAACGCATGATATATACACCAAAGAATGGCTGAAAGCTAGTATTTGCTTTGCTTAGAACACCCATCCTGCCTGACATCCAACACTTGTCTGCCTGAAAAACTCCTTTATTCTTCAAAACCAAGTTCAGGAGTTACCTCCTCTGAGAAGCTGTCCTTATGCTCTACTCCCTGACACAAAGAATAACTCCCTCCTTTTTACTATTCCTATACTTTGCACATACTTTCATTGCTACCCATAGCTGAATATATTACAAATATTTGTTATCTGACAGGACTTTGATCAAGGGGGAAGAAAATTATATTAAAACAGGGATGTAAAATGTAAATTTAAGCCCTACCTTTGGTAAATACTCCTCTTAAGCAGTAGAAGAAAAAACGTTTGAGGGCACTTTACTGGTATTTGTGTTAGTATTTTGAAAAATATTACTGTAAATTGTATAATTTTTGACATTTGTTACAAAAATAAAGTAATTTTTTCCAAGGTATACCTGATTAGATCATATACATATATGCAATATATATTACCACCCCCAACTCTGGCACATTCTAATTGGTTGCCTAACAAAATCCAAGCTCATCAACACTGTTAACCATGATCCTGAATTATAAACATAGCACTGGGGTAGAAATAACTAGCTTCTTAGGTTCCAGCTAAAGTCAACCTTTAAAGCAAAATAGTGTCCCAATAACATTCTGAGAGGCAAGAACTAATGAATAATATCTTTTGATATTTAAAAGTACTCTCAGTATTTGAACCCATTCATGACCATTTCTTAATGAATATCTACATATTTTACATAACTGCTAAGGTTTTAAGTATGAATGGACATTTTATTCCAATGTATTATGAAAGAACAAATAGTTTCATAGACTATTTGTGGCCTTATTCTCAATCCTTCAGTGATTTCATAAGTAGTTTCCGTTGCCCTGGCAACATTTATAAAATAAATGATTTACCCTATCTCTATATGATTGTGTTGCCCTGGTACCTGCTGTTATCTAGTCTGACATGGATTTTATTTTAGCTGTGTGCTTGCTTTCTCTAGAAATAATCCATAGAAAATAAGCCTTCACCAGATTAGATACTTAACATTATGTTTCCATTTAATTATATTTAATATGCTAATAGCTATTAAGGATATAATGTTGTCAGTATTCTTAAAAAGGAACTGGGAAATTCTGGTTTCCTGATGATGCGGCGATGAAGAAATTCTAAGTCCTATCTAAGGACACATTGGGGTCATGCACGATTGAAACTTTTTCTCTTAGACGCTGTGTGAGTCTCATGTTCAGAAGGCTGTGCCTGCAGTTCTAAAAAAGTAATACATTATTCCACAAACTATTCTTTCCTTTTAAAGGCCTGTAGTAAAATAATAGAAAACCACATGCCAAAGACAGGTCACAAGCACACATTTGGATTTCAAAAGATTCTGGATTCATCAGTTACTCTAGTCACTCCTGTGCATAGGAGGCAGGGATATTGGATATCAGGCAATGTTTTCTCCAAGAAGCTTTCAGAAGCTCTACTTGAAAGATGACCATTACCTCCAAAATTATTTCTATGGATAGAAAATGATTTGATGTACAGAGGCTTTGTATAATGACATTTTCATAATGTAAAAAAATTAAAAATTTTCCATTCATGATTGATTCATCTATTACTTCACTGGAAATTATGACTTTTTAACATACCTCAATGACATAATTTAGTCTTTCTCCAATGTAAACCTAAACTCTAGACAATAGCACTGGGACCATAAAGCTAATAAAAAATGTGTAGCAAAATGTGCCAGACTGACCAATAAAAAGTTGTTCTTCAATAGACTACAATTTACCTTTCCAATCAAATCTTTCCCTTATTCCCTAATACAAACCCTTCACTTAATGCAGGCTATCTGCCTCTTGGCCCTTTGGAATAACGTGAAACTCACCCCCCAATATTTTTGTGTTATTTTCACCTGAAATGCCCTCTTTCTTTTCCTTTAACCTCATAAACACCACCCATCCTTTAAATTTATGTCTTTGTTCCTCCCTGTCCTTATCTGTCATTTTCAGTGTTTTATAATTGCTAACCTTAATACCTTTTCTGCTGATTTTTTTAAAATTTAAATTCAATTAGCCAACATATAGTGCATCATTAGTTTTGATATAATGTTCAGTGATTCATCAGTTAATGCATAACACCCAGAACCCTCTTACACTGTTGGTAGGAATGCAAGCTGGTACAGCCACTCTGGAAAACAGTATGGAGGTTCCTTAAGAAGTTAAAAATAGAGCTACCCTACGACTCTGCTGCAGATTTTTAATTATATCATCCTAAGTATATAAAACATATCCACAATTAGATTGTACGCTTTAGGGTGGATTCTTCCTTCTTCTCCTTCCTCATTTCCAAAAATACCTAAAAGAATATTCTGTACATGTTTAATGCTTAAGAATATTTGTTCCTACATTATATGTTTTAAAAAAAAGAAGATAGTAGGAAGGGAAAAATGAAGGGGGGGAAATCGGAGGGGGAGACGAACCATGAGAGACGATGGACTCTGAAAAACAAACTGAGGGTTCTAGAGGGGAGGGGGGTGGGAGGATGGGTTAGCCTGCTGATGGGTATTAAAGAGGGCACATACTGAATGGATCACTGAGTGTTATACACAAACAATGAATCATGGAACTCTACATCAAAAACTAATGATGTAATGTATGGTGATTAACATAACATAATAAAATTTTAAAAATGTAAAAAAAAAAAAGAATATTTGTTCCTATTTGTTGATTTTTTTCTCATTGTATTCAAGGCTCTCAATCTCCTAAAACACAGAGTCAATGAATGGTACAGCTAGGGCCCAGTAAAAGAAAAACTTAGCCAAGTGAGCATTCTGTATTCAAGTACTTCTCAAATTTCACCACAATGAGGGTCATATAAAAACTCCAAATAGTCTTAAAAATTGCACGTTATTGATCTGCAACATGCTAATGTCTGAAAATTTCTTATTACACCATTGGTGACTGATTATTCTTAATTTGCACAA
Source organism: Neomonachus schauinslandi (assembly GCF_002201575.2). Taxonomy (NCBI): domain Eukaryota; kingdom Metazoa; phylum Chordata; class Mammalia; order Carnivora; family Phocidae; genus Neomonachus; species Neomonachus schauinslandi. Next base: position 141,839,914 of record NC_058403.1, on the reverse strand, counting down.
TATTTAATTTAACATATATATGTCCTAAAACATCAACAACTGGTCATGGAATAACTAACAATGTCAATTTGATTAAGACCATGCCATTTCAAAATACAATTGTTTTGATCGTTTAGCAACTAAACTGTCAACTATGTAACAATCTGATAGAGCACTTCATGATTATTCATGATGTTTATAAGCCCTAAATGCAATATAGTTTTAGTCTCCTGAGAACATCTCTGATAGGAGTAATAAATTATTTTTTTAATTGGTTTGGTGGAATAAATATGTCTCTTCCCCAAAACGAAGATAATTTCACATTTGACTTCTTTTAAATCTTTAAAAGCAGCTATACATAATGATACTTAAAATTGTTCCAGAATTTAGAGAAATAGAATCATTCCAAATTATTTTTATAAAGCCCTTATAATTCTGATATTCAAATCTGACAAAAATTTACACCTAAAATATTATAACACTTAATAAATTCATTAATAAAGACTGATGCAAAATGATAAATAAAATGTTAATAAATAGAATTGAGAAGTATGGTTCTAAGATGGCTTCATCATGACCAAAAGGAGTTTATTATAGAATGGTTCCACCTTAAGAAATATTTACTGAAATTAGTTAAATAAAATTAATTACAAATACATTAATAAAGTGAAATTGATAAAATAATTTTAAAAGCAATATTTTCTCAAAAGAACTTTGATTAAATTCAATATTTACATTAAAAAAACAAACACTTTATAGCGGCATTCGCATTAAGATAAAGAATCAATCAAAGAATATACTGCAATACAATTGGGTGAAAAAAGGATTGTGAAATATAAATAATTGAAATGAGGTGGGAAATGAAATTATTTTGATGGCTTGGGAAACCCGAGAATCAATGAAATTGTCTACTGGAAATAACAGAAAAAAATCAGAAAAATGGTTGGCTATAAAATCATTTCATATATGGGGCAGATGAACCTTCTTAAAGGTGGGACACTCTGCAAAGTACCTAACCATAAACACAAGAGAATAAAAAACCTGCTAGATTAAAAGAGACTTAAAGGACACAATAACCAGATAAAATATGTGGTCATTAATTGTTTCCTTATTCGGGTAATCTAGTTTTAATAAAGGCATTTTTTTTATTGTTGAGAAAATTTAATTAGGGAAGATAAAAATTCATTGGCATGGGAAAGAGTAAATTTTTAGCTGAAAATTGTACTTTAAGAATAGCATGTATTGTGTGATCTCTTTTAGTGAAAGATAACACATACATAAATGTGTGTGTGTGTATGTGTGTATCATGTATAGATTAGATGAGTAAGGAGATACAAATATTGATACAGACAGAGGTCTGAAAAGATATATTATTAAATATTAACTGGAATAATCTCTGGGTAAGAGAAAATTGGTGTTTTGATATTCTATAAAATAGAATATTTCATTCATTCATATGTTCTAAGTTTCAACAATGCTTTTGAATAACTAAAATATGTTTTTAATTTAAATTTCTAATATTAGTATGCAAAAATGGATTATTTTTCTATACACCAAAGTGATCAATAAGAAAATATCATTAAAATTTTCGTAAGTATAATAATAACAAAAATATTAAAATGCCAAATAAAACATTTGAGAAATGTAAAGAGCATATATGGAGGAAAATTTACTTCTCCATTAAGGGACTCAAAAGACATAAAATAATTCTTGATTAAACAGTATGTTACTAAACAAAAATGAGTCAAAGAAGAAATTAAAAGAGAAGTAAAAAAAAATCTTGAGACCAATGAAAATGGAAATATAGCATTCCAAAACTTATGAAATGCAACAAAAGTAATTTAAAAGGGAAGTTCATAAAGATAAATGCCTACACTAAGAAAAAAGAAAGAGCTCAAATAAACAACCTAACCTTGAACCACAAGGAAGTAGAAAAAGAACAAACAAAGGCCAAAGTTTGTGGAAGGAAAAAAAGTAACAAGAAAATCAGAGCAGAAAAAATGAAATAGAAACAAAACAACAGAAAAGATCAAAGAAGTAAGATCTGGTTTTTTGAACAGATAAGCAAAATAGACAAACCTTTAGCTAGACAAATCAAGAAAAAAAAAGAGAGAGGATTCAAACAAAATTAGAAATGAAAGGGAAAGATTACAATTGATACCACACAAATACAAAGGATCATAAGAGACTACTATGATCAATTATGCACACAAAAAATTGGACAACCAAAAAGAAATGATAAATTCCTAGAAACATTCAACCTATGAAAACTGAATCATCAAGAAATAGAAATTTGAATGACCATTTACTAGTAAGGAGATTGGATCAGTAATCAAAAGCCTCCCAACAAACAAAAGTCCAGGACCACATGACTTCATCAGTGAATTCTACCACACATTTAAAGAAGAATTAATACCAATCTTTCCTAAACTCTTCCAAAAATGAGAAGATGAAAGAGTACTTCCAAACTTATTTTACAAGGCCAGTATTACCCTGATATGACAGCAGACAAGGACACTACAAGAAAAGGAAATATAGACCATATCCTTGATGAAAACAGATTCAAAAATTCCTAACAAAGTAGTAGCCAAATCTAACAACATATTAAAAGGATCATACACCATGATCAAGTGGGATTTATTTCAGAGATGCAAATACAAGGATGGTTCAACATTTTCAAATTAATCAATGTGATACATCACATTAACAAAATAGGTATCAAAATCAGATGATCATCTCAACAAATGCAGAAAAAGTATTTGATAAAATTTATCATCCAGTCATGATAAAACCTCTCAACAAACTAGGTTTAGAGGAAATGCACCTCAACGTAATAAAGGCCATATATAAGAAAGCCACAGCTAACATTATACTTAACAGTGAAAAGCTTTCAGGAATAAGAAAAGAATGCTCACTCTCATCACTTTTATTCAACATAGTACTGAAAGTTCTAGCTAGAGCAATTAGGCAATAAAAAGAAATAAACGGCATCCAAATTAGAAAGGAAGATGTAAAACTCTCTATTTGCTAATGGCTTGATCAATATACAAAACTCTAAAGACTCTACCAAAAGCAGTTAGGACTAATAAACAAATTCAGTGAAGTTGCAGTATACAAAATCAATATATAAAAATCAGTTGCATTTCTATACACTAACAACAAACTATCAGAAAGAGAAATTAAGAAAACAATTCCATTTACAACTTCATCAAAAATAATAATTTCACCTAGGAGTAAATTTAACCAGGGATGAAATAAATCGAAGAAGACACAAATAAATGGCATGTTATTCCATGATCATGAATTGGAAGAATTAATATTGTTAAAATGCCCATACTACTGAAAGCAATCTACAGATTCAATGCAATCCCTATCAAAATTCCAACAGCATTTTTTATAGAAATAGAGGGAATAATCATAAAATTTGTACAGAAACACAAAGGACCCTGAATAGCCAAAGCAATCTTGACCAAAAAGAATAAAGCTGTAGACATATACTTCCTTATTTCAAACTATATTACAAAGCTATAGTAATTAAAACAGTATGGGATTGGCATAAAAAGAGATACATAGACCAATAGAACAGATTAGAGAACCCAGAAATAAACCCATCACTATATGGTCAATTAATTTACAACAAAGTTGTCAAGAATATACAATGGGGAATAGTCTTCAATAAATAATGTTACAAAAACTGGATAGCCACATGCAACAAAAATGAAACTGCATCCCTATCTTATACCATACACAAAAATCAACCCAAATTAGATTAAGACTTGAACAGAAGACCTGAAACTGTAAAACTCTTAGAAGAAAACATAAGGGGTAAGCTCCCTGACCTTGGTCTTGGAAATGACTTTTTGGATTTGACACCAAAATAGAGGCACAAAAGCAAAAATAAACAAGTAGGATTCCATCAAACTAAAAAGCTTCTGCATAAAAAAGGAAAACATCAACAAAATGAAAAGGCAACTTATAGAATGGGGAAAAATATTTACAAATCATATATCTGATAAGGGGTTAATATCCAAAATATGTAAAGAACTCATACAACTCAGTAGTGAAAAACCAAACAATCTGATTTTTAAAATGGGCAGAACAACTGAATGGGTATTTTTCCATGGAAGAATACAAATGTCCAGCAGGCACATGAAAAGGTGCTCGACATCTCTGATCATCAGGGAAATGAAAATCAAAACATAATGAGATATCACTTCATTCCTGTCAGAATGACTATTATGAAAAAGACAAGAGATAACAAGTGTTAGCGAGAATGTAGAGAAAGGAAACCCTTGTGCCCTGTTGATGGGAAAGTAAATTGATGCAGCTATTATGGAAAACAGTATGAAGATTCCTCAAAAAATAAAAATTAAAACTGCATATGATCCAGGAATCCCACTTATGGTATATATTCAAGGAAATGAAAGCAGGATCCCAAAGAGATATCTGCACTCCCATGTATTGCACAACATCACAATAGCCAAGATATGGAAACAACCCAAGTGTCTGTCTATGAATGAAGGGGTAAAGTTGTTGTATATACATACAATGGAATATTATTCATCCATAAGAAGGAAGGAAATCCTACCATTTGTGACAACATGGATGTAACTTGAGGGCATTATACTAAGTGAAATAAGCCTGGCAGTGAAAGACAAATATTGCACGGTATCACTTATATGTGAAATCTAAAAGGAATAAATACATCAATCAATCAAACAACCCAAACTCAGAAACACAGAATAGAAAAGTAGTGTTTGCCAGGGATTGGGGGTTGGTTTGGGGAAAATATGGAGAGGTTGGTAAAAGAGTACAAACTTCCAGCTATAAGATGAATAAAGTCTGAGGATCTAAGTAAATCATGATGACTGTAGGTAATAACACTATATTATATAATTGAAATTTGCTGAGAGAATGAACTAAAATGCTTTCTCTCTAACACACACACACACACACACAAGATAAATATGTGAGATAATGGATATGTTAATTACCTAGATGGTGAGAGTCCTTCCATAATGTATATATGTATCAAATCACAACAACACTTACTTTATGTGTCTCACAATTTTATTTGTCAATTTTATCTCAATAAAGTTAGGGGAGAAAGTAAAAAAATCTTGAGTAAATGGAAGGACTTATTTTTTTTTAGAAAAATTCATTGTACATATGTCATATTTTTATATTTCTCATTAGTTAATATATAAATTCAAAGTGATCTCTATCAAAATTTAAGTGGACTTTTTTAACTTGACAAACTGCTACTAAAATTAATTTGGAAATATAAAATAGCTAGAAAAATTCTTGAGAAACAAAAAACTAGCTAGAAAAATTCTTGAGAAACAACAACAAAAAATAATGTTGGGGATTAAGTCCTGTCAGATATATATGGTATTATGAAGTGATAATTAAAATACTAGAGTAATGGTCAAAAAGTAGATCAACAGAACAGAATTGATTCCAGAAATATACCAGATATAAAGAGAGTTATTGTATGATTAAAATTGAAATAAAATTTAAATCAGTGGAGAAAATATAGATGATTTATACGGCAGAAGTTGTTATGACAACTGGTTACCCATTTGGGGAAAAAACTTGGACCATAATCTCATACCATATTGCAAAATAAACTCCAAAAGTAACAAAACTTGAAAATAAAACTTACTATAAACACAATAATAAAACCTATGGTGATACAATGTTTTATGTCAATTATATCTCAATTTAAAAAAAAGGTATTAAACTCAAAAACACCAAAGTAACAACAAAAAACAGTAAACAAAGACATAGGGTGTTTTATTATTTATTTTTAACCTATAGTGTTTTAATCTTATATTTAATAAGGTATTTCACATGGGAGTCCAGATGCTCTAAAGCAGGGGATGGCAAAACACAGCCTATAAACCAAATGTGGCCCTCACCTGTTTCTGGAAATAAAGTTTCTTGAAACTCCGCCATGCCAAGTCATTTATGTACTGTCTATGGCTGCTTTCACTCTCCAACCACAGCACTGCCTCGGTGTGAGAGAGACCATACGGCTCACAAAACTGACAATATTTATGCTTGGATCTTTACAGAAAAAGTTTGGTGACCTTGCTCTAAAGGGAAAAACTGGTAAATACTAAACACATAATACTAAATACTAAAGTCCTGCATGATGAACACCAAAACATTAAATTAAAAGGAAACAGAAAACATCTAAATTGTCTATGACAATGTTAACTAATTGCAATAACAGCTTTTAAAAAAATAGGAGATCAACACCCCAAAAGAGAAATGAGCAAAACACATGAACTTGGAGCTCCGAGGGGGGAAAAAGAATAGTCAATAAACATGAAAAGCAACTCAACTCGTCTAGGACTCAGAGAAATAATAGTAAAACATCAGCAAAATACTGTTCACTATTTATCACATTAACAAAATATTTGAAACTTGAGAATGCCCAGTGTTAATTGAGGCCATGGAGAAATAGACACTCTCACTTGAAGTGCAATTTGATATACTTTTTGTACGAGCAATTTATCCTACAGATATTTTCTCACAAGTGCTCAATATTACAGTCTTGAGTTTATGAGCAAGTACTAGAAGCAGCTTAAAGAACTGTGACTAGGAAATTTGTTAAATGCCTTTTGGTGCATTTATATAACGGCATATTGTGAAGTGTTAAAAAAAATGACATAGATCTATATGTAATTCATGAAATGACATCCAATACATTCTATTATTGGGAAAAAGTAAGGCAAGCGGCAATACAATATTTGTAGAGCGATCTTGTAATAGATGTTAACAATACATATATGTTTACACACAAGTACATACAGACTTCCGTATGCATAAAAAATTGACTGGATGTGACATAAAAATTTATTTACTAGGTTTATTTCTGGAGAGTAGAATTGGTAAGTGAAGGGGTCCTAAGTGGAAAGTCCTTTATGCTCTCTGCACTTATGAATTATGAGCCTTGAGTTTCATTGTTTAATGGGGCTTTTTTAGATTACTATTGAAAACTTATTGTAGAACTTTGAAGTTATATTTAACAATGGAAAGCCAGCACTACTTTTTTTTTTTTTTACAGTAGTCAAGGTCTAAGAGGCTTTCTGTGGAAATGGTTTTGTTCATATTCACTTCACCCCAGCAGTATATTTAAAAGGAGGTGATGCTCTAAAGAAGATGCTTCTCCTAAGGTTATTCTCACTCATTTGAATTATCTTCCAGTAGAAATAGTATAAATAGGTTAGAGTCACTGTCGTTTTGTTTTTGCTATGTAGTTAAAAAAAGATTTGGCCTGTAGATATATATTTACCAAGTCAACTCTTTTGATAGCCAAAGCATTTTGACTTTATTACTTTGCTAATGAAACTATGAGATTTAAGGATTTTTGCTCAGCTCAAGCGTTGAAGTAAAAGGATAATATCTGAAAAACCTTGCTTTCTGAACAGAATTCAAATGATTTCAATATTCTTTCCACATTAGGTGATGGGCTTTTACAGAAAACACACCTATAAATTTGTAGGATACAACCTCTAAAACTAAGCCTCTAGGCCTTGTCTGTTTCCTGATAAGGAATGACCAAATCAAATGTTCTGGAGCTTTCCTGAACAGGAAAACATCTAAATTGTTGTAGAGGGGGAGTTTATATTTACTCTTTAGCTATAAACTTAAAGTTTATTAATCATAAAAGTTGTAATTTAACCATGCATGGCAACAAACTATCCAATGATTCAATAGGGCATCTTGCATTTCTTAGACTACTGTAATTAGATAACTGATTTGTAATTAAGTAAAAATGAAAGCTGACCTTTCTCCTTGAGATAATATAATGCTAACCATATGAAGAACAGAAGATTTATGATTCAAATGAGGCTAAATATAATTTAAGGGACTAGGACTATGCTTCTTCTTGGGAACTATCATCTTTTCGCCTTGTCAGCACAGATTTAACAAAATATCCAATGTATTGCAACACAGGAGTTTCAATTGTGCATTCATATAAGATCCCAATGTAACATGATGCTATGCAGAGTAGATATTTGGTGCAATCCATCATCTATTAAAATTCTGTCAGTGTGATGGGGAATTTCAAAGTACAGTACAGAAGTCTGCATTGAGAAGGTGCAATGAATAACCGATTGCACTGACAAAAGTCAGCATTTTTGCTTCCTCACAGCAAAAAGTGAGTTCCTAAAGTCATCTAACAGTTCTCTCTCCTCAGTGTCTGTTCAGGGGAACAGTGACAAAGTGTGAACAGAAATGTTCTTGCTGGGGTGCCTGGGTGGCTCAGTTGGTTAAGCGACTGCCTTCGGCTCAGGTCATGATCCTGGAGTCCTAGGATCGAGTCCCACGTCGGGCTCCCTGCTCAGCGGGGGGTCTGCTTCTCCCTCTGACCCTCCTCCCTCTCATGCTCTCTCTCATTCTCTCTCTCACAAAAAAAAAAAAAAAATTAAAAAAAAAAAAAAGAAATGTTCTTGCTGTCCTAAGTGGGGTTTGACAACTTTCCAGGGGACCTGATAAGGTCCCAGAGTCCACTAACTGACAGAGAACTGTTTTCTTGCACAAATACCAGGATGATAGTTATAACGCAGTCAAGGAGAATTTCTCCCCTCTTCCTTAATAGTGAAAAGCCTCAGGGTGCTTGGGTGGCTCAGTCGGTTAAGTGTGGGACTCTTGATTTCGGCTCAGGTCATGATCTCAGGGTGGTGAGATGGAGTGTCGTGTGGGGCTCAGTACTGGGTGTGTAGCCTGCTTAAGATTCTCTCTCTCTCCCTCTCCCCCTCACCACCCTCTCTCCCTCTATTAAAAAAAAAAAAGTGAAAAGCCTCTCAGAATCTTTTTCTAAATCTACAAAGTATAATACAACACAACTCAAAATTAAATCTCTAAAGAAACAAACTTAAATGGCACACTTCAACTTTAGGCTTACTATTTCTGTTCTCTCGTCCCTTGCCTACTTCTTTTCCTTCTTCCCATCATTTCATTTCTCTCTTGCTAATCCTTACCTGTCTCCTCCCCCCACCCCCATTTTAACCATTCATCTACCCTGGTAAAGACCAGAGGCAGAGTGTTCTACTTTAAGACTTTCCTGAAGTCTCTTTGGATACAAGCCCAGTTGAAATCTTGGAGTCCTTTGAGTCAGGCCTGAAAGAAAACCTGAAGGGCTTCTGGCTCCAGTGTAGGAGTCAGTGTGCATTCACAGTGATGGGGGAGAAACATGTTTACACTTCGAGCTTATACATGAGATTTTCTCAAAATGGCAGGAGAGAAAACATGAGAGAGGAGAACAATTGTAAGCAAATCAGAATTATGGGCAATGTATTCGAGATATGTAGATAGTGTACACCTTGAATTTATTTGTAAAGTAGGTTCTAATTATTAACATAAAGGAGGTACCCAATAGGCCTTTTTTTCCTGGCTTAGGTATTGAATGGTTTAGTAAGTAAATGAAAAATGTACCAGTCTAAGCAATTTGTCTTATTTATAGCCATAGGGCTATCTCCAAAAACTCATTAGCAAAGTAAGTTAAATAAATAGTACAGATGTGGTAGAAATAGGTGATTATTGCTTATTCTCAACTTTCTTCTATACCAACTCTCATGTTATATAATTGGGCTAATCTCAAGTATAATGTTCAGTGTACTCATATAACTAAGTAATAATAATAGTGATTTGCTGAGTGTTTGCTATTTGCCAGGCTCAATTTTAGGAGCTTTAATACCTTATTTCCTTTAATGAAGAAAGTGCATAATTATTTAGGCATTAGTATGTGTATATTACAGATGAGGAAACTGTGACTCAGAAAGTTTAATTGCCCAGAGTTGCATAACAGAAAGGTTTCCTGTCTCAAAGAGCCTAACCAACAACTCATGCCATTAATCATCACGTCATTCATTCATTCTTCTCAGATCCAGGTATTTGTTTTATCTGCCTTAGATTGCTTAAGTATTTTTGTATTTTATCATTTATTATTTATTTTGTATTTTAATCATACAGTGACTAATTTAACTCCCATTTTGATGATGAAATTAAGACTGGTTGGGTAAGGTTATTTATGCAAGATAGACAACTAGCAAGACTGTTTCAGGGAAAAGATTGATGGCACAAACTCTGTTTCCATGACACTGTTTAGCCAATTATTCCATGTTAAAGACAACAAAGTGGTGGGTGGCCCAGGCACTCCTTTTTCCAGGAATCTGCCCCAGCCACAAATATTGTATTTTAAACCGAGTAACCTAAACTCAAACATGATGCACTGTTTAGTCACAGGAAGTGAGTGATAAGATATCAGTGAGCAGTAGCCATAGCAAGGAATATCCCAGGGGTAAATTTACACACACACACACACACACACACACACACACACACGCACAGAGCTATTGCTGGAGAAAGATGTATGAGAAATAATACATCCAAAAATGGGGCTGAAGCCATGCTGGGGTGGAGGAGGAAGAAAAATTTTGCTAATGTCCTGAGTGACAGTTGAAGTAAAGACACATACAAACATCTTCCCTTCTGCTCACAGTTTTAGAAGTACTGGTAGAATCTTACATATTTTGACATCTGGGAAAACATTTGGATTTTTGCAGATGTGCATTCCCTTTGGCCACGATGAGATGATCTGTCACCTCGGTGTGAGGAATAAGCTATCATTAGTGCCCTGGATATGAAGATATTATTTTTTATAAGGTATTTTTTCCCTTCTAGAAAGTCTCCACTTTAGAACTTGGCTGAACTTCTCTTTCCCTGTGTTGGCTCAGTCTGTGCTATATATTGGCTTGGCAGTGTATATTGTATTTTATCTCATGACTTGGATATGAAAGTGTAGCCTGGATTCATTGTATGTTGATATGATTTACAGAACATAGACCAGAGGAACTCAGGAAGCCCCCGAGGTGTGTAAATAAGAGTAAATAGAGGAATTTGAAAAATATGGTCTAAAGTTCTGTGTTCTAAGCTATATATATTTTATTCTTTAAATAAAAAACAATCTAAACATTAAGAGCAATGCAGAATGTTCCTTCTTTTTAAAAAAAAAATGGACAAAGCTCAAATATGAAAACCAGGTGTTATGATCCTTTGACTCCAAGAAATGGATGCCTCTGAATTTAGTTCCCTGGTCTTTAATGTGTGCTAACTTATTGATATTTAGCTTTTAAATGGGTTAAAATGTAGCATTGCTTTTTCCTTGTACAACTAATACATTCTATAGTAAGAAGGATAATGTCAATAATAATGTATAGCATGTCATACTTTAAAAACTGTTTTCACATATGCTCTCATTTGATCCTTCCAATAGCCCCATTAATATAGCGACAGAAAAGGAAACAAAGGCACAGATGTGAGCATGCTCAGGAGAGTAGTCCACAGACCTCGTCACATGACTTTCTGTCTAGTTCTCTACCCCTCTGCTTCCCATTCTCACGAATATATATTGCTATTGAAATCACTCGATCTTATACTTCTACAGAGCTAGAAAATCTGGAAAACCTAGACAAAGATAAATGGAATCATTAGCCTTCAGTCTAGAGTCTAATGAAATATGTAATATTTTCCCTTGGGATTTAAATAATATTGTGCCACAAAATGGGAAATATAGCAAGTAGAAAATAGAGTTTGAATATTTTTAGAAGAGATTTTCCACTAAAGAAAAAAAGAGAATGGCCCTAGTTATTTAACCTAAAAAAAAAAAAAGTATCTAGCAACCTTGCTTTCTATCTATATATATCTTCATCTATTAGTACACAACAATCTTCATGTTTCAAATATATTGCTTTGAGTCAATGCTTGGGCATGATACTAAAAATTGCCCCCAAAGCACATCCAACTGCATCCAAAGAGAATAAGCATTACAGGAGAAGTAAAACAGACTTTCTCCCTATAAGTGGATTTAATTGTCCAGAGTTCAGAATTCCTGCATGAAGTAGAAATTTCCCATTCATAACAAATGGTAGACATCAGCTTAGGAGGTTGACTGCTATTTCCTCCAAAGTCTGTTCTCTCTCTGTCTCATCTCTCTCTCTCTCATCTCTCTCTTTTTCTTTCACCTCTCTCTCTTTCTCTCTAACTCTACCATCTATCTATTGTACATGCTTTTGTAGAATTTCAGGAACAGCTTTTCATCTGGAAAATATGGCTGCCTGAAAGAGGTATGGAATATAACAAAAGCTTTACCCCAAAGCTTCTATGCATTACAAAAGCTTGCACTTGGATAATAGAAATATTTAGCCTCAGGTGACTGAGAACACTTACTGTTGGTTGCATAACGTATGGCGGATGAGGCATCCATGAAGTACTCTGGACCTATGCATCAAACAGCATTTATTAGCACAAAGCAATCACAGAGAGAACTTGGTTCTTGCGTTCAGTGGAGTCACACTAGGTCATAAGAAAGTGGAGTCCATCTGACTTTATAGCTAATTAGTGCTCAGAACTAAGGATAGAAAGGAAATTCTTGGACCTGGTTAATTTGGTCCCCAAAACATGGTAAAATGTAAGCAAATTCCTACTTCACCGGTGCTGGCTGCAGTGCCCACATGGACCAGGCTGGGCCTTGGAGCATAATTTGAGGTTGGTGTCAGAGGCTGGAGTCTTAGGAAGCCTCAGGGACCTGCTAGTTAGAGGTCAACTCCCAGGGTAGAAGTAAGTAACGAAGAGTTGACAGCTAAGACTTCCTCTTTTTTTGTCATTGGTTCTAATTTCAAATTCTCAAGTGATCCCATCTTGGAAATAAGTCCAAGTGGTCAAAGTTGGGGGAAGAAGTAAAGAGATCAATCAGAAATTTGGGGGAATGATTTGGGTTAAACTCAAGTTAAGCAAGTTTGTGATTTTTTTTCTTTCATGGTAATCGGTATGGCAAATAAAAATGAGAATTTGAGCCAACCAACTGTTCAGAAATGTGCCTTGTCAGCCAAATGAGAAAGTCAGCTTGTAAGGGCTGACTGTCACACAGAGAACCCTGAACACTTTGTTTTGAATACGCTCATACTAACAAAATCGCCAATGCACTTTAGGTTAAAAAAGAAAGTGGTGAAAGGCGAGAATCAACAACAGAGGAAATTGCTCTGATTCCTTTTTTGAAAAAAAGGAGCTAGAGTTAAGTTCCACTTATGAGCCCTCCCAAGTGAAATCACTTTTCTGTGGATATTTTATTCATGTCACCGAAGTGCTCTACACTGGGGCTCATTGGGTGGTCTTGGCTGAAACACAGGCCTGGATTTTTTAAAAAATGCGTAAAAAAAACACACACACACCAAAAAAAAAAACGAAACAAAACAAAAACACACGTTACAACCAGGCAGGCCTGCAGGAAGAACAAAAACGGAACAGCACCTGCACGTAGCCTCATGGGTCCCAAGAAAAGGCAATTAAGAAATCATCCATTCTGAGACCCTCAAATGCAATTCACATGAAAGTCTATTCAGTTCACCCACCGACATGTATCAAGAACCTAAGTGTAGAAAAAGAATGAAAATGATCTGCTTCAGGGGGAATCATTTAAGGAAAAATGTATATAGTCTCAAGTTTGATGCTCTGACAGCTGGGACATCCTGAAATGAATTATGTAATGGTTGAATAAGGTGAAACTTCACTGAATTAGTAGCAATCAGCGACATTACAGTTTTACCCATTGTAAAACATCCACCCCCACCATCTGCAAAATACAGAGAAACACATGCATGCACACACGTACACTCTCTCTCACTCTTTCTCTCTCCAAAGTTGGGAAAAGTGACACTAGGCACCCTCTATATGTAGCATCTATAGGCACTGTCTAATTAGAATTAGAAGAATTGTCTGAAGAACAATATGAGGTAAAGAGAAGCAGGGAGTAATAGCACATTCGATAACTCATAGGCATAAGACAAGGAGTATTTTTTGAGGGAGAAGTATGACTATTTTAATCCACCTGTGTACTTAGAACTGACTGGCTACAACACCTGCTTTAGGACACACATTGAGTCTTGGCTTTTTTTGTTTTTCGACATGTGGAACCCGTGAGGTCTCTTTTGACCTCTTCGGGACTGAGAATGAACTAAGAGCAGGAAGCAGGAATAACGTTTTACCACTTTGAGAGTCCTCCCTATCTCTTGGGGAAAATGATTTAACATCTGTCCATGTAAACGTACATGGACACACAGGAAAACTGTGACAAAATGAGAAGACAATGATAAAATATCCTGGAGTGAGTGAGGGGAATGCCCGACGTGTGCTTGTAGAGAAGACACAACAGGGAACATGACAACCCAAATAACCGACAACCACCAAAGTAGGTTCTCAGTGGCAAGAAGGCTGCACTAATTAATGTTGGCTGGAAAGGAGCATAATCATAAAAACTCAGCCGAAGAATGAAGAACACGGTGGACTTTAGTACTCAAATAGATGCAAACAAGCCCTTCACAGTGTGGGCTAAAACTTGAGTATTATTACATGAAGATGTGACTGATGTGTTTGAGGATAATTAAAAAACATTCTACAGTGTCCCTTTTGCCTCGAGATAGTCTATCATTGGCCAGAAAGACCTTTCCTCAGGTGCAGGTAAATCGGACATACCTGGTATGTGGAGACAGGGGAAGCAGCAATGAATGGCGTGATAGATGTCTGTGGAATCATGCGGTTGGTTGCAATACTGTACGGTGAAGAATAAAATCTGCAAACAGAAAACAAAAAAAGACGATTCATGAAGCTGCTGCATGCCTGGCTGCTAATCAAATGCTACCAAGCACCTCTGGGAAAGACAGAGTCCATCCTCGTGTTTTTCCACCAACTGTGAACAGGAGCATCCAGGAGATTTATAGCATTTGATGCCACTAAGAGAAATAAATCGTTCTGAACAAAACGACAACTTTGAGTCATCTTATAAAATTGGCTGCACAAAATCTCTTATGCCAGGTGAGTGTAATAGGATGTTTAACCAACAGGGGCAGAAAAGCCATGAGCATTATTTTTTCTTCATTTTTCTTTTCTTCTCTTTTTTAGGCAATGCTAAAGCTCTTTGAGGGAAAGGCAAAATGATAGCAACAAGCTTTATAAAGGTGGCCAATGTTACGTGTACACAAATTGCATTTATCTCTTCATTTAAGAGAATAGGGTCAGCTCCTAGAGAGTTTCTATATGATTTGTGCTAGGCAGAAGTCCGTGGACTCATGCAGAAACTAAGCTAAATATTTTCTTCCTGAAAAGAGGAGGAAGTGGATAATTTGTGATTTGTGTCTAGCTGGGGATAGGAGTATTTTCTGGATTCAATCAAGGAGATTCTAGAGCTCTGTGATATGTACTCCTGTAGACTCGGTGAAAAGCACTGAGTTTCTGAGTCTTTCAGAGCCCTTCGTCAAACAATTATAACATGATACTGGGCAAGATCAGGGTTTCACAAATCAGATCTTTCTACAGATCTTTCAAAGGGCAGCTTCTAGGTACTTAAATCACTGACATAGCCATCTTTGCTCACACTATACCTTATAGAGTTCACAAGCTACCTAATGCTCAAATTTGTCAGATTTTCAAATCATGTTTCTTCCCTCCTGTCTCACTGGTAAGTAAAAGGCCAGAGTGGCCAGCCACAGAATGGAAAAAACCAGGTTGCCTTTGATGGATTGCTTCACTGATGTGAGGATAGATTGGGAAAATGGGTTTCAGTGGTAACAAAATCATAATTTCACTTTGCCGTACTCTTAGCAAAAATCAACTACTACTTTTGATTTTTTTTTAATAGCATCACTGAAGTTGGAGTTTGGGGGTCAAAAACTTCACCCCTCAGAGGTCACTGATATTTTGAATAGAGACTCTCATGGGTTACCATTCTAAAGAAGCATTCTACAAAGACTACCCCTGAATGTAGGAGAACTAGATTTCAAGGTTTCCAGGATTCAATGAGGGAAATTCTTTAATCTTAGAGTCTGAAAAATCTTCAAGCAGGGATTGGGGGACTGTAGTCTTAAATTTACTTTATCTAGCTCTCAACAAGGATTATAAGGTCACACTCTTTTAGTTAAAAAATTGCAGCTGAAAAGAGTTACTCTGTTACACATTACATCCTTACTATCCATACCCATCAGACCTCTAAGTTTACAGTTGTGCAGTTTATTTATTTATTTTTTTTAAAGATTTTATTTATTTATTTGACAGAGAGAGACACAGCGAGAGAGGGAACACAAGCAGGGGGAGTGGGAGAGGGAGAAGCAGGCTCCCCGCAGAGCAGGGAGCCTGATGCGGGACTCGATCCCAGGACCCTGGGATCATGACCTGAGCTGAAGGCAGTCGCTTAACCAACTGAGCCACCCAGGTGCCCCCAGTTGTGCAGTTTAAAAGAAATGATATTGACTGCATACATATTAGAATGGCAAAAAAAAAAAAAAAGAGAGAAGAGAAAGAAAAAAAGAAGACAATCCTAGTGCTGGCAAGGATTCAGAGAAAGTGGGCTTCTCATTTGTTGCTGGTGGAAATCAGAATGGTATAGTCATTTTGGAAAACAGGTTGCCAATTCCTTATGAAGTTAAACACACACATACCTTATAACTCAACAATCCCAGTGGTTGATATGAACTCAAGATAAATGAAACCTTATGTTTACACAAAAACCTTAAAGCAAATGTTTATAGAAGCTTTATTGATTGGACTTGCCAAAAATGGGAAACAAGCCAAATATCCTTCAACTAAATTGATAAACAAACTGTGGTACATCCGTACAGTAGAACACTACTAAGCAGTAAGGAAAGAACTACCAATACATTCAACATGATGAAACTTAAGTGAATTATGCTAAATGAAAGAAGTCAGGCTCAAAAGACTCTCTATTTTATAATTCCATTTATATCACAACATGAAAAATGCAAAACTATTAAGAAAGAAACTATACAGATCAGTGGAGGTTGAAGGCTGAGTTTGGGGGATGGAACCGACTATAAGGATGCATGACAGAATTTTGGGAAGTGATGTAACTGTTCTGTCTTGATTGTCTGGTGGTTCTATGACTGTGTGCTTGTCAGAACTCACAGGTTTGGACACTATAAAGAGTAAATATATATTCTATGTAGATTATACCTAATAAACCCAACTTCTAAACAAAATCAATTACTGTGTAAGCAAACATCCATCTTTCACTTAAAAAGAATTATCGATCATTTACTATGTGAACCAAAGATGGGTAAGATTCTAAAACATTACATAGTAGAGTGTCTCTGTTGAGCCACTTAAATTGTATCTTATCTGTACATTAATCAGCCTAAAATCTTCCAATGGCTTTTCATTGCAATGAAAACAAAATTTTCATTCCTGGTATTGGCTAGCACAAACAGGCTACCACCTACCTTTCTAGTATTTTCTCCGACTCCTCTAAATCAGCCAGCCAGGTTCCAGCCACACTGATCTTCTTCTGTTGCATGATTCTGTCATTCTGACTTCTGTCTTGGGCCACTAAACTTATAATTCTCTCTACCTACAATGCTTATTTCCACAAATCTCCCTAAGGCTACCTCTTTCTCATTATTGGTCTCACTCACTTATCTTTTCTTCAGAGAGGTCTGTAGCTAAAGTAGCAACCACCATCTCCACCCCATTTGCTCTCTATTCTTCTCCTGTGATTTATTTTTTTCATCATTCTTATCACCATCAAAAGTAGTGATTTTTAAAAATTTCTTTATGTATGTTATAGACTGAATGTTCATGTCCCTCCAAAATGCGTATGTTGAACTCCTTTCAATGTGTCTGTATTTAGAGATGGAACCTCTCTAGAAGAAATTAAGGTTAAATGACGTCAACAGCGTGGGGCCCCAATCTGATAGAATTAGTGTCCTTATAAGAAGGGACACTAGAGAACTTGCTCTCCGAAAGGCTGAGTGAGGACATAGTGCGAAGGCAGTCATCTACCAGCCAGGAAGAGAGTCCTCACCAGAAACTGAGTTAGCCAGACCTTGATCTTAGACTTCTAGCCTCCAGAACTGTGAGAAAAATAATTTTCGTTGTTTAAAACCACCTAAACAATGGTATTTTGTTATGGCGGTGGAGCTGACTAATACAAGGTACTATTGACTACCTTCTCCCTCTGGATGTCAGCTTTGACAAAATT
This sequence comes from Neomonachus schauinslandi, assembly GCF_002201575.2. Lineage (NCBI taxonomy): Eukaryota > Metazoa > Chordata > Mammalia > Carnivora > Phocidae > Neomonachus > Neomonachus schauinslandi. The sequence goes on along the minus strand of NC_058403.1, from coordinate 141,821,877 downwards.
GAGGACACACTGGCTTTATTGCCTAGAATAGAGCCTAGGACAAAATAGATACTTAAGAACCATAGGTTGAATGAATGAATGAATGCAAAGAAGCTTAGGGAAATAAGTAGTGATTTCAGTATAGGACGGCCAATGCCAAGATGGTGGGAGCATAGAAGATGGGTTCCTGAGCCAGTAGAAAGCTGATAGGTGAGAACTCAAAGAGAGGCCAACATTACATGTTAGTAAATGTTCAGTGGAAGCTTAATCAATGCTTGCTTTCTAAGCATGCGACAGTACTAGCAACTAGGGAAAAAGAGTCCTTTCTACAAAAATCATGATTTGCACTTAAAAATCCCCTTTAGGTCTTATCCTTGACAGATCTTATTTATGTGGAAGTGAACAAAAAGACTTATTTGGGGCTCATAATGACCCCATTCCACCACGGCTATTCCATGATCACTCCACAAACAGTCTTTCTTATTCACTATGTGGTGGTTTAACTTCTATTAGAAATCCAGTTTCAGCCTCTCCCATCAATGGAGTGAATCATGCATCTCACTTGAGCGTGGCTTGTTTACTTTGCAAAATGTACCAACTGAAGTATTAAAAGTGAAGGCAACGAGAACTGGATTGACAGGCAGAGTTTACAGGAAATTTTATGGGGAAAATGGAGAAGAAACATAAAGAAACCAGCCAACTAAACTGATACTTACAAAGGGAACCCTTGGGGGAAAATTTAATGCATTTTTTTTTCTATATGCTCCAATCCTATCCAGCACACAAGAATGATATTTCATCCTTACCAGCAAGTTCCAGTACTGCCACTCAAGTCACAGAGTTATTTAGAATGGACAATGTACTGGGAAGAAGAGACTCAGCACACCATCTTGATCCCCTAATTCTGGTAGTCTGAAATAAGTTCTTCCCAAATCCAAACATAAACTGGATGAATTTACAGGGAAACCCTTGCTTAAACCATGACAAGAAAGGCTGCTATTGCATCTGAGGCATAGGGGTACCATATCTAAAGAAAATGCATCAGGCCAGGCTCTATGAGAGAGAACTGTAGGATGAGTTTCCCAATCCCTCCACTTCTTCTCAGTCCCTGCCATGTATCTGTTAGGGTTTTAAAAACACTCCCACATGGCCATGACATTAAAAAAACAAAACAAAACAAAACAAACAAAACAAAACAACATCCAAATGGATGCTTTAGGCATAGGTATTATTGGGGAACAGGAAAGAGAAAATTGACAGAACATTTTAGCCATAATAACAAAGCTTAGGTAATCCTAAATATGTGACTTTATGTTTTTATATCTCATAATATATGCATTATGCCTTGAAAGTGCTATTATAGAAAACTGGGAATGAATTCTTAAACCATTTTCCTGGGAATAGTTTACTCTTTTAAGACACACACATGCACATACGCACACACACACATAATATTTTTGTTAAAATTCACATAGTATTATGTGCATGATAAGTGTTCCTTTTATAATTTGTCCAGTGGTCCTAAACTAGAAGTGATTTTGCTCCTCAGGGAACATTTGGTGACAGGATCTCGAGATATTTTCGGTTGTCAGTGTGGGGGCTGTTACTGGCATCTAGTGGACAGAGGTCTGGGATTTTGCTAAACATTCTACAATACAGGGCAGCTCCCACACGAAAAATGACCTGGTCCACCATGTCGTAGTGTTGAGGATGAGAAACCTTGCCTTAGGAATATGAACTAGTTGCTTCTGGAGAGATTTCATTTGAACAAAACACCAAATGCCACAGTGGCTAAGAGAGTTAACTTAGTATGATCTATCTACAGAACTCTAAGCTGGCCTTTGAAAAACTTAATATTTTTAAGGAATGCAAAGAGTTACTTGGTTCTCTGGCACTTAAAGCAAGTGGGCTCCAGAAGTTCAGAATATGCAAGTCTAGGTCACTAATAGGACATGACTTCGCCTGCAGGAAAGTCATCTTCAGGGGATTTGGCAGTCAGTAGTAATATGGTGAAATCTTATTTCATTGACAATAAAAATAACATGAATATATCAATAACCCCAGGGTAGAATGTTTTTTACTGAAGAAAACCACACAAAATCCTATTTTCTCACTAAAATCAACAGTCCTGGCTCATCTTTCATGTCCACAGGCAATATTGTTAGAGACAGAACCATGAACGCTATCCTCAGGGTAACACTATAGCACAAGATTAGTAAGTTATTAGTCATTTTTATTGTAATACCACCATATCCTTCACATTAGATTCATTTCCTAGTGTAATAAGATAAGGTTTCTGTATCACTTAATATCAAATGCCCATATACAACAGCTGGCAAACCAGTGCTATAGAAAACATTTTTTTCCATGCCCCTCCCAAGAAAATACATTTTATTCAAATAAAACAATCCAAGAGGCTTTTACACAGCAGCTCGTACTGAAAAGGGCACTGGAAAGATGAGATTTTGTATATGGGGAGTGATTATTTCCTACCTCCCACACTCATATTTGCAAGTGATGGAATTTCATATTGGACTGCTAAAAAAGCAATAGGGCAGTAGTAATAACAAATTGTAGACTTATGCCAGACGGTTCTGAAAGAAGAATAGGCATTTTTATTCTTGTAAGTTAGCCTAGAGTAAAAAGTACTAAGGTTTCATTTTTCCATTGTGATCCAGACACTTCTTAACCATAAACTTCAAAGCCTTAGATAGATGTGACATTGAACTAATTTTTTTGAAAGCAATAATTTGGATAGATTCAAGCAGATGACAGAACTGACATTTTCTACTGTCTCAGTTCAAACAGGATAGATTCACCATGGTTGGTATTTATAAATGTTTGTTCTTCATTAGCTAAAGTTGAGCTCAGTTTGGGAGTATTTATTTCAATTTCATGTTGCTGTGTTAATGCAGAGGTTATGGAATTCTGAACATATTCAACTTTTGACACAATTTAAGCTACTAGCTACAACCCAGCCACATACTCAGAAAACCCTGGGGCTTAGTACACTTATGGGAATCCACAGGGTCATAAAATATGTTCTTTAGCTATGATGTGGGGCATCTCTAAGAGGAAATGTTCATGTCAGTGCTCCATCAATAAGTCTTCCTAATCCCTCATTAGAACACAAGTGCCTCTTCTTTGTGGTCCTACGATATTAATTTTCTTTTCTTTTTGAAAAGAATATAAAAATATAAGCAGTGAAAAATAAGTCTCCCTCTTTTCCCTACTTTGCAGTTCTTGGTTGACCCTCCTCAGTGAACTACTGTCCTCATTTCTTTTGTATTCTTTCAGAAAGATTTTATACAAATAAAAGTTAATATATACGTAGATCTCATAGTACTTTGCGCTTCTACCACAATATTATTTGCACTGTATCTCATATTAGAATTGTGTGCATGTTCATTGTCTCTGATATAATATAAAATTTTTCCTTTTCAAATTTGCATCACCAAGATGATTTTAAACAGTGCAATAGATAGATATTCAAAAGAAAAAAAAATGTTGAATTGAACTTAGTGAGCATTAAGTGATGTTGAAGAATATTAACTGGATTAGAGTGAGTTACAACTGTATCTTTGGATACTGATTATTCTATGTAAAATGACACCAGTTTCTTTCCTATAGCAATAAACATTTCTCACTCTGCTGGGTTATTGCTGCCTGAGTTAGGGTGCCTGCTAGATCAAATACAGCAATGTGAACAGGGAGTAGCATACTCTATTCTGGACATTCATGTTAGATCCCTTAATACGCTGAGTAAGCTTTTTAAATCAGCTTCCACACCTCCAAGATGCACGTGTTAATGCTAACCCAAGGGACAGTAAGTATGTTGAGAAAATATTTGTAGTTATCTTGACATCTTACAGGTTTAGAAATTATTGTTCTAGTATTCCATATTATTAAAATGTTACCATATAAGACAACAAAACCAAAGATGAACAACACATTTTTAAAGTCATCTATATGAAGAAGTATCAAATGATTAAGATTAATTCACTACAATCTTCCTATTCTTTCCATTTCATTATATAAAATTTCTATCTTCTTGTTACCAACAACACAATGGACAATCTGAGCCTTCTAAAACTCCTTCTTAACTCAAGATGTGATAAATTCATGGGCAGTTTGGATACTTTGGGTGAAACTGGAGGCTATATACTTAAAGAGAAGCAAATTAAAGTGTTACATGGGGACAGAGTAAATTGATGCTGAGAAGAGGAATGGTTTCTCTAATGGCAATTTGTTGGGGCCAAGAAGATATCATTGGTTACATTTCCTATTTCAGATTTAACATTTATAATACTGGGTTAAACAGTCTATAAAGATGAATAAAACATGGAACCTGCCTTCACTGAGTTAATAGCCCAGCAGGGAAATAACTATGGTGTCAATAGCTACATGGCAAATAGACTGTCAAATGTATCATGGTACCTTGAAATATAGTGCAACAATAACATCAATATTTACACTGACGATCACATTGTTATTGTACAGAGTTCTTTAACTCCTTACAGAGTCTTACTATCATCTCCATTTCCAGAGGTGCAAATTAAAGCACAAACAACTCATCCAGCCTGGTGAATAACAGAATTTGGATGTGCATATTGGCAGGCTGATTCTGGAGTATGCACTCTTAACTACTGCTTATACTGTTTCTCTTATGAATGACTGTGTAACTAGCTCTGCCTGGAATCACTTGACTGTGTCCTTTAAAGGAGAGCAGTATTTTTAAAAAAATACAGAAAGAAGGAAAGAGAGAGAGAAGAAGAAAGGAAGAAAGAAAATCACCACTCTCTTTGGGCAGAGAGAATTCCATAAGCAACAAGACACAGAAGTATAAAGTAGCATGGGATGTTCTGAGAAGGTTCACAGAAGGTTCATATGATTTTCAGGAACCAAGTCATGGAGTGTTGTTGTTGTTGTTGTTTTTATGATGATGATGATGATGATGATGATGATTATTTGTGTATGTGTGTGTGTGCATGCCATTCTTAGAAGTCTGAGTTTTGTTCTATAGTTAGGAAAGTCTACCTAATACTTTAAACCAGACAGGGAGATGATTACTGTGATTACATTTTATGTATGTTTATATATATAATATAATATAATATATATATATATATATATATAGAATATATATATTCAAAAAACAGTGTGAAAATGTTTTGGAGGAGACCTATATTAGAGACAGGTAAAAGGTTAGTACAGGTAAGAAAGGTGATTGAATAAACTCAACCAGTGGCAAGGACCAAGAGCTGGGGTGAAAATACAGTTCAAAGACAGACTGAATAAGTTAATGACCAATTTTATCATTAAGAATGTTGTAAAAGAGAAGAACCCAGAGATCTGGAGTTTAATGGCCTAAATGGCTTTAGAGTGAGTTATCGGGAAAAAAAAAGAAGCAAATTTCACATTTGATTTTCATTTGAATTTGTTTGGTTTGTATTAGGAAACATTGATGAAGTTAATGATCTCAGTTTGGGACAGACAAAGATATCTAAGAGCAATACCTAATAAGCAGTTAGAAACACAGGTAAAAAAAATAACCAACCAACCAAAGAATAATTATTGTGCCCTGCATCTACTTATGAACTCCGTGTCAGCTCATGAGTCTTTAGGTTCCAAAAGCAAGAGGAATGGATGAGATCAACCAGGAAAAAGACAAAACCCTGAGAAAGATTAGTATAAATGGGCAAAAGAGGAGGAATCAGAAGAAACCAAGTGAGTAGGAAGAGTACAGAGTAAGGAGGATCAGCAGGGAATGGAGTTGTGGGATCCAAGAGATAAGAAATTTCCAAAAAGGTATAAATGGTAATAGTAACAACTCAAACGAGGCAAGATGTCCAATGGTGTAAGAACTAAAAGGGTATCCATCATAATGGATACATTTGGAGATCATTGGAAACATTAACAAAGGAAATTCCGGTCAAGTTTGAAACCAGACTTCATAATTTAATAGGCTTCATTAGAAAAGAATATGGGAAGACTGTGTACAGACAACTGAAGTTGTTTAGTAGTGAAGAGAAGGCTAAAATAGTATAGTCACTAGAAGTGATGTCACTGGCATGAAAATTGTTTTGCTTCTACCCTCTTGACGGGTGGAAGAGACTTGAGCATTTCTATAGGCTGAAAGGAATATTCAGTGGACAAGAAGGTCTTGAAGAGAGGGACTGGTCGATGGCATACAGTTCTTTATCAGTGAGAGTAGATCAGATGATAAGATCAAGAAGATGCGTATCCTCAGCATCTTAACGAAAATGTGTTTCATGAGGGAACTATTCATTGTCACAAACATTTAAATGGGCAGTGAAAGAGGATGAACCATTTTTGCAACTCTTCAAATAGTTCCAAGGATAGAGTATAACACCGTTAATATAAGGTGCAGATAAAGACATGTCATAGAGAGGGTGATTCAAGGTGCACAGATGGACTTGCAGCCAATCTCAATGTGGCATATGGGCAGTGAGCTGAAATGTGAGGTGAGGGCATGCAGAGGGAGAAATGTTCACTGTGTTCCATGCGGTCTTCACAGCCTTTAACATGGCATTAACCCAGAGCTCCCTTTTCGTGGCTCAGATTAGGAACCAAAATCTCTTTTTACTTTCTCTTTAGGTTTGTGATAAATCAGGAAGAATACTTGGAAAATATGTCTTTATAGAAGACAGTCAGATTTTAGATTATGCATCGGAAAGATGACTGCCTAAAGCGATGCATAAGAAGGCATCATTCTCTCACTGCAGTCCAGGCCTAGATCACTGCTGCATTTCTAATCCTTCACAGAGAGCCTTGGGTAAGAAGGAATTTATAATAGATATATAGATAAATATTACAGATTAATACATACATACATATACAGTATGTAAAATATTAGCACTCATTGAAGCTACTTAGTGAACATATAGGTATTCATTCAATTATTATTTCTATTTTCCATTTATGTATATACATTTCCAATTGTAACTACATCTATTTTTACGTGTATTTGGCTCTGCTCCCAAGCACCTTAAGTTACAAATACAAAGTACTTGGTACATAGTATGTGTTCAATACATGCTATTCCCTTCCATTATAACACCTATTTTCTGTCACTGTCACTTAGCATATAATGCCTTGTTTCATACCTTTTGAGTTAATTATTTTATTTCCCCAACTATACAATGTGATTCTTGAAGATTTTGTTCTCCATTTCTTTCCTTCTTTTTACCCAGCAAGTTTATAGTGCCTTGTTGGAAATAAGAACATCCTTACTGGATAAATCCTTAATTTTTGCTCTTGGAGAGAAGTTTTAGTCAGCAAGGGAGAAAGGACTAGACTCCTTCCCTAGCCTACCATCCATGTTTACTCTTTTATGGAAGGATAGACTATGAGTTCCTTGAAGGCAAAGATCTTGTCTCACATAATGTTTTTTAAATCTGTAGAGCATAGCAAAGTGCTTGGCAGACTCGTTGGATATTTTTTGAATGAATGAATAAATCACTACCTAAATGAATAACTCTAAGAATAGGAGATATTTAAATATTTCTGCTATCCCACAGATTTTCACTAGAGACAGCTGACCAAATAGAAAATAGAGTTTGCATCTTTTTATCCCTCTTCATCGATCTTAAATCAGGTCTTCATTCTGATTAATTCTTTAATGAGACTGTAAGACAGAAAACTGAAAGCCATGGAGAAATCCAAGATGGAAGGCTATGAAAATAAAATAACCAACGAACTAAAGAATAATTATTGTCAATTGCAGGACAGTCAAAGCAAAGAGAAGGGATTGGAAATTGAGAAGAAAGTTTCAACCAAAGATATTCAGAATCACAGAATTTTTGAGAGGTCAGGTCATGTAGTTTAAGTCTTGTTCCTCAAAGGAAGAATCCTAGGCTCTTCTTACTTATTCTAAGTAAGAGGCTATAAATTTCCAGATGATTAGTAAAATAAAGAGTGAGGGGTGTCTGGGTGCTTCAGTCGGTTAAGCATCTGACTCTTGATTTCGGTTCAGGTCATGATCTCAGGATTGTGAGATTGAGCCCTACATTGGGCTCTGTGTTGGGCAAGGAGCATACTTAAGATTCCCCCCCCCCTTTGCTTCTTCCCCCCCAAAAAATAAAAAAATTAAATTAAATAAATAAAATAGTGAAGACACAATCACCAAGTTTCTAACTTGACTCTGTCCATTGCCTTCCTGATAGCCAGAAGAAAACAGCAAAAGCATTATTCATGTTGAAATGAACTGAGAAAACACTAAAATCATTGAAAGCTAAACTCTAGAGTTATCAGCAGGGCAACACTCTGATCCCAGAGACACACAGATACGTCTTCTAGCCTAGCTCTATCTATGCTCCCTCTTCATATCTTATTCCTTACTCTTTCTAAGGGAGAGATAAAGACAGCATGAGGGAGGGAGACTTATGTGGGTAGAGAACATGAGGGAATAGAGGACATGGAAGATGCTATGAAGTCAGAGTCATATATGGGAAGAAAAAAAAAATACAATGGTGAGAAATGTTTGGTTTAAAGTTTTTGTTTAAGGATTTAAAACAAAAGAAAGACATTTTTGAACATTTTTCTTCAGTACGGATTCCAGAGATCAAAGATACCTTAGCAATTAAAATAGAGAAAATGTAGTCTACTTACCCATTCTGTATGGCGGCTGTGGGGTCATAGGTCAGAGCCATGCCAGCCTGTATACAGGGAGAAAAGAGGAGAAAACAAATCTTAACACTTTTATCTTGGTGCCCAAAATATTCAGTACACACAAATACTTTTATCTTTACTTTCCATGATTTAAGTTTATTTTACCCTACACATTTTTCCACCCTTACTGCCAAGACTAGCATTTTTACTACCCACACATCAGAATCCACCAGTGAATTAGGAGTTTATATTATATATCCAGACAAACTAAGGAACAATGCAGTTTGGATGATTTCCATTTCTACTTCATAAACTATCTGCTGTCTAATCTGGTATCCTTATAATTTCTCAATATTGTCAAGAGCACCTATTATAAGTCTCATGGCTGAAAAAAAAAAAGCAAGAATAAATCCTGTGGTCAGGATAAAAATAAAAGCTACTTAAAATGCATTCGACCTTTCAGAAGAAAATGTTAATAAATATTTATTTTAAAATAGATCGTATGCCTCGGGGTATGCAGATAATGACTCACAGAGTGCTTGTCCAATATATTGCTAGAACCTGTCCCACTAAGAGTGGTAGTAAGGCAAGGTCATTTACACATAATGGAAATTCTAGGCCTTGTAGCTAATAAGGAGGTGGGTCTGTTCTGTTTCTTAAAATAAAATCATCTTTGAAAAACTAAACTTCTCTAACAGACAATAGTTCCAGAAAAGAATAATAAACTTCATGACTGTTAATTCACATCCTATCTTCTCCTTCATACACATCATCACATTTGATCCTCACAACAACCCTATGAAGTAGGCAGGAGAAACAGTTTCTCCATTTTGTAGATGAAGACACTGAAGCTTGGAGAGGTCAAGTGACTTGCTCAAGGTCCACATTTGGAGGCAGAATCAGATTCCAGCCCACGTCTTCTGAGGCTCCCTTCCACCACCTATGACACTAACCTAGGGTCTGCATGAGAACTGATGATAGTCTCCAGCAATGTGGGAGAATTTTCTCTGTGGGTGTATGGGCATACCACCTTTTGTTTCCAACACTCTCAGTCTGATTACTGCTTGTGAGTAGAAACAGAATGTAGAATGAAAGTCAAAACTGACTAGGTTGTCATCAGATTAGACATTTGTCTTTCTTTTTTGAAATTTAAAAGTGAATTAGACTGATGTCAATTTTCTGGCCTCGATAGTGCACTATAATTATGTTAAGATATAACAATTGGAAAAATGGGGTGAAGGGTACACAGGGCCTCCTTGTACATTTCTCTTGCAATTTCCCATGAATCTATAATTATTTCAAAAGAAAAAGAAGAAAATGAATTAGCTTTGAGGACTTTTGTAGAAGACAAGAAAAATCATAGAAACTTCAGAGAAAAGAAAAAGGAGATTTTGTGTTTTGAGTTTCAGTGTAGGTGAAGGTAGTTTTCCTGTTGGGATCATTGAATTCCTCAGCTTTCACACGTAACTGAAATGGAAATTCTCAGACTTTCCAAGATAGGGCCTGAAGTCCAGTATGCCCTGCTATATTCAAGCTTAGATTACATGCATTATTTTTCCCAAATAGTTTTAAAATTGTTATTAAGACTGGTATAAAGAACAAAAGTGTAGAGCCATATATGAATGGGATCAGCATACTGGGAGCATACATAAATTGGAAGGGAGTTTGCAAGCAAAGTTGAGATGACTGTCAGAAGTTAATAAAGGTGCACTGAAAATACATTTAATGATAACTGCATCTCACTCATGTTAAAGAAATATGCAACTGATAATATGACAAGCTGGGGGATTGGAAAATGAGAAGCAAATGTAGTAGTGCCAAAACACAAAAGAGATCCTGGGGTGCCTGGTTGGCACAGTCAGTTAAGCGTCCAGCTCTTGGTTTTGGCTCAGGTTATGATTGGGCCCGAGTGGGGCTCATGCTCATTATGGAGTCTGCTTGAGATTCTCTCTCCCTCTCCCTCTGCCCCTCCCACTCATGTTCTCTCTCAAATAAATAAATAAATCTTTAAAACACAGACATACACAGACACACACACACACACACACACAAAGAGATTCTAAATTTAAATTCTTCCCAAGAAGGGGCCTCTGCCATGTGACCGATGGGAGGCTGCCTCTAGGCTGAAGACTCCCCAGAATGGACCTGTCCAGGGGACAGCTCATAATCCATGGTTATGGCTGGCTACTGGAGAGGGCAGTTGTAAAAGTTGTCCATTGGGGATGAGATTTCTGTCTTAGAAATGCTAATCTTCTTTCCCCTAACTTATTCAAGATGTCACACCAGAGGCAGAAGAAAAAAGAAGGGCTTTATATTCAATAGAATTATTGTTTGTTTTTGAGAGATTTAGGAAGAAGTCATACCTTCAGCCTCCTAACCACTGCAGATTGTTTAGATCATAGGGGACTTATAGGAAGCCTTTCCTAATCAACCTCATGTTTTCTTCTTTTCCTTGTACTTATTTTTCAATAGTGCTCAGAGATCAATGCTATTTAGCCTTTCTTGAATTATCAATTGTCTTGAACATTCTCTTCTTATGCCGTGTTTATTTGTTCTGGCAACTTTAAGTAAGGATTTTTTTTTCTCTCACATTTTACTTTAATTCCTTATGGATTATAGATAACAAATCACATCAGCTCTAGCTAGCAACATAGTAATTATCAATAAACTCTACCTTTTTGTTGAATATACATGTGATAATCAGAAAGCCTAAATTTGCTTCTTCCCACATCTTAAACCTCTATTTCATCTTTCAGAAGATGAAAAAGAACTAAATAGATGGCAATATGGTTTTGTGGAAAGAATATATATTTTGGACCTGGGTTCAAGTCTTATCTCTGTTCCATTCTAGCAGTGTGACCTTGGGCAAATTATTTAACCTGTTTGAACCTCAGTTTCCTCAACTGTTAAATGATTTAGTAATACCTACCTCATTTGATTGTTGTGAAATTTAAATGAGATTACGTTTGTAAAGCGCCCAGCACAGTGCCTGGAGACAAGACACATACATAAATATTATAATACAAAGCAACATGTGGTAAGTGCCATATGAGTGGTATAGATGAGGTGTGAGGAGAGAGGCTGGGGATGATCAGGGAAGCCATGTGGAGGACATATGGATGAGTGGAAACTTGAAAGATGATTAGGATTTCCATAGATGGAGATGAGAGATAGAGGCCAGCTCAGACAAAGAGGAATAGTATGGAAAAGATATAGAAATAAAAAGGGCAAGGTGGGTGATTCACTTGCAGTAGAACATTGTGGTGAGGGGGCAGTGGGAATTAAGACTCAAAAGAAAAGGGGGGAGAACGTTGATTGCCTGGCTCCTCTGGGGGAGCCTCTGAACATTTTTTGAGCAGGGAAATTATACAATCAAAGAGGGATTGGACAACAAGAAACAGCATGAGCCCCCTGGAAAACAGAGGCTCAATCCAGAGCGATGAGCAACTGGAGTAGGCACTTGGGGACAGGAAGGTGGAGAGAATCTAAGATGAGATTGTCATTGCAAAAGGGTAGGGAATGAACACAAGATTCACCTACTTCATGATTTTGCCTAGGGACAGTCCTGCCTCTGAGTACCTTTGGCAAGAGGAGACAAGAGATAGTTTCAGGTCATATGCATTTGGAACATTATGAGTAACAAAACAAGGCATGGGTTAAACAAAGAGTTGTTTGAACTTAACCCACTGGCTGAATATTGTAGCACAATAACTAGTACTTGGCTCCACCTGGTTTTCATTTCATATGTAACAGATCGTTGAGCTATAATTCTAATATAGTCTTAATGTAGATTTTGCATTCAATTTCCTTTTGTTTCTTTCCACAAAGGTAAAAAAGAAAATCAGTTTTGCTGCCCTGTCTAGCCACCTTTATACTGAGAACCATGACATCATCATTATGTAATTACCAAATTTTATGGCATGTTTACAAACTCCAGAGTCACACAAAAAGTAAAATAACTTGGAACAAAACAAAAATGTCACACCACGTATGTAGGAAAGTGATGTTTAATCCTGTCTCTCTGTTTCAAAAGAGCTTATTAGATTCACAAATACTTTCCATTTTTCAAGTTTACGTTATTTGAGTATTGGAAGCATTTGCAATTTATTTAAAACAAAAGGGGGCATTTTTGTCATTTTCCTGCAGCCTCTAAGTTTTTGCTTAGTATTTCAGCCATAATAAGGTATTTCTAGTCCTCCCAGACAGAATCTATACTATAAGAGCTAAATATTTTAGAAGAAATTTTAAAATACAGTTTACTGGAGTAAGTATCTAATTATTTTCAATAGATATAGGGATTTCAAAGAGACACATCTGTTTGTCTTAGGAGCTAGATATTTGATATTCATAAAATTAAATGATTATTAATAGGTTAAATGAAGAGGTAATAATCATGAAAGTACTGCTTAAAATGTGCTAGGTGGGGGGTAGGCATTAGGCATTAATGCTTCAGAAAGATCTTCTGGACTGGAATGCTTGGTCTTATTGGAGGAGCCGAGCATCATTGACTATAACAAAGCCAAAGAGAATATAGGCTGACGGAATTGATTTTATCATTTTTGAAACTATTTTTATACTGTCATGTAAATGTGGACTAAAGAGTTTGAGGCAAAAAACTTTTTACAGACAGATCTACACTGTAATTCCTGGGAAATTGAGACATCGATGTTTTAGTGTAACATATCTCTTTTTTCTAACTTCTGCCTTGACAGATGATGCATCATAATTGTATGAGTAAAAATGAATAATCACAAGAATTTCCAATTTTCTACAACCAGATTTAAGGCAACACTTTAGTACATACAGAGTAAATATATATTTCAGTAAATATTGTGTACTGAATTAGCACAAGATGAGTTCAGGAAACCAAAGAAGAAAAGGATAATCTAATTTTCTGGATATTATCTTGAAAGAGTTTATTTCTTGCAACCAATTTTAACAATATTTATAACTGTTAGTAGGTTACAGTTAAAAACCCTATAAATAAAATAAGGTGACTTTAGAGGTGATATGGGTAAAAGGGCTTGAAAATTATAATGTGTTATAAATGTTTAAGTCCTGCCACTGTAGAGAAACCTCACTTAATTTTGTTTATATTTATTTCCCAGTATTTCTCTTTAGAAAACATGTCCTTTAGTGAAGAAATCCTGACACAAAATTATGTGTAGGATAGGGGCCAAAAAATACAAATTTTAAAAATTAAAAAAAAATCTCTGACTAGAAATAGAACAAGAAAATAATTTCAACAATGTTAAATGTCAAAATATTAGAGTGTTATAACTGTAAATGATTTTTTTCCTTTCCTATATTTTTCCTGACTTTCTTAAGTTGTGTATAGTTAGAATTACTTTTAAAATCCCTTTAGTTTAAAGAGGCACATTATAACTTCTATGACTTGTTTTTAATTTTTAAATTCAGGAGGAAAAACAAAAGGCATATCATTTGTAAAAGTAATAGAGATGAGAGGCCTGGTTCAGGAGTAAGCTTGCAAATGTCAGGAAGCATTGAGCTTTGCTAGGTCAGTAGAGTATGGAAGATCTGGGATGGAATGAGAATTGCTACAGCAGAAGGATCAATGTGAGAATGGGCAGGAGGTTATGAATAAATCCTGAAAATTCGGAGTTAATGATACAGTGATTCTAGTGATGGAAACTAGGAAGAATTCATAAATCCAAATGGCCATACTGGCTGAGAAACTTAGGATTTCATAGGTGATAGGAGAAGTGTGTATACCCACAATAGCCAAACTGTGGAAAGAGCCACGATGTCCATCGACAGACAAATGGTTAAAGAAGATGTGGTATATATATACAATGGAATATTATGCAGCCATCAAAAGGAATGAGATCTTGCCATTTGCAATGACGTGGATGGAACTGGAAGGTGTTATGCTGAGTGAAATAAGTCAATCAGAGAAAGACATGTATCATATGACCTCTCTGATATGAGGAATTCTTAATCTCAGGAAACAAACTGAGGGTTGCTGGAGTGGTGGGGGGTGGGAGGGATGGGGTGGCTGGGTGATAGACATTGGGGAGGGTATGTGCTATGGTGAGTGCTGTGAATTGTGCAAGACTGTTGAATCACAGATCTGTACCTCTGAAACAAATAATACAATATATGTTAAAAAAAAAAAAAGAAGAAGATAGCAGGAGGGGAAGAACGAAGGGGGGGAAATCAGAGAGGGAGACGAACCATGAGAGACGATGGACTCTGAGAAATAAACTGAGGGTTCTAGAGGGAAGGGTAGTGGGAGGATGGGTTAGCCTGGTGATGGGTATTAAAGAGGGCACGTTCTGCACTGGGTGTTATACACAAACAATGAATCATGGAACACTACATTAAAAACTAACGATGTAATGTATGGTGATTAACATAACAATAAAAAATTAAAAAAAAAAAGAAGTGTGGATACCCAAGATCTTCAGAGGAACCAATAAAACTTGCCAGAAAACCATAAAATGATCAATACCAAGTAAGGTTTTTGGCCTAAGAAAGGATTTTAAACCTCTTTCCTGTTTAAAAAAAAAAAAAGGAACTAATTCTAGGAAACAATATGTTCAGGGCAAATTTGCAGGCAGGGTATCATAGCACTTGCTGAAAGGGGATGTGAGAAAATGGGGTTAGTGGTAGGGTTTTTGCCAGCAATGTCTCTGGTGTCGTCAGATGATGACTGAAGGGTGTGTTTCCCCAGGCAGAGGCAGTCAACTATATAAAGCAGGTGTCTGCTCTCACCTGCTCAAGGGATGTTCCCCAGGTTATTTGCAGCCAGTCCCTCTCCGAAAGAGAAGATGAGGGACAAATGAGACTATCGATGAGGACATTGCCAAAGTCTACCAAAGGGAGATTATACTGCCTGGTCCTGGGATCAAACAGAAATGTCCTGTCAATAGTTCCATAAACTATGCCCACCAACCTGTGCAATGGCTCATACTACATTCCCTATTTTCATAACTTCTAAATCTAAGGAAGATATTTATTTCAAATCATATTTGATTAGTTTGCATCATTTGATGAGTGATTTTCTTCTTCTTTCAACATTCCTTTCCCTTGGGTTCCCTGTGAGCCTAGTTTTCTTCTGACCTTAGAGAGCAATTTCTCCTTTGATGTTACTTGCTCCCCCTGCCTTTGAGATGCCTGCTGGTGCTCAGGGCCCGGGTTTGCCTTCCTCTTCTCTCCTTCTGTACTGTGATGACATTCCCTTTCCAATCACAACTATTATTTATGTCTCAGTGATTCCTGAATCTTGGTCTCAAACTCAAGTATCTATACTAGATTCCACACATTTACTGCGAAGTTAAATTAGTAAATTGAATGTATGGTCAGTGTCTTTTTTCAAGTTATCATTTCTGGTTTGGGTGTTTACTAATATCCTTTGGCAGAGATACCCTTTCCTGCCTCTGCTTGCAACTCCCTTCCCATCCATCAGCCACACCACTGTGCAGTGAGGATTGCTCTTGTGATATAGGAAATGTCTCAGTCCTTGCTTGGTGAGTAGAGAGGGGGGAAGAGTTGGGATTGCTGAGAGACCTTCCCCATGCAGCAGGGAAGCCAGTGTACCTGAACTAAATCATGAGCAAGAGCCTAGGAGAAACTAGAGGTAGCCAGAAAACCTGGAGGCCCCTCTTATCCAAGTTATTGACTCAGAGTGCAGAGAAGATTGTGAAAAGTCATCTTGACATCTTCAGAGGTTTGTCAGAAATCAAAGGGAATGCAGGAGATTTATCACTTAAAAAATAGCAAAGACAGGCAGAGAATAGAGAAAATTCACCTCTCTATGTTTGGGGAAAGAACATCAAGGGGAGTCATGCTCTTGTTTATAGACTATGTCATCATAGTATTTGTCCTGCTTGGCTTTTACTAAAGCATTCTAGTCAGGCAGAGAATTTCTCCCTTATATAGCAATAAAGAAGGACAAGACAAAAAGATGCAGACAGAATTAAGGCTGGATGGCCGAGAAAGCTAATGGCTGCACAAAGAAATCATTGTCAAAAGGGAAACAGAAGGAAAGGTATGATGTGGCTGGCTAAAGTTTACAAAGCTCCAGTCTGAGTTTGTCATTAAAACCAAAGTTAAATTAAGCCTTGATTGATCATCATAAAAGAGGCAAGAGAACATTATCGTATTTTATGTAGGAACTTTTGTTTTTTTCTCAATCTGAATGACTAACTTCAAAGACTCCAAGACATTGTGTGTGTGTGTATGTGTGTGTGTGTTTCACATCTTGCTGTCTGTGAAATTGGGGCTTGCATGACAATTGATGGCATTTGAGTTTGGAAACTTTCTCCTCTTTTCAGTGGTATTTAGAATAATATTTCATCTTTAATTGATGGTGTCATAGAGTCACTGATGTAGTGTATATACTGTTAAACCCCACCATAACACAGTAAGTAAGGTGAAAAATATAAAATGCTGAGGTTGCTACCAGAGTGAGCCTGTGCAACTGGAGAGGTGGGAGTTCCAGGTATCTGACTAAGTTGATTCATATTCTCCCAGGTCCCAGGTGCAGTTTGACGCTACGTGGAGGTTGTAAGCTGCAGCTTAAATACTGATGGGGACAATTCTGAGTCTCGTGGCAGGCTGAGATTGTCAGGACAGTGCCAACAACTCCAGAAATCTCTCAGTTTGTTGATTCCCCACTTAGTTGCCAGGGAATCAGAGAACATGGAGATCAACTATCAGCCTTTCTCCTTATAATTCTTGATATAATCTTCCCATCCTTCAGCACCTCCTAAAGCCCATACCCCAGCCTCCTCCCCAAGAACATAAGTATGTTTTCCCATCCTCTTTTTTGAGAATGGGGACTAGGCAGATGACTGGAGCTCATCATCAAATGCAACATATCCAAAGTTACACCACTACAGGAATTTACAAGATTTGCTTCTTATCCTTAGTGATCATAGATTAGAAAATATGGACCCAGTAGCTTTAAAATAAGAACACTTAATTGAGTAAGAAAGTTTCCATGTTAAACTAGTGAGCATTCAAGTTCTTGTGCCAATGGGAAGACTTTTTGAGATTATGGGTGTCATTCACCTTGAGCCTGCTCTCTAAATTGCCAGTAAAGCACATGAAATAAATAAGAGTAACAAATTCAACTGCAAGTGCTGTAATGCACCATAACAACTCTTTTTAAGACCACATATGTAAAGACTCTTCTTCAGTTCAAGGTTAAAAGAACTATTTGCAGAACCTGGCAATGTTATTAGATACATCTTAATTTTTTCCAAGGTCCCATTAAAGAAAATAATTGGACAATTAAATGCCAAGCATCGTGATATACCCAAAGGAAATTGTGAACGATATAGATGATTTTTCTACCTTTATGGAATATGTTCAAAGATAATGTGAGTCTACATCCTTTTACAGCTAAATTTTGAAATAATTCTTTAGACGTATTATTTTCCTTAAAGTATTTTTTATTTCTAATGGTTCATTGGGGCAATACTTCAATTCCATATCTCTGAAACATAAATTTTCTAATGTTCAGTATTATAAAATTAAATTGCAGTCAATATGGCTCCAAAGCTAATAGAAATGATGTATTTCTGGGCCTTGTCAAGCTCTTCTTATACTTAATAAGAAGGATGTTGACTGGTGACTGTTCAAAGAGTTTGTGAGCTGGGTGCACTATTCCAAACAGAGCCAGTTGAAAGTAAGAGGGCCACATGGTTAGGTCGCATCTTGTCTTCCTCACTGCTAAGAATGTCTCAAAGCATGTTCTGTACAGCAACATTGGTAACAGCTAGTGATAGCAAAATGTTTTCATAAACTCAACAAAATATTCTGTTCAGCTATATAATTCATCAATTCTCAATAGTGGCTCAATCTTTTCCTTGGTATCTAGCAATAGTCCATGTTTTCTTTCACTTTTCTTTCTTTTTTTCTCCATCCAAGTCCCTCTCTCCTTGCCAGCTCTTGGCTTTTATGATTACATGACCTTCAAGAGAAAAGTGGCTAGAAATTTGAACACCACCTAACGTTTCAGTGCTACCTAATGCTTGGAATGCAGATGATGATTTGGAATGTGATCTTTTAAAAACTTTAATAAAATGTGGGTCAAAGTGAAAATAAATTAATTTCTACTTGTTGTATAGTATATTTTATTAAATAAGCCAAAAATTCAGCAGGAGAAATGATACTGGTAGCAGATTTCCTTTCAAACAGATGTTGTATCATTAAAAATAATCCCCATTTGGAAAATAAATAGACATGACATGAAATTGGAAACCAAGGACTTAAGCATTTGAGTCATAAGAAACACATAGCAAAGCTGGCTTTCAGATTAACAAACCCTGAGTTGTGTTGATGATATTATGAGAGTTATAATAATGGTTAATACTGGAGTGATTATAGTTTTCCAGGAACCGTGCTCAGTGCTTTACCCTCACTGCTTCATTTAATCCTTCCAATCACTAAATATGCCCTTTTAGCCATTCTCATTCTACTGATGAGGAAACTGAAAAACTTGCCCAAGGTTTGTCACTCAGCTCAAAAGCTGTGGATTTATGATTGAAATGCTCAAGTTTGCCCCCTAACCACAAAAGTAGACTGTCTGATAAAATATGAAGAACAGCAAACAATACTGAGCACATCATAGATGCTGACACACACGATTCCTTAAAATTCAGAAAGAATTGTTATTCTCACTAGGTACATTAGAGAAGAACGCAAGATTTACTCTATCACACCCAAGCTCCAGTTGCTCCTCTAAATATTATTCTCTGTGCCACTCCATGCCCAAGGGCATAGGGGCCTCTACTGGACAAGGAACAAGGTGGGGCTTTTCAACTCGGGGGTGATTTTTCTGGTTTGTAAATGCATATAAATCAGTTTCTCAGTTACCTACCCCGAAAAACACGATCAATCAAACAGTTAATGGTTAGTAACAAGACAAGTGTGCACTGACATTCTTGTGGCTGCTTTTGTTATTTTTATTATTTTTTTGTTGGCTTTCATTTTCTTTCACTGTGCTATAGTGGTATGGAGATAGTCACAGTCAGTGATTGCACTTGCACGATACTAAATTATATCCTACCCATCATTTAATTGCCTACTTTATAGACAGAGAGGATCTTTGCCATTTTAGGTTCCAAAGGGGTGGGAGAATCTGTCTGTATGTTTATGTCATGTCCATTATGTCCAGTCTGGTTCCTCCCACATACGGTACACTCAGTAAGTGCTCATCGACTGACTGGATGCTTTTTGTTTAAACTGCTTCTTCATTTTCAAAAATCTATTTCGAACAGAATTCTTCTCTTAGAAAGATCGTTTCTACAAAAAGTAGTCATATATTGAGAAAGTGAGAAAGCGAATAGGAAACACAAGGAGATAGAGGGGTTCTCACTGTGTCTGAACATTTCTAATACACATTCAGGGCAAGGGGCATTCCTTGCACCTCATTATGTCCTGGGGACACAGCATAAAGTATCAGTCATGGAAGAAGCAAAGGCTTTATGACAACAAGAGTACTGGGGATTATAGTGATGGAGACACAGTTGAAATTCAGAATTATGATGCCAATTCTGTGTGTACTCACTTTCTTTCAGAAAAATAAAACAAAAGCAAACATAAAAATTAAGACATAGCCCTCAAAGGAAACGTTTATCTTGAGTGGGAAAATAGGATGTCTTATTTTGTTATTGAGTATGGCTATCTATCTACTCAGAAATCTAAAAAGGCATCTTTGTCTCAATCATAAGTGGATTTAGTCAGAATGAATAATTACTCCTAATACCTTGAGGCATTATGAGGAGGAAGCTGGATGTTTGGAATCAAGTTTATCAACTTTGCCTGCACTTGGCTATGGACTTCGTTACAGTATGAGAAATCCCATTCTCCCACATGATCTTTGCAGGCTTTCATTCACTTACTGGCACTGAAGAGAATTTTTATTAATAGTAGCTGTGAATGGACAAGAGTTATAAAACTTTACAGCACAGGGGAAGTTTTCATCCATCACTGAAAACAAGTTGATTTCAGGTCTGAGAATAGATAACATATTATCTGGGTTGTAGGTTGTAACAGATCATTTAGCTTAAGTTGGCTGTGATAAAACTGATAACCTTAGCCCTCAGCTCACTAATAGTGGATTTTGTGGGTGCCCTAATGAGACCTAATTTAAGGAAATTAAAGTATATTCTGTCAATTTATTCCACCTCTTAAAGGTTTTCAAACGCACATGTCCAGGTAGAGCTACACTATTTCACTACAGTAAGGAACACAATTTACATCTGGTTTGTGTGAATGGTACCCCTGGTATTAGGAAGTGCATGTACTGTATCCCTATACCCAAAGGCTTGTGTCTTAGGCAAATAGAAATGCACTCAAATAAAATGTCTTTGAGATATAATATATCATCCTGTCTCATCTAAAACTTGTTCCTTACTCGGGAATAGTATTCCTTAGCATTCCTAGAATGCATCCTAAAAACGCCTACTGGATTTTCTCTCCAACATAAACTTGTAAACTATTCCTGGGAACCTGAGTGCTGATTGTTAACAATATTATTTTAGGCCCCGTAGTTCATCTCCATATGTAGACTGTGAAGACAATCTCATTAAATGTTTTGTTTCCACAGTAAGGAAAATATCTTCAGAGCATCACATAAAGAGAACATATTTGTTATTGCTTATTGTTTTGAATTTGACTCTAACAGAGAACTGTAAATCATATAAAAGCAAGAAACACCATTTTATTGCTTTTAGTTTTTATAATAAAATCTTGGCATTTCTTCACTAGACATTTGAATATTTTGTTGGGCTACTTCTTGTTCAATTGCCCTGTCTCTTGTGTCATAGCCAAAATACTATTTCTTGGAAGTTCAATTCCCGAAGCAATTGTTATCAATGACATTTACTGACTCATTTACTATAGGGCTTGGAAAGATCTTATGGAAGCTAGACTAGAGTTTTGAAGCCAGTGAGAAATAGTTTGTTTCTGATATTTGCACTATTTAAGGATAATGTCCCAGCATGAAAACTTGGGGAAATATCACCATCGTCTGTGATTTGACACACAGCATTTACTTATATTTGAAAATTCTGGGGCGCCTGGGTGGCTCAGTTGGTTAAGCGACTGCCTTTGGCTCAGGTCATGATCCTGGAGTCCCAGGATCGAGTCCCGCATCGGGCTCCCTGCTCAGCAGGGGGTCTGCTTCTCCCTCTGACCCTCTTCCCTCTTGTGCTGTCTCTCATTCTCTCTCTCTCAAATAAATAAATAAAATCTTTAAAAAAAAAAGAAAAAAAGAAAATTCTGAAGGAAATCTAGAGACTAGTCACAACAAATATCAACATAAAGTAACGTCAAGGTTTGAGTGACTCTAATCATCGTAGTAGAAACATGCATCTTTTGATTTAAGCCATTCATCTTTACAACATAGTTGAATATTTTTGATCAGCTGTGCAAAATATTTGGGTACCAAACAAATTTAGTGGCTTTTTGGTAGTCATTGGAAAAGCATTCTTTGGAAATACAGAAAGAAGTAACAGGAGTTCTTCTTCATGTTCCTGATTTATATATAGATGTGTGTGTGTAATTATACATATTATTGAAATTATATATATTTATTTGCTTGTTTTTAATTTTTTCATTTAAGTAGAGTTGACATACAATGTTGTATTAGTTTCAGGTGTACAAAATAGTGATTTGACAAGTCTATACCTTATGCTATGCTCACACATGTAGCTCCCATCTGTCACCATACAACCCTATTACAATACCGTTGACTACATTCTTTATGCCATAGCCCTTTATTCCTGTGACTCCTGATATATTTTTGATTCCTGATTCCCGATTCTATTCCTGATTTCAGACCAGTCATTTGGGAGAGCATTAACAAGATCAACTCGGGAAACATTTTGCCTGAAGTAAAGAATATGGCCTCAGCTGCAAGGGGATATCTAGCCAGTGCATTTCTTGATAGTCATAGTGATGATAAAGTGAGACCATTTCTGAACTAGGGGTGACATTAAAACATTGCATCACCATTATGGCAGAAGCACTGGCCACTCAGAATGTAAATGCCGGAGTAGGATCCTGGGAAACTCCTGCTATACCAGCTAGCACCCCATTCTTGTGAGATCATAAGAGGTCCTGCAGGAGGCATCATAGAGGAAGGGGTGGAGGGGTTGCACTGAAGGATTAGTGCCAGCGGTTACTTATTTAATGAAACAAATATGTCTTACTATTTTAACAAGCACACTGGCTTTTCTGATATATGGAAGTTGAATATGAGCCCTATGGTTGGCTCAAGTATCTCTAGGACAGTAGTTCTCAAAGTGTGGGCTAAGGACACCTGAGGGTTCCTGAGATACATTTAGGAGATCCACAGGTCCTCCCTTTTCCAATGACATGTCTATGTGGAGTTAAGATCTTCTTCACATGATTAAACCAAGGAGAATATTGCAACAGGTTGAATGCTGATGCAGATATGCAAATCTGGTCATCTTTTATTAAGTCAGGCATTAAAGTGATTTGCAAAAATGTAAAAGAGCACTATTCTCAAAATTTGAAAGATACAATATTTCCTATAAAAATATAAGGATTTTGTTAACATGGGATGGGCTTATTGTTTTTTGATGAACTAATAAATAATTTTTAAGAGTACAGAGAGATCCTGAGACCAAAGAGTTTGTGGATTGCTACATTAAGAAGTAAAATGATGAGAACCATAGAACACTGGAAATGAGAGGCCTAATAGCCCCAATCTCTGATCATTCTGCTTAGAGTTTTGGTTGTCACTTGAGAGATTAGTTAATAACTTTAAAATATCCCTGTGTATTTCACTTATGCAAAAACATGTCCAGCAGCATATATTTGTATTTCAACACCTTGCTAATTTACACTAATTTATGTGTATAGTTTTCAGTACTAGATTATTTTTTTGTAAAGAAGTACATTTCACTAACTATGCTAAAAGAACTGTTATCAAAATGCCCTCAGAAGAGAATAGCATTACATAATAAATTAAATTTTATTAGCTTATCATTTGTGAATGCTTTAGGTACTTCTAAGATAGTTAAACATTTCAGGAGAAATCCATTTCACATTATCTTTTTTTTTTACCTGATGTTCAAGAGAGAGGCAGAGAAAACATAAGCCTCATTCTGTGCTATTATCCCAAATGCTGAAGCATCAGAATTGAAATTATCATCTTACATTTTATCAGACAACAGTGATTGAAATATTTACCATTATTTTATGTAACAAAAAAAAACTCCAAAAAGCAAAAAACAACAACAACAACAACAAAAACAAAACCCAAAAAGCATGCAAACAAGTAAAAACACCCAAAATGATCTTCTTAAAACATTGGGATGCCAAAGGGCTACAAAGAAAATGGAAAACAAGGAGGAGAAAAATGGCAGAGGAGTAGGAGACCTAAATTTTGTCTGGTCCCAGGAATTCAGCTAGATAAGGATCAAACCATTCTGAACAACTATGAACTCAACAGGAAATCAAAGAAAAGAATGGCAGCAATACTCTGAACAGAAAAGCGACCACTTTATGGAAGGTGGACATGCAGAGAAGTGAAGCGAGGCGATATTCAGGAAGATAGATGGCGGGGCGGGGGGGCCTCCATCAGCCGCTACTGGCAAGTGATAGAGCAGCAGAGCACAAAATCAGAAATTTTAGAAGTTGGCTCCACTGAGGGACGTCGCTCCAGTGGCTAAGCAGGGGTGTAACCCTCGCTGGGACAGTGTGGTCTCAGGACCCTCAGGGTCACAGAAAGACCGGGATGCCTGAGTGCGGCCGAGCTCCCAAGTATCAGAGCGGGGAAGCCGGCTGCAGACACAGAGCCAAGGTGCAGGGTCTCAGCTCGGGATTGCCATAAACTGTGATCCACAGCACAGTCGGGCCACTGCTCTTCCAGCAGGGACCCAAAAAGTGGCAGATCCGGAGAGACTCCCCTTCCTCCCCCAGGAGAAGCGGCATGGGAGTGCACCACAGGGATATGCTGGGTTTGGAGACTCCAAACGAGGTCATGTGCCAGAGACAGAAATGCTTGGTCACAGAGCCGGGTGAGCACGGAGTGCGGCCGGAGACCGGGAAGACGGGAGTGACTGCTTTTCTCTGGAGGCACACTGAGGATTGGGGCCCTGAGTTCTCAGCTCCTCCAGGGCAGAGATTGGGAGGCTGCCATTTTCACTCTCATCCTCCAAAGCTGTACGGAAAGCTTGCAGGGAACAAAAGCTCCCGAGAACAAACCCGAGCAGATTACTTAGCGTGGACCCGGCAAGGGCGGGGCAATTCCACCTCCAGCAAAGACATTTGGGAATCCAAGGTGATATTCAGGAGGCTAGATGGTGGGGGAGGGGGCCTCTGTCAGATGCTTCTGGCAAGGGATAGAGCTGCGGAGCACAAAATCAGAACTTTTAGAAGTTGGCTCTGCTGAGGGACCTCGCTCCAGTGGCTAAGCAGGGGATGGGAACCCTTGTGGAACAATGTGGTCCCAGGACCCTTGGGGTCACAGAAAGACGGGGGTGCCTGAGTGTGGCAGAGCTCCCAGGTATCGGAGCAGGGAAGCCGGCTGCAGAGATGGAGCCAAGGAGTGGGCTCTCAGCTTGGGGTGCCATAAACCGTGATCTGTGCCACAGTCAGGCCACTGCTCCTCCAGCAGGGACCCAACAAGCGGCAGATCCGGGGAGACTCCAGGAGCACACCACAGGGATCTGCTGGGTTTGGAGACTCCACACTGAGTTGGGTGCCAGATATAGAAATGCTTGGTCACAGGCCGGGTGAGCACAGAGTGCAGCTGGAGACCGGGGAGACAGGAGTGATTGACTGCTTTTCTCTGGCAGAGCACTGAGGAGTGGGGACCCAAGTTCTCGGCTCCTCTGAGGCAGAGATTGGGAGGCCGCCATTTTCACTCTCGTCCTCCAAAGCTATATGGAAACCTTGCAGGGAACAAAAGCTCCTGAGAGCAAACCTGAGCAGATTACTTAGCCCAGACCGGCAAGCACAGGGCAATTCTGCCTCCAGCAAAGACATTTGGGAACCACAGCAACAGGCCCCTCCCCCAGAAGATCAGTAAGAACCACCACCCAAGACCAAGTTTACCAATCAATGAGAACAGCCGAACTCCAGCACTAGGGCAATACTGCACATAGAATTGATGGCTTTTTTCCCATGATTCCTAGTCTTTAAAAGTTAATTTTTTTTAAACTTCTTTTTTTGAATTTTTCTTTTTCCCTTTTTCAACCAACATCTTATCAATCTCATTTTTATTTTTCATTTTTAGAGTCATATTCTAGCCTTCGTAGCAGTTACCCTTATTTTTGGCATACATATATATATATATATATATATATATATACATATATATATATATATATATGTATAAGTTGTTCTCTCTTTAAAATTTTGAGATAGAGTTTCTTCTAACAGATCAAAATATACCCTAAATCTCTAGTGTATGGCTTTGTTCTAGTCTCCTGCCTGATCACATTCTCTACCTTTTTTTTTCTTTTTTTTATATCCTCTTC
Organism: Neomonachus schauinslandi; assembly: GCF_002201575.2. Classification (NCBI taxonomy): domain Eukaryota; kingdom Metazoa; phylum Chordata; class Mammalia; order Carnivora; family Phocidae; genus Neomonachus; species Neomonachus schauinslandi. Next base: position 141,795,781 of record NC_058403.1, on the reverse strand, counting down.
TTTCTTTTTTCAAACGACTTCTTATCTTATCAATTCCTTTTATAAAATCTTTTATAATTTTCATCTTTACATTCATATTCCATCCCTTCATCATATTAACCCTTATTTTTGTACATATATAAGTTTTTCTTTCCTTAAAATTTTGGGAGGCACTTTCTTTTAACAGACCAAAATACACCCAAAATCTAGGGTGTGGCACTGATCTATGCACCAGCCTGATCATATTTGAACATATTCTGTTTTTTTGTTTTGATGTGTTTTTGTTTGTTTTTATCTTTTTCTCTTTTCTTTCTTTCCCTTTCTTTTCCCCCGGCTTCAGGTCTTTTCTGATTTGTTTAGAGTATATTTTCTGGGGACGTTGCTACCCTGTTAGCATTTTGTTCTCTCATTCATCTATTCTCCTCTGGACAAAATGACAAGCGGAAATAATCACCTCAACAAAAAGAATGAGAGGCAGTACTGACTGTCAGGGACCTACTCATTACGGACATTGGTACGATGTCAGAACTAGAGTTCAAAATGATGATTTTAAGGGTACTAGGTAGGTTTGAAAAAAGCATGGAAGTTATTAGAGAAACCCTTTCTGGAGAAATAAAAGAACTAAAATCTAACCAAGTCAAAATCAAAAAGGCTATTAATGAGGTGCAATAAAAAATGGGGGCTCTGACTGCTAGGATAAATCAGGCAGAAGAGAGAATTAGTGATATAGGAGACCAAATGATGGAAAATAAGCGAAGAAAAAGAGACATAAACAACTACTGGATCACGAGGGCAAAAATTGAGATAAGTGATACCATAGGACGAAACAACATTAGAATAATTGGGATCCCAGAAAAAGATGAAAGACAGAGTGCGGCAGAAGGTATATTGGAGCAAATTATAGCAGAGAACTTCCCTAATTTGGGGAAGGAAACAGGCATCAAAATCCAGGGGACACAGAGAACCCCTCTCAAAATCAATAAAAATAGGTCAACACCCCAACATCTAATAGTAAAACTTACGAGTCTCATAGACAAAGAGAAAATCCTGAAAGCAGCTTGGAAGAAGAGATCTGTAACCTACAATGGTAGAAACATTAGATTGGCAATAGACCTATCCACAGAGACCTGGCAGGCCAGAAAGGACTGGAATGATATATTCAGAGCACTAAACGAGAAAAATATGCAGCCAAGAATACTATATCCAGCTAGGCTGTCATTGAAAATAGAAGGAGAGATAAAAAGCTTCCACAAACAAAAACTAAAGGAATTTGCAAACACGAAACCAGCCCTACAAGAAATCTGGAAAGGGGTCCTCTAAGCAAAGAGAGAGCCTAAAAGCAACATAGACCAGAAAGGAACACGGACAATATACAATAACAGTCACCTTACAGGCAATACAATGGCACTAAATTCCTATCGTTCAAGAGTTACCCTGAATGTAAATGGGCTAAATGCCCCAATCAAAAGACACAGGCTATCAGATTGGATTAAAAAACAAGACCCATCAATATGCTGTCTGCAAGAGACTCATTTTAGACCCAAAGACATCCCCAGATTGAAAGTGAGGGGATGGAAAACCATTTACCATGCTAATGGACACCAAAAGAAAGCTGGGGTGGCAATCCTTCTATCAGACAAATTAGATTGTAAACCAAAGACTGTAATAAGAGATGAGGAAGGACACTATATCCTACTTAAAGGGTCTATCCAACAAGAAGATCTTACAATTGTCAATAGCTATGCCCCTAACATGGGAGCAGCCAATTATATAAGGCAATTAATAACAAAAGCAAAGAAACACATTGACAACAGTACAATAATACTGGGGGACTTTAACACCCCCCTCACTGAAATGGACAGATCATCTAAGCAAAAGATCAACAAGGAAATAAAGACGTTAAATGACACACTGGACCAAATGGACTTCACAGACATATTCAGAACATTCCATCCCAAAGCAATGGAATACACATTCTTCTCTAGTGCCCATGGAACATTCTCCAGAATAGATCACATCCTGGGTCACAAATCAGGTCTCAACCAGTACCAAAAGACTGGGATCATTCCCTGCTTATTTTCAGACCACAATGCTTTGAAACTAGAACTCAATCACAAGAGGAAAGTCGGAAAGAACTCAAATACATGGAGGCTAAAGAGCATCCTACTAAAGAATGAATGGGTCAACCAGGAAATTAAAGAAGAATTAAAAAAATTCATGGAAACCAATGAAAATGAAAACACAACTATTCAAAATCTTTGGGATACAGCAAAGGCAGTCCTAAGAGGAACGTATATAGCAATACAAGCCTTTCTCAAGAAACAAGAAAGATCTCAAATACACAACCTAACCGTACACCTAAAGGAGCTGGAGAGAGAACAGCAAATAAAGCCTAAACCCAGCAGGAGAAAAGAAATAATAAAGATCAGAGCAGAAATCAATCAAATAGAAACCAAAAGAACAGCAGAGCAGATCAACGAAACTAGGAGCTGGTTCTCTGAAAGAATTAACAAGATTGATAAACCCCTGGCTAGACTTATCAAAAAGAAAAGAGAAAGGACCCAAATCAACAAAATCAAAAATGAAACAGGAGAGATCACAACCAACACCAAAGAAATACTAACAATTATAAGAACATATTATGCGCAACTATATGCCAGCAAATTAGATAATCTGGAAGAAATGGATGCATTCCCAGAGAGTATCAACTACCAAAACTGAGCCAGGAAGAAATAGAAAACCTGAACAGACCTATAACCACTAAGGAAATTGAAGCAGTCATCAAAAATCTCCCAATAAACAAAAGCCCAGGGCCAGATGTCCTCCCAGAGGAATTCTACCAAACATTTCAAGAAGAATTAATACCTATTCTTCTGAAAATGTTCCAAAAAATAGAAATGGAAGGAAAACTTCCAAACTCATTTTATGAGGCCACCATTACCTTCATCCCAAAACCAGACAAAGACCCCATTAAAAAGGAGAATTGCAGACCAATATCCTTGATGAACATGGATGCAAAAATTCTCACCAAAATACTAGCCAATAGGATCCAACAGTACATTAAAAGGATTATTCACCACGACCAAGTGGGATTTATTCCTGGGCTGCAAGTTGGTTCAACATCCACAAATCAATCAATGTGACACAATTTTTTTTATTAATAAAAGAAAGAACAAGAACCTATGACCCTCTCAATAGATGCAGAAAAAGCCTTTGACAAAGTAGAGCATCCTTTCTTGATTAAAACTCTTCAGAGTATAGGGATAGAGGGTACATACCTCAATATCATAAAAACCATCTATGAAAAACCCACAGCTAATATCATTCTCAATGGGGAAAAACTGAGAGCCTTCTGCCTAAGGCAGGGATATCCACTATCACCACTGTTATTCAACATAGTATTAAAAGTCCTAGCCACAGGGGCGCCTGGGTGGCTCAGTCGTTAAGCGTCTGCCTTCGGCTCAGGTCATGATCCCAGGGTCCTGGGATCGAGCCCTGCATCAGGCTCCCTGCTCTGTGGGATGTCTGCTTCTCTCTCTCCCACTCCCCCTGCTTGTGTTCCCTCTCTCGCTGTGTCTCTCTCTGTTAAATAAATAAATAAAATCTTTAAAAAAAAAAAAGAAAGAAATCCTAGCCACAGCAATCAGACAACAAAAAGAAATAAAAGGCATCCAAACTGGCAAAGAAGAAGTCAAACTCTCACTCTTTGCAGATGATATGATACTTTATGTGGAAAACCCAAAAGACTCCATCCCAAAACTGCTAGAACGCATACAGGAATTCAGTCAAGTGGCAGGATATAACATCAATGCACAGAAATCAGTGGCATTCCTATACACCAACAACAAGACAGAAGAAAGAGAAATTAAGGAGTTGATCCCATTTACAATTGCTCCCAAAACCATAAGATACCTAGGAATAAATCTAACCAAAGAGGCTAGGGATCTGTACTCAGAAAACTATATAATATTCATGAAAGAAATTGAGGAAGACACAAAGAAATGGAAAAACGTTCCATGCTCATGGATTGGAAGAACAAATATTGTGAAGATGTCAATGATACCTAGAGCAATCTACACATTCAATGCAATCCCCATCAAAATACCATCCACTTTTTTCAAAGAAATGGAACAAATAATCCTAAAATTTGTATGGAACCAGAAAAGACCCCGAATTGCCAGAGGAATGTTGAAAAGAAAAGCAAAGTTGGCAGCATCACAATTCTGGACTTCCAGCTCTGTTACAAAGCTGTCATCATCAAGACAGTATGGTACTGGCACAAAAACAGACACATAGATCAATGGAACAGAATAGAGAGCCCAGAAATGGACCCTCAACTCTATGGTCAAGTCATCTTCGACAAAGCAGGAAAGAATGTCCAATGGAAAAAAGACAGTCTCTTCAACAAATGGTGTTGGGAAAATTGGACAGCCACATGAAGAAGAATGAAACGGGACTATTTCCTTACACCACACAAAAAAATAGACTCCAAATGGTTGAAAGACCTCAATGTGAGACGGGAGTCCATCAAAATCCTAAAGGAGAACACAGGCAGCAACTTCTTCGAACTCAGCTGCAGCAACTTCTTCCTAGAAACATGGCCAAAGGCAAGGGAAGCAAGGGCAAAAATGAACTACTGGGACTTCATCAAGATAAAAAGCTTTTGCACAGCAAAAGAAACAGTTAACAAAACCAAAAGACAACTGACATTATGGGAGAAGATATTTGCAAATGACATATCAGATAAAGGGCGTATCCAAAATCTATAAAGAACTCATCAAACTCAACACCCAAAGAACAAATGATCCAATCATGAAATGGGCAGAAGACACAAACAGATATTTTTCCAAAGAAGACATCCAAAAGGCCAAAAGACATATGGAAAAGTGTCAACGTCACTCGGCATCAGGGAAATCCAAATCAAAACCTCAATGAGATATCAGCTCACACCACTTAGAATGGCTAAAATTAACAAGTCAGGAAATGACAGATGTTGGTGGGGATGCAGAGAAAGGGGAACCCTCCTACACTGTTGTGGGCATGTAAGCTGGTGCAGCCACTCTGGAAAACAGTATGGAGGTTCCTCAAAAAGTTGAAAATAGAGCTACCATATGACCCAGCAATTGCACTACTGCGTATTTACCCCAAAGATACAAATGTAGGGATCCGAAGGGGTACGTGCACCCCGATGTTTATAGCAGCAATGTCGACAATAGCCAAACTATGGAAAGAGCCAAGATGTCCATCGACAGATGAATGGTTAAAGAAGAGGTGGTATATGTATATACGATGGAATATTATGCAGCCATCAAAAGGAATGAAATCTTGCCATTTGCAATGATGTGGATGGAACTGGAGGGTATTATGCTGAGCAAAATAAGTCAATTAGAGAAAGACATGTATCATATGACCTCACTGATATGAGGAATTCTTAATCTCAGGAAACAAACTGAGGGTTGCTGGAGTGGTGGGGTTGGGAGGGATGGGGTGGCTGGGTGATAGACATTGGGGATGGTATCTGCTATGGTAAGTGCTGTGAATTGTGTAAGACTGTTGAATTACAGACCTGTACCTCTGAAACAAATAATACATTATATGTTAAAAAAACAAAAACAAAAAAGAAGAAGAAGATAGCAGGAGGGGAAAAATGAAGAGGGGGAAATCGGAGGGGGAGACGAACTATGAGAGACTATGGACTCTGAGAAAGAAACTGTGGTTCTAGAGAGGAGGGAGGTGGCGGGATGGGTTAGCCTGGTGATGGGTATTAAAGAGGGCATGTACTGAATGGAGCACTGGGTGTTATACACAAACGATGAATCATGGAACACTACATCAAAAACTAATGATGAATTGTATGGTGATTAACAAAACATAATAAAGGTGATTTGGTTTGCCTTCTAAAAAAAGGAAAAAAAAGAAAATGGAAAATAAGACCATCCATCAGAAATTGAGTTCAAGGGAAGATCTATGTCTCAGTCTTAACACTGGAAGGACACAAAGAAAATCTCTCCCAAGAATCTGACCCATAGTCCTTGCTTTGGTTAGAGTTTCAATTCATGCAGTCAGTGTGGTCAAAGACCTTAAACAGAGAATGTAGGTAGTTTCCCCAGGTGAGTAACAAGAGCAAATGCAAATTGTCTTATAATAATGCCATTGATTAGAAGAGGAGAACCAATTTCAGAAGTGTTAAGATGTGGAAAAACAATGAAAACATGTGTCTTAGAAACAATGAAATACAGTAATTAGAATTTCCTGGTATATAAATATTAATTAAATATTGCTTACATAGGAATAATTTGCTTTATGTCATACTTTATCAACGATGCTAACATAATGTACTCTAGGAAGCATAATGCAAGGGGAAATAGAAGCAAAAATATATATTATGATGGGCACACAAAGTTATGCAACATTCAGAATGTCTACCCTAAGACCACAATCAAGGTGTAATAATTAATATGCTTATCTCAAAATCAAGATATCTGACAAACATATTTTTAGTGCACACCACTTCTTTTCCTAGTTTCTTTCCTCTGAATGTGTCTACATACTTGGAATACCTTTTTATGGGTCACCGATAAATTTACCCTCGATTTTCACAGTTCAACAGGAAAATGTAGAACTCTTAAAAAGCAACTTTTGAAAATAGAGATTAGAAATATATGTTTAAAACCTATATTTAAACTACAAGATGCTCTGTGTGCTAAACTTGACTCCACAATGCTTCTGTGGCAATAGTACACATGGTCTTTATCATGATCTCAATCTAAAGCCCTAGATTTGTATGTGTCAGCTTTAGTCTATATTTCTCTTATGTTTATTGGTTTGGTTTCTAAGAAATGTAGATTCAAGGGCAGTGTCTTGCTCAAGCTGGCATCCTTTTTGTGGGTGTGATAATTCAGGTTCTTATGGGGACAGGAACTGAGGTTTTGGTCTTCACTGCCAAGTCATCTAATTGACCATCAAGGTTCTTGGTGATGGTCTATGATCCAGAAATCTCTCTCACCAGCGAGCATTTGACCCAATAGAATTTTAAGATCAAATGAGTCTTTCTAGACTATAGATGTTTGGAATCGGATGGATGTCATAATGAGTGTTCTCAGAAATCAGCTGTCTTCCAGGGGCAATGGGGCTAAATGCTGATCACTAACCCTTACCTAAAAACACAAGGGTCATTCCCTTTCCTCTCCTTTTTTTGAACATAACACAAATAGCCTTTCTAAATTGAAGTTTTCAAACTTTCCTTTTCATTAGTTTCAAGTGTTCAGTGGCGATTCTCTTTTTCATGTCTTAAAAAAATGAGTTATAGATTATACAATATTTGAACATAACTATACAATTTAAGAGGGGTTTTGAGACCTGCATGGAAATACTCAAAACAGACAAGTGTTAGAAACTAAAAAATGGCTAAAGGTTTTGCTGAGGAAAACCCCACCCTCTTTTCCTTCCTTACAACTGTTAATGATGCATCAAGTGGGATGCCTCTTAAATGAGAAATGGAGAAGTAGGTGCTTTGAATAGAAATAGGAAATAAAGCTCTTCTGTTGAAATTAAGGCCTTGGTACAAAATAATGTTTATTCAAGTCATTCAAGCAACTCCATTCCATTTCACAAAGAATAAAAAGACCCCTTAGAAGCCCAGACACCTTTTCCTTGTCTTCTTTTTTTTTTTTAAAGATTTTTATTTATTTATTTGAGGCAGAGAGAATGAGAGACAGAGAGCATGAGAGGGAGGAGGGTCAGAGGGAGAAGCAGACTCCCTGCCGAGCAGGGAGCCCGATGCGGGACTCGATCCCGGGACTCCAGGATCATGACCTGAGCCGAAGGCAGTCGCTTAACCAACTGAGCCACACAGGCGCCCCTTCCTTGTCTTCTTACAACAAAAATAACCAAAAGGAATTAATTCCCAAGTGTCATTGGATGCATAAGCTTGCTTTTCTACTCTCTTGTGTTAAGAGGGTAAATGGATAATTAACTGCTCAGTGCTTTTCTTTTTGTTGTGAAAAACGAAACCCTGTGTATGTGAAATTTCTCCCTTTTTCTTGACCAACAGAAAATGCCATTTTTATATTGTTATATACATATATAAAATACATATCAACACATTTATGAACAAATAGGAAAATGCATAAATACACATATATGCGCAAGTAGAATATCTCAATGGGAGAATAAAATAAATCTAAATTTGTGTTTTTTCCCAAACACATTCAACTCTCACTATTGATTTCATTGAAAATATTTCTTGGCTACTATACAATTATGGATCAATTCTTTGTGGATAATTCTTTCAGTGAGTATATATTGGGTTAAGGCTTGGTTAAAGACAGAAGACTTATTGTAGTACAGAACTGAGGTCAATTTTGAAGTCCTACACTCCTCCTCAAGTAATTTTATCCTGTGCACATTAATATAGGCCTACTCATTTGCCCCCTTTGAAGCCATGTGATTTTCTACAGGACCTGATTTCATCAGGGTCCCAGATGTCTGTCTTGCCACCATTCTGAGGGATATCCGCTGCTATATTTCTGAGCAAAAGTCAGTCAGGACTCACCTCTCCTTCCCTGGGCCAAGGCCTTCCATTCTGGGTGTATTTGCTTTGATTCTGTCGCTTCTTTTGTCCTCCATCAGCGAATTTGCACAGTAAAGGCTCACTAGGGGCTGGGAAGATAAGAAACCAATTCTACATTAGCAAATCCCCCTAAAAACAAGTGATTATTTGAGTCACAGTAGTGCTTTGTAATGCCTATCTTTTGAAGTTGTCTTGCTTCTGGAGAGATATTTGGCCCCCTTTTAGTCTCAATTATGTTGGCTGCTATTCTAACGGGGCTTCAAAAAAGTACTGGCAGACCACAAAAGAGAACAAAAAATATTGTTGAAAAAATAATCAGTTGAAGCAGAATGTGAACTTGCCTTAAAAGTAAAGAGGGGAATGTTGACTCCTTCCAGTTATATTAATGCTAAAAACCAGACAACGGGTCCAAAATGGAGTCACTTATGCTAAGCTCCATGTCACCAAACCAAGACCTAACTTAATTACAGTTTTGGCTCTCCCAGAAATGGAATTTTAAAACAGTCAATCAGGAGCCACCTGATCAGCACTAGTGAGGTAATTTACCTGATAGACCCCTGCCATCCCCTAAAGAAAAGTGACCTTGCCACAACCAATCCACTTTTTGCCACTACAACTTTCTTGTTCCTGCTACCTCTGCTATAGAAGCCTCCCATTTGCACAGGTCCTCAGAGCTCCTCTCTACCTGCTTGAGGAGAGGCTGTCTGATTCACAAATCCTTGAATCAAGTCAATAATATCTTTAAAAAGTACTCAGTTGAATTTTGCTTTTTCACATTAGAAATATATTCATAACCAGTATTTGTGGGTAGATAAATATTTCCCCCTCAAATTAACTATGTTTTCACAGTAGAAACTGTAGGATTCTATTTTGGAAAGAGATCCTTAGGAGCTGCCTTCTAAAAAGGGAACCATTTTGCTAATTACAACCAAATCAGTTTTTTTTTTCTCATTAACCTCTGCAATTTCAAAACGGCTAGAAGCTGATTGTCCATCGAACCCCTTTCACTCCAATTTCCCAGTGAAATCTAGTCAGTATCCCAGGGAGAACAATTATTTGAATATCAAATGAGTCCTCATGATAAAATATAGTCAAAGGAAATGGCTCTTAACAAATGAATCCTGGACTGGGGGAAATGTAGTGGTCCTGGGTGACTTGAGTTGACTTATTTGATAATCTTTTAAAACACAACAGGAAGAAACTTATTCTTTGAGAATCGATGCCCCCTCCAAATCCCTATTTGACTAGAAAAATTGCAGCTTGTTATTATGACAAATATGTTTAAAAATGAATAAAAAGAAAGCCATATTGGTCTAAAAAACTTGATCAATGAATTAACATGGCTGGAAGGATTTTTTTGCTAGTTTATTTGCTTGGATAAAACAAATACAAAGTTTGCAAATTTATAATCTGAAAACTAAAATGGACCCCTTCCTCCCCCACCCCCTGGGAAAATATGTTCTTCTAAAGATTAATTGTATTAATGGTTGAAGGGGAGCAGAATATACCCCTGAAGAATATGCCTCTTTGGCATAAGGATTAATTTAGGCTGATTATTTTTAAGAAACAATAGATGGAGGAAAAGCTCTGAAAACTGACTGGAAGTTACCCTTTTGTAAGACATTTATATTTATAAGGGAAATCTCTATTTGTAACAGTATCTCCCTCTTTGTATGTGGAAGAAAAAAATACTCTAAATCTCAAGAAACTCTTATCAGTGGAGAAGCAAGGACTTAAATCTATGCAACAACCTTACTCTTGTTTACTGTGCTTTTCCTGGTAATCTCCCACAACTGGCCTCCCTGCCCCCTCCCCAGCATCTTCTTCTGTCTTTAGCTGAAGATGGTATTCAAGATGGTGACTTCAGCCATTTCAGGGAGTTACTAGATTTTCCTAGATATCTCCATACAAGAGGTATATATGTTATTAAACTTCTTTTTGTTTTTTTCTCCTGTTAATATGTCTTTATGGGGGGAGGGGAGTCCCAGCCAAGAACCTAGAAAGGTAGAAGGAAAATTATTTTTCCTCCCCTGCATGATCTTAATTCTTTTTTTTGTTTAAGATTTTATTTATTTATTTGACAGAGAGAGACACAGCAAGAGAGGGAACACAAGCAGTGGAGTGAGAGAGAGAGAAGCAGGCTTCCTGCTGAGCAGGGAGCCCGATGTGGGGCTCAATCCCAGGACCCTGGGATCATGACCTGAGCTGAAGGCAGACGCTTGATGACTGAGCCACCCAGGCACCCCATGATCTTAATTCTTTATCCCTCCTCGTATCCTTGCCTTTTGCCATGTAGTATTGTTGAGCCCTCTGAATCTTGGTCTGATCCCATGTGAATTTCTCTAGCCAATGAACTGTTAGCAAATGAGATGCAAGCAGAAGACTAAAATATTTTTAAGCATTGAGTTTTGCTTCTTTTGCTTCTCTGCATAACCACATGAATATCCTCAACCTGGCCTGCTGAAGGATGAGATACAAGTATAGGTGAGTCATCCCTACCATCAGAGCCAAGGCCATCACCTGGACATGTGAGTGAGCTCAACTAAAATCAGCAGAGATACACAGATAACATGCAGTTGACCACAGACCAGGTGAGGTCAGTAAAGATGATCCCACAAATATGTAAGCTAAATAAATCTTTATTGTTTCATATCACTAAATTTTGCAATTGACATACAACATTATAATCTTTTTTTTTTAAAGATTTTATTTATTTATTTGAGAGAGCACATGAGAGGGGGGAGGGTCAGAGGGAGAAGCAGATCCCCTGCTGAGCAAGGAGCCCAATATGGGACTCCATCCCGGGACTCCAGGATCATGACCTGAGCCGAAGGCAGTCGCTTAACCAACTGAGCCACCCAGGCGCCCGCAACATTATAATCTTAATAGATAACTGATATTGTTTTCCCCAACACCCATTCCTCTCCATTTCCACTCCAGCTAGCTTGCTTGCATTTACTAATCTGGATAAAGAAAAAAAAAAGATTATGGAATTTATGAGACTTCCAATTGTCTCCAAAATCAATAGGGAAAAAAGAAATGAGTGGGTATCCACAAATATTTGAAAATCATTTGGCTTTAAGTGGCAGCAGTATTTACTCAATCCTTTTAGTTTACTCTATTAGCAGCAGAATTCTAATAACCAATATTGAAGGAAATACTGACTCAAACAGACAGAAGGTCAGAATTGGTTGGGTGAAATTAAAAATAAATTGTCTTGCCTGCCTATAGAGGAGGCATGGGGGGGTGTAATATGTAACTCATCCTGGCACATAACTCAACCAATGTCATTCCTCATGGAGCACAAGTGCTTCCCAACTGTCTGCTTTTGGGAGCCTCCAACTTCAGTGACTTTGGTGAAGCCACAGAAATCACACAAAGGAAAGGCTGAATCATGAAGTGCCTGCAGACAGTTGCTGCCATGACACTGAAGTAGTCTAAATTCTTTCTCCAGATGAAGAACTGAAAGGATAAAAGCAATCAAGGATCCTAGAACTCTATGCTAAAGAAAATTTCCTGTGAGACTCCAAAAGCATACATAAATATGTGCCTATAATGTGCCTATATATCATTATACATGTATAATCATTCCTCACTATAGGATATTTTCTCTCTTGATATTTTAAAAATTCAAGGTATATTTACTCATTCAAATGGGATGGTCATGCTGACATGTGAGTTTATAACTGGCAATAGTACAAATTTCTCACAAAAGGCAAATAAATCTAGAAATACCTTAAATTTCCTGCTGAAAAAAAATGCAGACTCTGCCTTTTATTCTTCTTGGGATAATAACTTCCATGAGTCATACTTTCTACTGTCTGAGGCAGGATTCTCTTTATTGTCTCCTAAGATGGATTCTTTTTGAGTATATAATATACTGATTCTAATAGTCTAGAATATGATAATGACTTCTCTTGAGGTCATTCATGTTTCTGTAGGCTTTGTCACTTAGTTTGGGTGCATTTCAGTGTTTAGCAGTCTGGTTTAGCAGTCTGCTTCCTGGCTCCCTGACTTACTAACTACAAGACACCAGACACCTTAAAAAATTTTTTTTAATATTTCTGTGACTCATTTTCCTCACGTATGAGATGAGGGTAATAACGTTACCTACCTCAGGCAGCTGTTGTGAAGATTAAATAAATTCATGTGTGAAAAGTGTTTAAAACAGCGTAAGGTACATAAACGATTATTAAATCCACATTAGCTACAACTATCACTATTGCTTAGTATCTTTATTAGCCACTGCCCATGTATCAGCTATGAAACAAAGTTACTTAGCAGAGTCAGAGTTCAGAGTGTTTAATCACCGAGGCTTATTGTTCCTCAGCTCTGTCCCACTCTAACTCCATGGTTGGTTTGGCCACAGAACTTGCAACTGACTGCCCTCCAAGAACAGTGAAAAGATTTGAGAGGATCCATGTTTCCAAGATGGCTCTTGCTAACTGCAGCTTGTCAATGGACCATCCGTCCAGCTTCCCCTCCTGAGTCCGCACCAAAGTTCGACTTCCAATATCCCCTGAGTATGATACAAGTCATGTTTTCTTATGTATGTTAACATTCCATTGCCTACACTGAATGCTCCCTGTTCCTTTTTCTACTGTGGTTTTAAAAAAAATTATTCTTACTACTATTTTTTGTTACTCAATTGCTAGAGATCTATTGGCTGTTTAAATCCATCAAATCTGTATTTTACTACTAGGATAAGTACTGTGCTGTCTACACATGGGCATTGCCACCCCAAAATGTGTCTCTTTGGCATGTATATACCCACACACATATATATTTAAAGACCTTCTTGGTGAACCCTTGGAAACTACGGAATTAGGGGAGCAGCACTGGCAGGAAAAGAAAAGCCTCTGAACAAATTATTAACCTTAGGATTTCTCCTATCTACTGGTATAGAGAAATTTTATAGAAGCCTCTTTAAAACAAATATTACCAAATAACAATATTTTAGCTTGCCAAGGATCAATTATACATAGACGATGAGAGTCTGGGTTGTAAACCTACCTTGAAATTTTTCATTATTGAAAAAAGAACTTTCAAAACAATATTTTTAACACTAAGGGAAACTTAAAAAGCCATCTCAACTGAGATGTCTTTGTGAGTTGTGTCTTACAGTGTCTTAGAGGCTTCAAATCTTAGCCACCCTGGTATTCGAAGATCTTCATAAGCCGTTAGACTATGGATGTTGGTAGTCACCTATTTATATTTATTGATATTACTATGTTGAAACATCCTTATTACCTTCTTGATTTGAAGATGATTATGATGTGGCACAAATTTTTATTAAATGAAGTAAAAAAATGAAATCCCAGAAACAAATTTTCAAATTTATTTAAATTAAAAATTAAAAAAGGATGGAATATCCATAATATTGTCCTTGAATTTAGGCATGTAATTCTGATTTTTAGCTTCCTGGGGAGGTTGGGGGATGGATTTCATTGAGAGTGTAAGAGAAAACAGTCAACTAGATGAATTAAGATTTATATAATCTTCTAGTTCTCAGGTGATTTCTAAATATCTAAAGATAAAATCCAAACTCTACTATTAGAAGAGAATTTTTTCCCTTGATCCTATCTTTTGCCAGACTCCTCCCACGCCTGTGGCCTGCAGTCTCCTCACCCCTATATGCCTTTCCCCATGCCTGGAATTTCCTTTCCCAGCTTCCCCACCCACCCACCCACCCCCCCCATTTACACACCCTCCATCTGGCAAACTACTAATCAGCCTTCAGAAAGCAGCTCAAATGCCATGTTCTTCAGAAAGCCTTCCTTGACTCTACTTCATCTCACTTCAGAGAGAAATTACCTAGTGCTTACTTGGCAGACTTTCCCAGGTTGAATGCTGTTTCTGTTTGTGTTAAGTCTTTTAACAGTAGCAATTAATTTCCAGGCTTGAGTTTGAAAGTATTGTAGCAAAGGTCAGGGTGAAGTTTATATATGCACATGTGCATGTGTACACACGTGTGTGTGCATATTGTTAACAGCATTTTGCACATAGGTTTACATAATACTTGAAAGTGATGCTATTCAAAGTGTGGCCCAAGGACGAGCAGCAATAGGATCAGTACTTGGGAGAATATTAGAAATGCAGAATCTGGGCCCTTCCCTAGACCTACCTAATCAAAATCTGCATTTGAACCAGATCTTCAGGTGATTCTTGGGCACATATCAGTTTGAGAAGCACTGATTTGATTGTGCCTGGTTTTTTAACAGAGGAAGAAGGAATATATCTTAGATGTTAAACATGAATCCTCTGAATAATGAGATGATTTCAGTATTGCACAGAAATATTATATTGTCTACAATTTCCTTATTGCAATATTATGCTACCAATTAATTTTGTTTAGTCTCTTTTCACAGTAGTTAAAATACAGACTAAGTGAAGAAGAGGCCTTTGTGGAAGTGAGATGCAGTTATAAGCCACAGATTGTAATGTGCTGGAAGACATTATGGTCTATCATGAAAATGGAGAGTATTTAAAATAATTATAACAATGCATGGCGATAAAGTTGCATGGTAATTATGAAGGAGTAATTACTGTTTGTTTGCTTGTGGAGTATTTCTAGTCTTCCAAACTTTGTATTAAACATGAAACATTCAATGCATGAACCGATAAGATACTCTTATGGCTTACAGGATTTGTTATTTTAAACAAACAAAACAACACCACATATTTTACCTAGTAAAATTAATGTAAATTTTTTAAAATTTTTATTTGAAACTTAACATACCTTGTTCTTCTCTTCCCTTCTAGTTTGATGGCTTTCTTGAAAGTTGTGCTTGGATTCCTTTCTTTCTTTTTTGTGTATCTATTTACAGGTTTTTGATTCTGGCTACCATGAGATTCATATATAACATCTTATGCATATAGTAGTCTATGTTAAGTTGATGGTCACTTAAGTTTGAACCCATACTAAAAGTACTAAATTTTTTACTCCCCACACCCGTGTTTTATGTATATGATGTCATACTTTACATCCTTTTATTCTGTGAATCCCTTGACTGATTTTTGTAGATATAATTTATTTTATTGCTTTTGGGTTTTCACCATACTGGTTTTATAAGTGATTAATCTATTGCTTTTATTATATGTTTGCATTTACCTGTGAAATTTGTTCTGTTCATAATTTTCTTATTCCCAATTATGGCCTTTATTCCCACTAATTTCCTTTAAGATTTCTTGTAAGCCTCGTTTAGTGGTGAAGGGCACATGAAACATTCTCCAGAATAGATAACACATTAGGCCACAAAACAAGTCTCAATAAATTCAAAAAGACTGCAGTCATATCATGCATCCTTTCCAGCCACAACAGTGTGAAACTAGAAATCAATCACAAGAAAAAATCTGGAAGAACACGAATATATAGAAGCTAAATAATGTGCTACTAAACAATGAATGGTCAACAAAGAAATCAAAGAGGAAATTAAAAAACACATAGAAACAAATGAAAATGAAAACACACCGGTCCAAGATCTTTGGGACTCAGCAAAATTGGTTCTAAGATGGGAGTATATAGCAATACAGGCCTACCTCAAGAAGCAAGAAAAATCTCAAACAACCTAACCTCATACCTAAGGGAGCTAGAAAAAGAACAAACAAAGCACAAAGCCAATAGAAGGAAGGGAATAATAAAGATGAGTGCAGAAATAAATGATATTGAGACTAGAAAGCCAATAGAACAAATAGTGAAACCAAGAGCTGGGAAAACACAAACAAACAACAGAAACTTAACATGGCTTCAGTTTTATGATTCACTAAGAATGTTTACTAACATCATATTCTACAAGTAGTTATTGACATACCTTTTAGCTTCTGTATATTAATAGCAGAATTCCTGCTGTCCCTTAGAGAAGTGAACATTTTCAGTATTTTGCATTCAATTTATTTAAATTTTTCAAGTATTTATATTGGATTGTGGTGACGGTCTTTTAAAATATCTCTTATTACCATAACTTACAGGTCTGGTGATTTAAATACTAAATTTAAAAATTCCTCCCCTCAGATAGATTATAAATTTTACTTCAGGAAACAAAAAGGGAAGGGTGGGAGAAGCGTAGCAGAAAAGATAAGCTAATGACAAGAGAAGCAGTTTATTGGAGGTGAGCTTATAAAATCTGGCATTGAGTGGAAGAATGAGATAAAAGAATTAAAAAGAAAGAATTCCAAGAAATAAGTTAAAATATAAAATTTTAATCTAGAAACTACCTTTTATTTTTTTTCAATGTGTGGACACGGATCCATTTTCTTTTCTTTTCTTTTTTTTTTAAAGATTTTATTTATTTATTTGATAGAGAGAGACACAGCGAGAGAGGGAACACAAGCAGGGGGAGTGGGAGAGGGAGAAGCAGGCTTCCCGCGGAGCAGGGAGCCGGATGCAGGGCTCGATCCCAGGACTCTGGGATCGTGACCTGAGCCGAAGGCAGACGCTTAATGACTGAGCCACCCAGGTGTCCCGACACGGATCCATTTGCAATTAAAAAACCAAACCAAAACAAAACGGAACTATTCGTGTGATATTCAGGGTGCCTTGTACATTAAAAAGCTGTTTCCTACTAGAGAATTATAAAAAATGATACTAAGAGGCACCTGGGTGGCTCAGTTGGTTAAGCGTCTGCCTTCGGCTCAGGTCATGATCCCGGGGTCCTGGGATCGAGCCCCGTGTCAGGCTCCCTGCTCAGGGAGGGAAGTGGTCACAGCCTAGAGGAGGAGAAAGACAAGCAAAAGGAAACCTCTAGCAGCTTGCCGTGAATACTATAATAGGAATATGGATAGGTAATTTGAAAGCATAAAATACATATCAATCTCTAGCACTACAGACACAGAGTGTAAATCAAATCCAATACCATAGAGTTTTAGAAAGTCACAGGTCACAAGCATGACTCTGCCCATGCCAACTGCCAGATCATGAATGAGCACATGAAGGACTAATACCAAGTGTTATCTAGTCTGGCTAAAAACAGGCTTTTATGAAATGTTTAGCAAATGAAAATATGAATGAATGAGATGGACAAAATGACAGGATTTAGTTGAAATACTTTTAGAACACCTGAGGCCATATAGATCTTAAATTGAAAACTGGCAGCTTTCCAACAATAAATACGAACTTAGAGCTTTTGCCTTAATTCTCCACAATCCTTAAGCTTCCTGCTGTCTTATACCTGACCGGCAACCCTCATTTCCTTCCAGATACAAACAGCATCATTAGTCTGTAATGGTTTGGAATAAAGAATAATGATGTAAAAATGATAGATGTGTCTTTCGAAATAACTCTCTGTTGGGCGCCTGGGTGGCTCAGTCGGTTAAGCATCTGACTCTTGATTTCGGCTCAGGTCATGATCTCAGGGTTGTGAGATTGAGCCCCATGTCAGCTCCGAGCTGGAGTTTAAGATTCCTTCTCTCCCTCTCCCTTTGCCCCTCCCTGTGCACACATGTTCAATCTCTCTCTCTCTCTCAAATAAACAAATTAAATAAATAAATAAGTCTGTCAAAATCCATGTCCTTAATTTCATGACTAATTTAAAAATACTTGCTGTATTTTTGGATAAGTTTCACAGCGTCCTCTGATTAGTCTGTAAAAGATTTGTTACTTTCTATACTCTATTCATGATAGACTTTATGTGCATATATGTATGTATGTATCTCTAACTCTGTACATATTTGTATACCTCTATCTAAATCATCTTTCTGTATGTAGAGTAAGCAAGTCCCAAACTTAAACTACAATTTATATGGCAAACATTACTTTAAGTTTACAACACAGTATTATTATATTTTGGAGTTAGAAAGCCTTTTACCTATGAGAAAGTGGGCTATTTGCTTACATTTCCTTTTGACATCCAGCATCTTGTTTACCATTTAATTATGTTTTGTGGACCGTAATAAGTTAATTGTAGTTATTTGGATAGTTCTTAGTTGCAACAGACTTCTATCCTGGAAGGCATATAGCCTCTGTCATCTGATCTTAAAATTTATTTAATTCAAACCTTTTATTTTGCCAAAAAGGAAAATAAAAGTTTAATGAATTGTCAGCTAATTTGTGGTAGCTGGTGGCAAAGTCACACCCAGAATTGTGTTCTCTGGATTTCTAATCAAACATTCTCTGACTGCTTACTTTCTACCTTCCTTACTATTGGAGGTAAAAGGAAATGAGTGTCAAGCAGTTCTTATGATTGACTTCATAATTTGGGGATGGAGCAAAAAGATTGAATATTCGTTAAGATATGATTACAGTGGTTCTCTACCCACAGGCTAGAGTTACAACTGAATACTAGGCAACCAATAAGATTTCCTAAGATGATTTACACTGCCATTCTAATAGCAGTTTTTTAACAGAATAAACAAATCACATGAGTCATATTTACAAGTGTCAGACACATCTTTATTCCTATCACTTAGGCCAAAATGAGCACAGATATATAAACCAAAAAGGTAGAAATAAATAAAAAGTTAATAAAACTTAAATGAAGTGTGATTTGCAGGTACATTCCCAATTTTATCCCTCAGTAATGGATTAATGCTTGTATTTAGTTTCAAATATAATTCTCTACAATGCAGAACAGCCTTACAGAAGAGGAAAATGCCCCACAGTGATAATAAAAGCAGAGAATAGCTGTTTGCCTAGACATAAGACAGAGGAAATCATTTTTTTGATAAGTTATATTATAGCCTAAGTAATTATCTCAAGTTCACCTCTCTGTTTTATGTATTAAAACACTGTCTTTTTCTGTGTTTGTAACAATTCTTTGCTAATTCTTTTCATATAGGAAGAGATTATTTTTAGAAGAAAAACTAAGCCCCATAGGGGGAATAAATTAGATGAGAAAGTTAATGTTTAATATAGATGGGACACAGGGTATATATTTGAAGGTTAAATTTGGTTCATTTTATAAGGAATATGACTAAAACATTATCTGTGCTGAATAAGCACAATGGTTTGACACGAAGAAAGTGGAACGTATCAGCACTTCCCAAAAAGCATCAATTTGCTTACTTACAACTGACTTACATACCCAACTACCAACTGGGGAGCCTCCTGTAGTTGGAAAACAAACCATTAAGGGAAAGGTTTCCAAGATAAAGAGCCTTTAAAAATAAGAGAATCTTATTTATTGACCAAGAGGGGCCATATCTGGTCTTGCTTCATATTTCCATATTTCCATGGCACTGTACTTGACTCTGATAGAGCTCTTTGCATACTGTATGTAATATTATTATATACTCAATGTAACAATGCACTTTTAGAAAGAGGTACAAAGAAGAAAAAATATAGCTCTAATCTCATAGTGCAGAAACCCATTTGATATTTAAAATGAATAAACACATTAATAGAAGAAACATTATAAAGTAGTAAATTCAAACTATACAAAGGTTAAAAGTAAAAAGCACAAGACCTCAACTCCCCCACTCCTTTTTTTTTTTAAATAATTCCTTCCAGGAAAGTGCATAAATATATATCTACTAATCCACTTGGTCTAGCTGTTTTTGTTTTGTTTTGTTTTGTTTTCAATTCCAAAGGGGGCACTATTGCTCAATATGTTGGTTTTGTTGTTTGTGTTCCTTAATTATGCATGAAGAGCTTTCCATATTAGCACATATCACCCTTCTGAAATGCTGCTCGGTATTATAACATAATTATCATGCACCATAATTTATAAATGTCCATCAATAGGGGACCAGCTAAATCTCATTAAATTTCCATAATGCATTTCCATGTTCTTTCTACTATTATGAGAATTTAATTTGATTGAAGTCAGGAGCTGGGTCTATTCACCTTTGCCCATCATCCATCCCAGTGGCCTCACAAAGAGTCTGAGGATAATACACATTTCATTATTTGTTGATCAAATTATTAAATAAATGCAGACAGACAAAAATAACTTCTTAAAATTCCTTACATTTTGAAATTTTAAAGGACTGAAGAGTGAGGACACAACCTTTTTCCTCTTTTAAGAGAGCATAGAGTCCCATCATTTCCATATTTAAATATAACCAGGCAGCCTACTGGAAAAAGGAAAAAAAAAAAAAAACACAAGAAAGAATTCCAAGTGTTAATCCCAGGTGTAATTCCAGTTTCATGTGGATCTCAGGTCAACTGCCCTAGGAAAAAACAAATGGAAGGAAAAAGGTAGGAAGGAATCTGATAATGAAAAACATCAGGATTCTTCCCAGTATCCACTTACAATCCCCCACCAAGGAAGAAAACACTTATGCACCCCCAAATTGAACTCAAACTCAGGTCAAGAAAACATATCTCAATTTCCTACATGCTGTTCCTAAGCATATATTTTCTGTGCTAGAGTCAGAGAGAATTCCCAAATGCAATGAACTGCGTTAGCAGAAATAAATGTAATCCAGTTTCAAAGTGAAAGCTGTATTTTACACTGTAGGTATCAGTTAACAAGGCTAGAGGCATCAGCTGGGGCAAAAACCTCACCTTCAGTAGGTGAAGGATTTACAGCGGAAATGGCTTGGGACTGAGCTTCTTCTAAGGAGTCAGGCAAGGTACTGAAATTGTGATAATTTCAAGAGTGCTTTCATGTAGACTGGATCACTTACTAATCAATATTAAATAAATTTAATCCAGATATAAGAAACTGAGTTTTTCAAAAAGGTGTTAAGGACCACACGTGCTGTAAACATCTATGGATAGGTCAGTCTAAGGAGTCATAAAAAAATAAATACATAATGTGGCAGCCCCACCTCTGGAGGAGTTTAGTGCAAAAGCAATGCCTACAAATGTCTCTATAGTAGAATATCCATTTGTTCTTGTAATGGAAACAAAGGGATAAAACTGCTTAGGACGAGACTACCCCAGGGGAAAGTGGGGGTAACTGTCCTAAATTCATTTTTCTTAGATGGTACCAATTATTTTATTGGGATTAAACATTAAAGGTACTTTATATGAATTGTTTATAGATCTTTCAAAAGTGCAATCTTTATCATGTCCATTGCCCACATGTCCACCTATTGATAAAGTCCAAGCTCTCTAGCACAAAACACTATCTAACTTCATGACCTAAATATACACATCTCCATTTCCACTCACAGGACTGCTCCAAAAAAAAGGTTGAGACCTTTCACATATTCCCAGATTTGCTTATATTGCTCCTTCCGTCTGGATGGGCTTCCCTCTTTTCCCAGTTTATCACTTTCATATAATCTTTCTTGACCTCTTTTCCCATCTCCCAAGTTCTCGTAGAGAAAACCTACCATTAATTAATTGTTTAATACATCCATTCAATATATTCATTCACTCTTGCCTGAAATTCATTCAAAATTAACTTGAAACATAGTGTTATATACCAGGTTTTATGCAATCCATGAAAGATTAAGGTGGGAATAAAATGAACACAGTTCTAGCCCTTAAGGAATTCATTCTGATGTCAAAGCAGACATTAAACAAGTAATAAACAAATCACAAGTAAATTCCAATCTCTTCCTTTATGCATTTACCATACAGACCTCTAATTTGGCATGTGTACGTAAGACACCTCAGCTCACTCATGTTTATATGTCTTTCTCTACTAATTCTAAGGCCTCTTGAGAGTAGGATTTCTGCATCATTCATCTTTACATTCCAAAATCACAATATAGTTCCTGGAACATAGCAGATTACACACACAGAGACATATGAACACACACACACACACACAATTTTAGTGAGCTTGCCTGTTTTGCTTTTTCTTAGGGCAGAAGACACCCTGGAAACTGTCCTATGGCTTAACAATGGCAGAGCACATCATGATTGTTCCTTCTGCATCTTCTTAGCTGAATACACCAAGAGTGCACTTTAATCCAGTTAGGTGGGAGATATATCTGTCAAGTTTTTAAAATATTTCTACATAGAGTCTCTGAGTGTCTTGATAATTCATTTTTTAAAAAGATTTTATTTATTTATTTGAGAAAGTGAGAGAGAGAGAGAGAGTACGCACCACAAGTTGGGGGAAAGCAGAGGGATGAGCAGATTCCTCACTGAGCATGGAGCCTGATGGAGGGCTCCAAGCAGGGCTTGATGCAGGGCTCAATCCCAAGACCCTGAGATCATGTCCTGAGCCAGTCAGACACTTAACCGACTAAGCCGTGCAGGTGCCCCTCTTGATAATGCATTTAATATTTAATAAGTCTGTAAAGCCTTTCTTATCTGAAGTAGGCACTGGAAAGCTTTTCCCTGTTGGTGACAGATCACTGCAAATTTGGCTAGTCACTTCTTGGACATACTCTAAGTAACTGCAGTTTGTTAATATGTTCATTTTTACTTAAAAATAATCATAAAGAAGTAAATATTTTGCACTGAACACAGTGTGTATTTGCTGGGCATGATGATTACATACAAAACATGTAGAAGTCACCAACCAGGTATTTCCTGAAAGGAAAAAAGTCATGTGTGATGTAGTTCTCACAAACTGAGAATGGTGGAAGGGATTATTTACAGGATCCTTTTGCTGATAATGGCTTTTATTTGCAACTCTCAGTTTTACAATTTATTCCTTTTAAAATCCTGGACCAGCCACTTAAAATTTTTGGAACTTACTTACCAATAGTGGCTGCCCCTAAATCATGGGATCGCATGACTTCACATTCAGCACTTAACCCCAAACCTGGTATATAGGAGCATATAGAATATATTTGTTGAATGAATAAGACTAGGAGTAATTATGGGACGATTATGTCAGATAGGCATATGAATCGCTTTTATAAACTATGAAGCACACAAAATAAATGGTAGATATTATTAATATTGGTGGGGCACATGTAAAAAGTGTTACTTTTAGGGCCATTATCCTGGAGACATGCCTTTGTTTTGTTCCCCCCCCCAACAGAAATAGTATAGTCAATTGAAAATAGACTTCAAACTCTGCAGGCATCACAGTGATGAATTTCAGAAGTGATGAGAGTTCAAAGGTTCTATTTTAGACTTTATAAAACCTAAAGTGGTAAGAAGGAGAGCTTTCTTTTCATATGGATTATTATCTGTTTTACCAGGGTCGACTTTGTGAAAGGACTTCAATATGCTGCATTACTATAAAACATTCTGCTTTGTTTCATACTTGTAGACAAAGCCCATGACAGAACCTGTCAAATTTGCTGGAAGATATAAAGGACAAAGTACAAACATTCTTTACTTTTTCCATTTCGGATGCTCTTAAAAAAAGTTAGCTAACACGAAGCTAACATCTATCTTTCTTTAAGAATGAAATGAATGAAATGAAATAATCCTCTTACTAGATTTGGTGAACGGCTTCTGACTTGGTATTGGGTGTATCACATTGTAGTGCTGTTTGACTGATACTGAGGCCTTCAGAAGAGTAGAGAGGTCTTCTGAAGGGGGCTCCTATCTAGAATCAATCACGTAGCTGTTCACTTGGGAAGTTGGTTCTAAAGCAGAATATCCATATCTAAAATCAATCACCTAGTTCCTCAAATGGGAAGCTGGTTGTGAGAAGTCTGGTTTTAGGTGGTCAGGAGGGAGAACCCTCCTTCTTTTTCAAAATGTGAAAACAGATATAGCAGAATATTCTCCTAATTGGTAATTATAAAAGTAAAAAGAAAGTAAATTGCAATTTAAGATGTGATGCAAACCATAGGTTCTAAAGAACAGATGAACTTTTATAAAGTGAATTATACAGTTGTCAATTTTGAAATGAAGCTTTTTATGTCCTTGCCACTGTGCTAAATGTTCCCTCAAATAACCTGTTTTTGAGTTGAAACCATTTTGAGAGGAAAAACTAAAGATCAGAGAGTTTAGGTGAATTAGGCTACTATACACAGCTAATAAATGTCAGAATCAGGATTTATTTATTTATTTATTTATTTATTTTTATTTATTTGAGAGAGAGAGAGAGAAACAGCATGAGAGGGGAGAGGATCAGAGGGAGAAGCAGGCTCCCCACTGAGCTGGGATCCTGATGTGGGACTTGATCCCAGGACTCTGGGATCATGACCTGAGCCCAAGGCAGTCGCTTAACCAACTGAGCCACCCAGGCGCCCCAGAATCAGGATTTAATCCCAGGTCTTTGAATTCTATTGTTCATTCCATATTGCTTCCTGTATCATATTATCCCCTCTTCCTTATTTCTTATCACAATTATCACAATCTTAATGGCTTACAGTTTTTTCTCAACAGTAAGAGAAGAACATTAAGAATATTCATTCATTCAATAATCATTGATTGGGCACTTACAATGCGCCAGGCATTATTCTAGATCCTGCAGAACTAGACTAGTGAACAAAATGAAGTCCCCACTGTCACCGACATTATATTGTAGTAAAGAGAGATGGCCAATAAATATGTAAATTTATAAATGTGATATCATTGGTGCTAAGTGCTGAGAAAAAAATAGTCAAGGTGATGTAAGGGGCAGCAAGTGACAGGAAATGGAGTGGTATTTTGGATACAGTAATTTGTAAAAATCTAGACAAAGACCTAAATGAAAGGAAGGAACAAGCTGTGGAGACATGTGGAAGAAAAGTGTTCCAGGAAAAGGGGCAGAAGTACAAATAGCCTGAGGTTAGTGTGTGCACTTGACTCTTTGGAAGAATGACAATGAAGTATGGGATCCAAGTGGAGAAGGGGAAGGGCATTGGAGAGGAGGTCCTAAAGCTACTTGGGTTCCAATCTTGACCCCTTTTGGGACAGAGTAAAAGAGGATTTGCCATCTTTAGAGGTTAGCAGGGTGACAGCAAGGGAGCCTCAGGAGGAAGACACATTTCATGAGTTGAAAATCAAGTTTCAAGGTCTAGCTGTCCCTAGTTATGTGGAGATGCTTCCACTCCCAAATATTTGGTCTTATTTCTTTGTAAATCCCACTATAGAATAAATGTTTTCATTTTTAAATGAGAGTGCTGAAGGATGGGCTAAGAAACGTCATTCAAAGAATCAATGAAAATCACCCTCATTCCATCTGGCTCCCAATTCTCTAGAGATAATGGGGAGCAGGGTAGAAATTTCCTTCAGTTAGTTCCAAAGGAGTCCAGAAAAGTAGCAATAATATAATCTCAAAGGAACCAGGGTTACAATGGCAGAGAGGATGATGGAAGTGGAAAGATAAGAAGATAGTTCCTTTGTGGGCATTTGTTCTTGTACCTTCAGTGAACATTAACCAAGAAAAGTAGGTCAAACATTTAATTTATGAACGATTATGTAGCATGAATAAAACTGGCCTCCTTCATGGTCCAGTCTCAGCATGGAATCAAGTGCAAAGATAAATAATTAAGGAATATTAAAAAGCAATTCAAGTCTACCTTACTATCTTAAGAAAATAGCAAAAATATCCCATTAATAAGTCCTTCTCTCTTTTTTTTTTCAGTTTTTATGGATATCCCATCTGCCCCAGGACTTTCTCAGTCTTCACAGATGGCTGCCTTTGCCCTCCCCCCTTCCTAGATAATCTATGATCTAATCTTATTTCTTGTTAATACTTTCCTGAAAGAGAATGTTTCTAGTCTGTTCCAAGTCCTACCATATTTGCAGCTCTGCCTATGCATTACCTTTATCAGAACAACAAAAAAACAGATAGACAAAATATTCTCTGGGAAGCAGAGTGGGAATAAAGGCTGCAAATAGTCAGGAACTCATATTTTTTCTCCCCAACATAACTGGTATGTTTATTGATAACCCCTCCAGTGTCTTACCTCTAGATCCTTAAATTAAAAGGAATCAAGAATTTTTT
Source organism: Neomonachus schauinslandi (assembly GCF_002201575.2). Lineage (NCBI taxonomy): Eukaryota > Metazoa > Chordata > Mammalia > Carnivora > Phocidae > Neomonachus > Neomonachus schauinslandi. The sequence goes on along the minus strand of NC_058403.1, from coordinate 141,769,552 downwards.
GTATTATTAAATAGGTGGAATTCACTGTAACTTAGCATTGTTATGACAATAGACATCAAAATGGAAATGCAGTATGCTGCTTAAAATTTCATAAATATGTGCACACAGTATGTTTGCTGGGTTTGTTCTTTTAATATTATTGGAGCTTCCCAATTTTTTTTAACAATGGCACAGTTACATATATACACATATGAATTTGAAAGAGAATTTGCAGCATCACCCAAATGCTCTGATAAAACAATTTCTTCATTGACCTGTTTTTCAGTGTGAAACACACACATACACATGTTCCTTTTAATGGCAGGGGTAAAGTGATTCTAGGAGGTGTGTGTGTGTGCACTGTGTGTGTGCATACTTATACATAAAAGATTATTTTTAAAAAGAAGAGATTGGAATATATTTCTCATCTATTTAGATCTGTATTATTAGAGAAAAGAATATTGAATATCTCTAAAAGACTGCAAACATATTAACCATCACAAAAATACTTCTGGGATTTTTTGATCAAATAAAAATGGTTCCAATTACACTCCCAGGAGTACATTCCATCACTCGTAATTTGAAATTGAAAAATGTCCTAGAATTGTAGTATTTCTTTCCCTTAATCACCACTTAGGTTTTAGATTGTCCTCATACATTTCTGAGCCTGACTTATCAATGACATAAAACCCTCAAAATTTGTCTAAACAAAACAAAACAAAAACCCAAACTGCTCAATCATCCCTATATGCCTATTTTCATTATTTATTTAAAAATAACTTCTCTTTATGAAAATTTTCAAACACATTCAGAAGTAGAGAGAATAGTATCATGAATCCCCATATTGCCTTCACCCAGTGTCAATAATTATAGTAATTATTCATAGTATACCAATATGGTTTTATCTAATATTCCTTCCCCCTTCTTCTTCTTTTTTTTGGGGGGGGGCGCAAAGTGTTTTTAGGCAATTCACAGAATATATGAAGGCTTTTATATAAAAGCCCAAGATAATATTTTAGGTCCCTGGACTTTCCTTGGACTTCCTTGTTGGACATTCTAAGCTCAATAGTTGTTCTGGAACCTATCTTTGATCAAATCTAAAGCCCATTATAACTATATGTATAAGTTTCAAATAAAAGAAAATAGATACCTCCGAGCTGTTATTAAATATGAGTTATAACAGAGTAAAGCAGCACTGGAACAATGAATGTTAAATGGCATAGTTCATAAAACATAAACATTTGAACAAAGTGAAACAAACAAAATTACAGCATATTGGATGAAGATGCTGTGAATGCATTCCTGATGGCCTGTCCATGTGCCCTGGCTATCTGCTGGGTAGACCTCACATAGCTGTTTTTGGAGGGAAGGACTTCTGTGAGATGTCTTTCTCTCTCTTCTTGAATATCATCAGCAATTGAGAAATAATACTTTTGGCCCCTTCATCACAGACATAGGGAGGCATCAAGGAAGAAGGGGAACAAAGAGTGGGCTCTGTTCTGTATTGAGAACAGGTGTCCTGGCACTCTACAGAACATGAGGGGGAAAGCCACATCCCACTGTGTGGATTTACAGTGTTTTATTTAAAACACAAAACTAAAGCGGTCCAGATTTATCCCATTTACTGGACTTAACAGAATTACTAGTCTGACTGCTTCATGAGAAAAAGAATTTTAAATGAGCCACTGATATCTCACTTTACTAGCATTATGGCACTGGTCCAAGACTTAATATAGACAATTATAGATCCTGGCCCTGGGTAATTTTAATCTCTGACCATAATAACAGGCCATCAGCTGCCAAAAGCAAGGGCTTTGTGTGCTGAAATTGGAACTCTGACCCTGAGATACAAAGTCATAACTAGTAAGCAAAAAGAAAGATTTTGAACTTGCAGGAGTTATGTATCAATGAACACAAATCAGACTATCTCTCCACACAATGTGTATCTTGTACATTATATATCAGGGAAGGTAAGACAATATAAACTATTTTATTAGACAGGATTGAAAAGATAAAAGGCAGGTTTAATTCATCATCTTAAATGGCTTCATCCATTTATCTCTCCAAAACAGACTTTCCCCAAGATTGTGTCAGGTAAGAACTTCCCTGAAATGACAAACGTATTTACCCTATGCTGCTTGTTATCATGTATGTCATACAATATGGCCTCTTGTATCTCTCATTTTTTCCTGTGTACTACATCAGATGGGCATGGAAGTGGTAGACTACAACACACCTCTTAATTGACTCAAAATTCCAACCTAGGGGAAAAAAAAAGGACATAGTTCTTTTTAAAGTAAGAAAGCTATATGAGCCTATTATAAGTAAAGGCTACTCCTTCTTCCTGACTGATTGATTCATTTGAACCCTGGAAGAATCCTCAATTGAAAATAAATTTTCTGTTTCTGATTCTATAGTAAAATTTTTTTGCCTGTATTGATTAAGTCTATTTTTTATAAAGGCTATCAAATGTTTCCTTAGAGGGCATTTATGAACTTCTGAAGTAAGCTCTAAACTTCCTTATAACAGGGCACAGGAAGGGAAAGATACTGATTCATTCCATTACTGAATTGCATTCATAACAAATTCAGAAATAAATACAATCCTAAATTAATATTGTTATGTTATTTGAAAGGCCAAAAGATTTGCATATAAATGACAGCCAGTCAGACATCTAAGAGGGATACCAAACATTAGAGGTCCAGGGTGTAACCCTTGATCTCCTATAAACAACACAAGTTCTTTTCTCAGCCATCTTCATTTCAAGTTCTGTATCATCCACCCAACTGTTCAAACTATAAATCTAAGAGGCTTCCTTCCTTTACCTCCATATCCTTACCTATCTTTTGATTCCACTTTCAAAATATATCCCAATCTTTCCATTTCTGTTCATCTCTCCACCAGCTAATTTGTTCAAAATTATTACATGTCTTTCTGGGATTCTACAAATGCCCCTATGGTTGATTTTCCATGAACTAGTCAATGAGCTTTCTAAAGCAAAAATCAGGTCTTGTCCCTCTCCTGCTTCTGAAAACCTCCAATAGTTTCTCATCAAACTTAGGAAAAAAAAATTCAACTCTTTTCATAGGCAAAGGTCCCTACTTACACATTTCTAACCACTCTGCTAATTGTTCACTCTGCTCTAATTACATGGGAAAGAGTCCAGGTAGCCTTCCCTTAGGGGCTCTGTATTTGCAATTCTGCCAGGAAGTGTCTTCCCCCCAAATAATGTTTGTGTCATTGAAATCTCAGCTGAAATGCTGCTTCTTCAGAGAGGCCACTCCTGACCATAAAAAATGAAATATTCACCAGTCTTTACCATATCTTCCTATTTTAGTATATCCATAGATATTATCATATCTGAATTAGATAGTTCATTTATATTTGCTTGTTTATTGCCTGTTTCCCTCTACCCTGTCCCAGAATCCAAACTCTACCAAAGCAATGAACTTGCCTATTTTGTTAGTTGTTTATCTACAGGCTTGAGAATACAGTGGACTCTTTTTTTTTTTTAATTTTTTTGAAGTTTTTATTTTAATTCCAGTGAGTTAACATACAGTGTAATATTAGATTCAGGTGTACAATACAGTGCTTCAACATTTCCATACAACAGCTGGTGTTCATCATAACAAGTGCCCTCCTTAATCCCCATCACCTATTTAACCCATCCCCCCACTCACCTCCCTTCTGGTAACCATCAGTTTGTTCTCTCTAATTAAGAGTCTGTTTCTTTTTCTTTCTTTTTTTTTATTATGTTAATCACCATACATTACATCATTAGTTTTTGATGTAGTGTTCCATGATTCATTACATCATTAGTTTCTGATGTAGTGTTCCATGATTCATTATTTGCGTATATAACACCCAGTGCTCTATGCAGAACGTGCCCTCTTTAATACCCATCACCAGGCTAACCTAATAAATACCTGCTGAGTGAATGATTAATGATTGTATATATCTGCCACAAATGGAAAAATCAATATTTTATTAGCCTACAACTGCTAGAATGAATCAAGAAATCTTAATACCATTACATTAAAAGCACACATATATAGGCATTTAATTGGTTTAAATCAATTGATAGATAAAATAAAGAGGGAAAAATGTATAGTAAAAACAAAGTCAGGGTGTACTACATGGCAGTCCTTATAACATTTCATTTATTCCTTCCAACAATCTCATGAGGTGAACTCATTTTACAATGGAAGAAACAGAGGTTTAGAGACTTTTTTATTTTTATTTTTTTTAAGATTTTATTTATTTATTTGACAGAGAGATAGAGAGAGAGCACAGAGTGGCAGGCAGAGGGAGAGGGAGAAGCAGGCTCTCCGCTGAGCAGTGAGCCCGATGCGGGGCTCGATCCCAGGGCCCTGGGATCATGACCTGAGCTGAAGGCAGACGCTTAACCGACTGAGCCACTCAGGCGCCCCAACGAGAGACTTTTAAAAGCTTGCCGAAAGTCATAGAGTTAGTAACGGATCCTTAACTATAAACTGTACTAACTCTAACATAATCATACAATAATGAAATCAAAGGCAATCACTAACATTTGTTGAGCTTTTCTAATTATGTGCCAGGCATCTTGCTAAGCATTTTGGATGCTGTGAGAAAGACCATGCCTACAAATATCCATATTCCCAGGATTCCAACGTTACCAAGTCTCTCTGGCCTATAAACTAAGAAACATGACATGTGTCACTTCTGAGCCAAACCTCCAAGGATGGTGTGTCTTTCTCATCTCTGATCCTGTGTCATCACACCTTTGGATGTCATGTGTCATAGAGTCACTCACGCTCTCTGAGTAACTGTGTGCAACAGAGCTCTCAACAATCTAACTTTATAACACGAACAGGGCATAACACTTTTTGGGAGTTAAGCCACTGATATTTGAAAATGTATTTAGTACCATTATATAATACATCCTATTTGGACCAATTCAGATACAATATCTCATTTCATTCCAAAAACCATTCAATGAAGTACAATGATTTATCTTAATTTTACAGATTATATAAACAAGTCTCAGTGACAAATAAGTCACTCAAAATCACATAATTAGTAAGTGGATAGAAATGCCAGGCTATCTGAATCCCAAGTCTGAACCTTCCAGTGAGGACTGTACTCAGACCCATTAGTGGAACTTGTTTCTTCAGAGTAAATGACTTAAAATTATTGAATAGTAATATTAATCATATTGCCTTACACTACATAACCTCCTAGAGAAAGTTTAGGTTAAAAAATAACTAAAAGTCTTACTGTCTTACCAAGAAATATGACCAGATTACTCATTAGTTAATGGAGACATTTCTGTTCCCTATGTCCCCTACATTTTACACACAACACTCTAATAACTGATCGGGAGATTTTATTGACTAGTCCAGTCATAATTGCTTTATAATTTGTAACTCCTTCATTGCTCTCCATTTTATCTGAAATCATGGATTGTCCAAATTCCCTTGGGAACCAATTATAGGCAAAGCAATGCAAAGAGCCTTCTCAGCCTATCTCAGCAAAAATGGTCAGTTATTTTACAGTTAGGATAATATTTACATAAGCAAGGAATTTGTACCACATCTATTTGCATTCTTCCTGATATAGACAGAATTCTACCAAGTGCTACATTTTCTGCTCTTGGTAGAATGAACCAAAAGGAAGAATGAAGCCAAATGTTTTAGCCAGTATTTTTCCCCACTCCTCAGAGGTATAAATTAACTTTCTGTGGACAGCCTAATTGAGACCAATCTTTAACATTTGGTTCTTTCTACTCTAAGATGAATAAGATAAACAATAGCAGATGCAATTCATTTTTCATTAATGAAAGAATAAAACAAAACCCTAGTCAATGTCCATGGGTTTGATAAATTATTTTTATGTTATAGCAAAAGGATTTTAGTTATAGATTGTGAACAATGAAATATACATCAGTAGCTATTGGAATAAATACATAAAAGCTAAATATATAGTTATGAATAGTATTTCAATAATTTCAATGTTTTAAGATCATACCTATGCTGGTAACATAAAAGTCATTGGAGGCCTGCACTGTTTACATTCATGACCCTGTGTTCTTAAATTTTAAGCTAAATTTAATATTACTTTCATATAAAGAGATGGGGTTAAGTTCTACAAGTACAAAGTTCAAGAACAACTTGTTCTGAAATGGGCAGCATACTTCGTTCTGAATGTATTTACATTCATATAACAAAGACAGGGATGCCTTTGGGTTGATAGAAGTCATAGGTCGTTTATTGTACATACTGTAGAAGCCTATCTGCTTTGGCAAAAGGGTTGAACTTAAATGTGAATTCCACATACCATTCAATCTAAGTGCTCAGCACTACTGTGGGTGCTTGATTCTAGAGCAATTCTAATGGCACAGGATATAGAAAGAAATGGGAGTAAAAAGGGTGTCTTAGATTCCTGTTGCTGCTATAAAAAAAATTCCCACAAACTCAGCAGCTTAAAACACTACAAAATTATTCTCTTCCATTCTGGAGTCAGACCTCTAAAATCGAGGTGTCCGCAGAGCTGTGTTCTTTCTGGAGGCTTCATGGAAGCATGTTTCCTTGTCTTTTCAGCTTCTAGAAGCTGTCTGTGTTCCTTGGCTTATAGTCCCTCCCTTACATCATTCCAATCTCTTGCTTCTATTGTCTCATTTCCTGACACTAACTCTGAACCTCCTGTCTCCCTCTTCTAAGGACTCTTGTGATTACATTGAGCCCATGAGAAAAATCCAGGATAATCTCCCTGTTTCAGATGTTTAATTTAGTCACATCTGCAAAGTCCCTTTATCATGGAAGGTAATATATTTAGTTTCTGTGGATTGGGATAGATATGTCTGGGGAGCTTTTATTCAGCCTACCACAGAAGGAAAGAAATGAAAAAAAAAGGCAAAAAAGACGAAGGGCTTGCAAGTATTGATATAATGATTAATAATAATGATGATAATAATAACAATTATTGTTATTTATTCATTCAGCAAGTATCTACTTGAGCCATTAAATCATATCAAAGACTTTCTGGTAGATGGTAGACATACTCTAAAATAGCGAACCTAAATTAGCTACACTGGTCATATAAGCAAATGCTTATGGCCTGTCTATATTTGGATGTTCAGAGTTAATATTAAGAAATAAGTCATATTCTGAACAAAACTTCAATGCCAAGTCTTAAAAAAATGCAAAAAAAAAAATTTTTTTTTAAATTAGATTTGGTCCCAGGATGTACTCAATGATGACATCACATGGACAGTGCACAGAAAAAGACTAATTCAAAATAATGTGCTCAAAAAGTTTTAACTAAGGAACACTTTGTTACTGTGAAAGATGCAAAATATTGCAAAGAATGAGTCAAAGGTAAAAGTACAACTGAAGGTTTAAGAACAGCCATTCTAAGAGAACATTTTCTCCTTATGGGGATCTTCACTTTCTGCATTGGTTGGCAAAAATAAGAAAAGAAGACACTAAGTGGTTGGATGAAAAAGACAAGTAATTACTAAGGTCTTCTCTTCCATGCCTCAGGGAAAATTAGAGTTGGATTTCAGATTGTATCTCTTTTTCCTAACAAGAAAATGGACACACTTAAGATAGAACAAATTTTGCCTCAGGACAATTTTCTGAATTATTATAATTTTGGAATTCATCTATTTTGATACATTACTCCAATTACAGAAACCATAATTTCTTAATGATTTTTTTCAAAACCACAGAGTAGTCTTAAAAGATTTCTATATTGAAATGCATTATATTGGGGATTTCCAGTAACTGGAGACAGAGAAAAGGAGTGCTTAGTTAACGTTACTACTAGAATAGAAGCTCTCCAAATATTAAAAACCATGGGGGAGGGGCACAGTCTATAAAATTTGGACAGTACTGTAATTTCAAATCATCCAATTAAGAAAGGTCTATCAAAAATTGTGAATGCATTGATTGGGAAAAATATGAGGCATACAACAAATCAACGCTGACTCTGGTCAATATGCAGAGAGCTTTCTTATAAGAAAAGGAAACCTCAAAGCAATACAAATATTCATTTGCAGGGCAGTTTCTATCAATAAAGCACATTCAGTAAAATGGAACATATACAGTTACAAAAATAAAATATGCCTATCCTCCGTTAGCAGTTCTCAAAGTGTGGTCTGTATTTCAGAGATCTTTCAAAGAGTTCACAAGGTCAGAACTATCTCATAATAAAACTAAGATGTCATTAGTATTTTCTCACTTTTTCTTAATCTTCATTCTCAACAGCACAGTGTAGATGTTTTAGGGGCTACATGGTGTGGGATATGGCAGAAGCAGAAGCAGATATAAAAATTCCCCCGATGTTTATAGCAGCAATGTCCATAATAGCCAAACTATGGAAAGAGCCAAGATGTCCATCGACAGATGAATGGATAAAGAAGATGTGGTATATATATATATATATAGATATATATATATATACTATGTGGTATATATATATATATCTATATATATATATATATATATATATATATACTATGGAATATTATGCAGCCATCAAAAGGAATGAAATCTTGCCATTTGCAATGACGTGGATAGAACTGGAGGGTATTGGGGCGCCTGGGTGGCTCAGTTGGTTAAGCGACTGCCTTCAGCTCAGGTCATGATCCTGGAGTCCCGGGATCGAGTCCCGCATCAGGCTCCCTGCTCTGCAGGGAGTCTGCTCCTCCCTCTGACCCTCCCCCCTCTCATGTGCTCTCTGTCTCCCTCATTCTCTCTGTCTCAAATAAATAAATAAAATCTTAAAAAAAAAAAGAACTGGAGGGTATTATGCTGAGTGAAATAAGTCAATCAGAGAAAGACATGTATCGTATGACCTCACTGATATGAGGAATTCTTAATCTCAGGAAACAAACTGAGGGTTGCTGGAGTGGTGGGGGGTGGGAGGGATGGGGTGGCTGGGTGATAGACATTGGGAAGGGTATGTGCTATGGTGAGCACTGTGAATTGTGTAAGATTGTTGAATCACAGACCTGTACCCCTGAAACAAATAATACATTATATGTTAAAAAAAAAAAAAGAAGAAGAAGATAGCAGGAGGGGAAGAATGAAGGGGGGGAAATTGGGGAGGGAGATAAACCACGAGAGACTATGGACTCTGAAAATCAAACAGGGTTCTAGAGGGAAGGGGGGTGGGGGCATGGGTTAGCCTGGCAATGGGTATTAAGGAAGGCACATACTGAATGGAGCACTGGGTGTTATACACAAACAATGAATCATGGAACATTACATCAAAAACTAATGATGTAATGTATGGTGATTAACATAACATAATAAAATTTAAAAAATTCAGCTGTGCTTTATTAGATCAAACATTAAAGAGATTTTCAAAGATGTAAAACAATTCCATCCTAACTGATTTTTTTGTTTGAAACACTAACCTAGGCCAATACACTATTTCCCAACAGGGACCTCATACCTATTTTTTCTCTTACAGCTTCATATATAGAAGTAGAGTTATATAGGAGGAAGAGAAAGGGTGAAGGATATAAATAAGAGAAACCACATGTGCACGCACAAGAATGGAAGTTATCACGAAGAAGTGAAAGTATTCCTACATAATTTTTAAAGTATATGAAATAATAACAGATAACTGGTGTAAATGTCATAGATGAAATTATTACAGTAATATTATATGGTAAATTTTTGAAGGTATTCTTTTTATATTACTTTTCTTTGTATTCATCTATATAACAATTATTTTAGCATTTTGAATAATTTTTGGTAATTATTGATTATTTTCTAGTGTTTGCAAAATACAGGACACAAAGAAATCTATAACTCCACTGCCAAGACCTATGATTGTTATCATTTTGTTATATTCCATCTGAGAATGATCCAATTATAATCGAATTATTTATGAAATAAAAATGAGTTTATTTTTATTTTTTAGGTTACATTATATTAAAATTTTCAATGTTATTCCAATTATATCTTAAAAGGACTCCTCATTAATAATTTGGAAAAGTGTACCCCTATGAAACTTTATTATGAGTTTGGCATTATTTTCAGAATAATAACCTAAAAGGGGTTCTACAAATGAAGGGGGTTCTATTTTTTTTAAGCGAAGCTGGGACACTTCAAGTGGAATATTGGCAGCAGATGTGGGTGGGTGTGGTCCTAAGACCACAGAAGCCTTCCTGACTCTGAGAGCCACTGCAGGGAGGCCTTCTAACAGAGAATAAATGATTAGCCCAAATGTCACTGCTGTCAGGAAATTCTTTGGGGAGTGACAGAAACCTCTCAGAAATTTAGAAATGTTCCCTGCACCACACAGGAAGAAAGCCATCTGTGCATTTCAGCATCAGGGGCCAGTTAAAATACTTAGTGGCTGTCACCAAATTAATGGCTACAAATGAAGAACTTGGGCTACCTGGAAGGAGGTATTAACAAACCTACCTCATTACACTTGACATTGTAGTCCTGGAATGAAGGATAATTATTCACTTTAGTAAGACCTTACCCTTTAATGAAGAGGACTCACAAAAGATAATTCCAATAAAACCTGTCCCCCTGGCAGCCATTATAAGAATGTTCATTAACATAAACTAGTGAATTTCAAACACTCTTCTCATCTTTGATTATACCTATATTCTGAGAGCTACCTAGTGGGAACCCAATCTCACAGAATTTATGAACCTGGTTTTTTCAGAATGTTATACCAATGAAAAATATTCTAGTTGACAATAGAAATACAAACTTGAGACTAATAGATAATTGTATCTGTATTCAATCCTTCTGGTTAATTGATTTAATTACTGCATAAGACCAAGAATAATAACTGTCAATTTGAACTAAGAAATAATTCACTATACCAGATGCAGCAAATATTCAGCATTTAAAATCTTCCAATATTAAGGTGCATTAAAATGGCTTAGTTAGATAAATATATGGGTTTATGGCATAAAATAAATCAAAATGCTTCAAAAAAGTTAAGCGGGAAATTTACAACGTAATACGTTTCTTATTCTTATCAATTAGACTTCTTTTACAGTTTTCCATTTTAATACTTATGTTTGAAATATCCTATTCAGGTGGGGCCAAATCAATAAAATATTGAAGAATGTGTTATTACTTAAGAGTCAAGTGGGCTCAGCATAATCAAAATGTTATTAATGGATAATGGATAAATTTGTAGTAGAAAGAATTAGTTTTCTTTTTACAGAGTGGCCATTTCAATATTCAAGTATTTAGAATGAAAGATTAGACTGAGGGCTATCAAAAGCCTACTTACATAAGCTTAGGAAATGGTAATTTGGCACCTCTCACTCATCCATGGGAAGCAATGCCTTCATCAAAGCTCTATACCATTTTCCTGTGTTTATACCTGGAAAGACCTCTTGCAAAATGAAGGAATGCAAGAGAACATCATTTAAAGGAAAATGGCAAAAGGAAAAATAAAAATTTAAAAACAAAAAAACAACAAAAAAAAGGAAAATGGATGGCTCACCAGATATAGCCAGCAGGAACATATGGCCATTGAGACACAAAAGCAATGAGTCATGTCACATGCCTCAGTCACAAAAATACTAATTTGCTCTTTGGTGTCTCAGGTCACTATCATCATGGCTTTAGATTTCATGCTTTCTTAAAAGTAAATGTTCATTGTTTTGTTGACAGAAGATCCAGAGACAATTCTGATGACAAAGAAATTAAATAGCTATTTCTATCTTGTCCTCTATCCTGACCTCATAAAGTGTGGAAGCAGAAATCTCCATTATAGCAATTTTATTTTCTTTCTTGAAACAAAGATACCATTCATTAGTGGGATTAATTAGATGAAAGAGCAGCTACTGCCAGACCAGGGGAGGGGGTACAACTTTTCATCCAATGTTCATTCAGATATTGATTTATATCTTTATGTAAGAAGAACCCAAGGCTAAAAAGCTTGGAAAGTTTGACAAGCTTTGGTGAATAAAATAATAATCAGGGTTTAATGTTCCAAATGTATACCAATTTTAATTAAAGCATGAAAAAGAAAGGGAGGAAAATAAACACAAACACCCAAGACATAATACATATAATCCACAATAAAACCACAGTAACTATTAGGAGTTAAGATATATTAATAAACAACAATAGAAACAACAATAGTTAAGATATGTTAATAAACCAGAGAAAATATTACTCTATGCTCACTAGGCTATAGCTTCCATCCAATAGATTCATAATCACTATGATTGTGGAGAAGAATCACCTGTATTAGAACTACCATTAGAATGTCAAGACGAAAATTTACTAAAGCTTTTGACATTAATGATGATTGGCTTAATCTTCCAGTGTAATGGAAACCATCATTTGAGGGAGGACACCATTGTTTAAGGGTTAGGCATCAAGGCAAAGACTAGACTTGAAAGTTCCTTTCTCTTGCTTCTGCACTCACTCAATGGAAAGACATCTGAAGTTAGTGGGAGGACAAAGACCAGGCAACTTTTTGAGATCAGAACGTGTAGGCTAGTTCTTCATCTTATATGTAAGTTAATATAATTAGAGTTTAACAGATTTACTACCTGGCCATCAGTTTGGTGTAAAAGAAAGAATTTGCATTAGACAAAAATATGTCACATGTTCTCTCTCTTTCCCTCTCTCTCTCAACTTATTGACAGCACTTATTGAACACTTCTACATGCCAAGCATGGTGTTAAAGGCATTATGTGCCTTATCTCATTTTGTCTTACCAACATTTTATGAGGAATATTTTATTACCTCCATTGTACAGCTGAGACTCCAAACTTTTAGAGACTTAGGTTACACAGGCTCTTGTGTTTAGCAGGAGCAAGGTCATGCTTATAACCCAGGTCTGTCTGCCTCCAGAGGCTGAGCATTTTATCAATCTGCTAAATTTCCTTACAGTGGAGCCTATCAATAAATTTCACACCTAAGATACTACTTTGTTTGTTGTCACCAGTTTCAGTTTTAACATTATTTTAAGAGTAAAGATAAATATTTCATTACTATATTCCTCCATTCTTCTATTAGTCCCTGCTTCACCATTTTGAAAAACTACATTCACTGAATTATTTTAAAGTGAGGTCTCATAAGATCATTAGTATGAGTACTAATAAAGGAAAAAAAAGTAGTGGATGAGTGGTGGAGGTGGAAGACATTTGAGGGCAATCAATTATTCTAAGTGGTGTTTGCCCCATTTTACAGATAGGGCAACTGAAGACAGGAGCTATTAATTAATCTGCCTACACTTATTGGTAAATACAGAAGTAAAGATCCTAAGCTTATTTCAAATCTAGTAATGCTTGCTACACTCCACAAAACATTAAATAGTGAGTCTGTAAGTCTACAAGAAAAAAAAAAGATGACATTTTCATTTTAAGTATTTAACATGGTACTGAATGAATGAATGATGTTCACTGAATGAATGAATCTATGTTCCTGGATGATATTAATTTCCACCCCATAATTTCTGGTGTAGAAAGTGACAGAAAAACACACAGGAATATTATAGAAAACAAAAAGGAAAAGTGGACCATACATAAAATAAGCCATTTAAAATCATATTCAATTTATAATCACAGACCAAAGTTTAAACTTAAAAAATGGATTTTTTTCCTATCAAGATATTTTACACTTCAACCAAAGAGTATTAAAAGATAACTGTTAATAACATCCCCAGATTTAGATACCACACCATTCATTCTGTTAAAAATATATTTGTTGAGTATCCATTAGGAATTTAAAAAAAAAAAAAAAAGCTTTCTGGATGCGTTAGAAATACAAAGGTGATCAAGACAGATGTGGTCCCTGGCCTAGTGGAGATTACATTCTAAATGGTAAGAAACACATAGAATAATTAATTACACGAATTTTCATTTTGTTGAAATTGTGATATGTGTCAAAAAGGGCTCCACAGTGCTAATGAAATCATGTGGTCTGAGAACCCTCAGAAAGGCTTCCATGAGGATGGGAGTTTGAGCTGAGCTCTGAAGTCTGAGCAGAAATTAAGAGGACAAAGAAAAAGGAAAGAGGGTTTTAGACAAATAGATCAGCACATGGAAAGCTATGATGAGGAAAGAAACACTGGACATTAGAAGGGAAGGAAAATGACCAACATGATTGAATGATAGAAAGTGAGGTAGAAAGTGATGAGAAGAAGCTAGATTTCATAGAGACTTCTAGACTCTGGTAAGGATTTTGGTGTTACAACCAAATATTTGGAAACCCTTTAAGGATTTTTAAGTATTTAAGTATTGAGGAATCAGAATGATACTTGCTTTTAAAACATTTGTCTGGCTCCAGTGGGGGAAAATAAATTAAGGGCAACTAGAAAAAGGTTGGAGAGAAAGGGGGAAAGTAATTTCTATTTTAATTTGGGCTTGGAAGTCCTTCTGAAATACCTAAGAGGAGATATTAAATAAGCTATATGCATTTGGAGCTCAAAGCTGGACTAGAGATAAAAAATGTGAGAGTCCTATGTGGGCCTTACTGTAGATTCAGTTGTTTAGAGACAGAGTATATGATAAGAAAAAAACAAGGTTTTAAGGTTTACTTTGAGGGTGCCATTATTTATAGGATGATAAAATAAGAGAAGCCACAAGAGTGTGGTTACAGAAACCTCAGAATGAAGGAGGAAATGGATAATAGGTTTGGATGCCCGGGAGAGGTTAACTAAAATGAAAACCCGAAAATGGGCAATGAATTTAGTGGCATAAAATCGTTGGTGACACTCATAGGAGACATCACCGTGGACTGATGGTAGTGGGAAGACAGACAAGATGGCTGACACATGCATAGAAGATTCTTAACGACTCTCAAGAAGGTATAAGGGGGAGATGAGCCATGAGAGACTATGGACTCTGAGAAACAAACTGAGGGTTCTAGAGGGGAGGGGGTGGGGGGATGGGTGAGCCTGCTGATGGGTATTAAAGAGGGCACATACTGAATGAAGCACTGGGTGTTATTCGCAAACAATGAATCATGGGACACTACACCAAAAACTAATGATGTAATGTATGGTGATTAACATAACATAATAAAATCAAAAAGAAAAGAAAGTATGCTATAAGTAGATAAAGGAAAGAGAAACAAGGGATGTATTTGTTTCTTTTATATTGTTCTGCTTTTTTTTTTATCTTTTTTTTTTTTTTTTGAGAGAGAGAGAAAGAATGCAAACAGGGGCGGGGTGGGGGAGAAGCAGAAGGAGAGGGAGGGAGACAGAATCGTAAGCAGGCTCCACGCTCAGCATGGAGCCCTACATGGGGCTTTATCTCACAACCTTGAGATTATGACATAAGTCCAAATTGAGAGTCAGACGCTTAGCTGACTGAGCCAGCCAGGCACTCCTGCTTTGTATTTAATTGGAGAAAACTGGTCTTATATGGGTGTTGATCAGAAAGATCCAAAATAGAGAGAGAGATAAGGTAAAGTTACAGGTGATAAAAAGGATATTCATTAATGAAATTTACAAAAAATAGGAGAAGGTAGATTCCAAGAACAAGGAAAACAGAATCAGAAAGAGGAGAGACACCTCTTCAACTGTAACAGGAGGGAAGGAGACAATGCTGTGTTCTGAAGATAATTTGTAACTTGGATAGTGGCAGGATGAGGGAGTTCCCTGCCACCTGCTAAGTTAAATGAAAGCAAATGTCATCTGCTGAGTGTCAGGAGAAGAATGGTGGCAGCAGTTTCAGAAGGGTGAAGGTAATTTGCAACAGCCATTCAGAATTGGAGAATGAGTTGACCAGTGAACCTAGTAAGATTTTTGAGAAATCCAGAGACCCAGCTGAGGTTGGTGATCGTAGTGTAGCAATCCAATTTTCTCTGTCTATGGTTTATGTGGAGAAACAAAGAAAGCAGGCAGTTGAGTACATCTGAGGTCAGGATTTAATCAGATGACAAATCAAAGCTAGTGGATGGGACAAAGGAAAGGGAGGATGGTCAATGGACTGGACATGCCCAAGAGGCGGGAGAAAGGTCATTAATTAATTGTCTGTTCAGTAATAACCTACATAGTGGAAGAAGGGTCAAGAGATGCTCTCAAAAAAAAAAAAAAAGATAAAAAAAAAAAAAAACCATGCTTGGAAAGTAGAAGGTTATGGGGTAAGAATAGGATGTTGAGTTCTTAATTTTGGAAGAACAGTTTCATGAAGTTGTATGGTCTTGAGTTTAACTCTGAGAGTAGATGGTTGAAGAGAAATTGAAAAGGATGTTACTGCAGATAATGAGGTAAAGAAATTGAGAGGCCAAAAGAAAAAATTGAGAGGCCATGCTCTGAAGCAGTCATCACATCAATTCAATACAGTATGGTTCAATATGATAAATGGTTGTTGAAAACACTTAAGTTAATGGCAGAAACTGGGTTAGAAATGAAAAATTATCCAGATGCCAAAAATCTTCAGTGACAGAGCAAATTATCCAGAGGCCAGTGGATGATAAGTAGAGAGAGTTGTCTTGACAGCTTTCATGAGCCCCAAAAAAGCAGTGTTTACAAATTGGAGAAGGAGCAATAATCCGGAAGCCAAAAAAGAGCATGGAAGCTACTATCCCAGTGAGAACAAACTGAACTCAGTAAGGCTGGACATAAAGTAGTATCTTTGGGGGAGAGGCTGAATTTTCATAATACTGGTAGGGTGGTAGCAGAAACTCTCTGAGTGAAGGCTGAGGATATAAAGTCTTTGGTGATTGTGAAGCAGTGGATGCAGGGATTGATATAAAATACAGAACACAGTCCTATAGAATAATAGGTAAGAGAGGGTGGACAACATGGGACAGGGGGCAGGAAATAAATGCTACACTTCAGGTATTGACCACTTCAAGAATAAGACTTCAGGGAAGGCCTCCAGGAAAATGGTAGCACATGGCTTAAAATCTGAAATTCCTGACCTAGTGGGCTTTTAAGTGGCACCAGAAAGTTCAGTCTTGGAATTTTGGAACAAAAGAATCTTAACTAATGAGCTAGTGGCTCACCATCCCCACCGCAGCTGACTTGGGATAACGTTTATCATACACGAAATACTACCTCCTACCTTAATTTGTTAATTTGTTAACTAAGGTGAGTGTTTACTCTCAAGGTAAAAGAAAAAAAGTATTAACACTCTTTAAAAACTCTATATCGATCTACTGCCTAGAAAAGCAAGAGGAAGTAATCAAGCATCCTTTGGTAATCAGGAACCTATATAACGTTTTGAAGGGAAGTAATTCCTTTAATAGATTTACTACACATTTTGTTGTTTCTCAGTAAAAGTAGTTGAAGGATTTAGTCTATGTTCCATGTCAGCAAGTTTTTAGTCAATTATAATTATTAATTACCAACTGTATTAACCTAAGATTATTCATATATTTAATTTATATTCCATTTCTGTGGTTTGAAATTGCCTGTATGAAAGATCTTATTGTACATGTATCTTGAATTATGGATCATGTAAAAATACTTTTGAGATATAAATCCAGAATTTTCAGAGCTTAAAAAGAATTTGCACATTATTTTTTCCTCTACTTTCCCTTTGTATTCAAGAAAACTGAGGTACAGAGAGGTTCCACCATGAGGGATGGTGTCCAAGTAACTTTAAGAAGAAGAAAAGTGAGACTGAAATCCACACCCTTAAAAGAAAACAACAACAACAAAAGCACACCCTTAATTTCTGCTCATTCCCCATATGGAGGATTTCATCAGTATATTGTGAACAAACAGACATATCTTGCTCTCTAGCATTTCATTTTTCATTCAACTTTGGCTCCATTCAACCTGTAAATAAAGATTAAAGTACAAAGCCTATGGTAGCCATGCTTTAGTTTCCTTCTATATGAAGGTTGTTTAAAATGCACTCTGAGTAAATTCTCTGGCAGTCAAAAGCTTTCACAGAAGATCTGCGTTATTTTAAGAATGGTGTTTTTTTCAACAATCCCTGAAGAACTAGATACTTAAACATTTATTGGTACAAGGTCATTGCTTTAGTGAAATAGCTTTAAGTTAACATAAATCAACTTAGCACCTCTGTATATCCCTACTCTAAGGAAGGACAGAGAAATCTGAAGTTGAAGGTCAATTTAATTCTTGCTTGTCTACACTTATTGAGGTAATATTGCAGTTCCCTGCACCTCTATTTTATGTTGGGTGTTTAAGATCAAATGGTGTTGCAAACATTGCTGGAAATGAATACACAAGTGGCAAAGAGACTGAAATGCAATGTGTTAGCTAAACAAGTTGCTTTTGTATTTGATGTGTTCACTAGAAATAAAAATGAAAGAGTCCAAAAGCCATAATTTTCAGTTAAGTACTAAAATTCTCATCAAGAGAAATTCTCCAGGGGGCTTTTGGGACCTGTGTGTATATTACACACACAACTACTCTATGTATTATATTTTGTCAAAGCTTTATGAACAAAGTGGTCTATTGACCACAATCAAAAGGAATTGTGTTTTGAAGTATCTTTCTTTTGTTTTTCAGTGCTGGTAACAGCCTGCCCTGTACCTTCATTTCCATTACTTGTACTTTGTTGAGTTTATTTGTGGGTTAAGTGTTAAAAGCACCTCGAATCATCAAAGAGCTGAAGATGGAGTTAAAGGGGTTGTCTGCTTGATATCTGCCCTAGAAAAAAAGTTTTTCTATGCAAAAACTAAAATGCTCCATTCTTGAATTAAACCTTTGCCTTTCGTTTCATGAACACCACTTCATTTAGTCAGATTGTTTAAACTTGAAGGTTTTAATACAGAAAAATAATCCTTTTTAAGTTGCCCCCAGCAAAACTTTCTCAAAAATGCTTCGAGAGAGAAGAAAGGAGAGAAAAAAGATTGCCACCCGCTAAAAATACCTGCAGTATATAATTAGTTGATCTGCATACATAAATGTAGCCCAGAGGAAGAGCTTGGGCTTGCTAACAAAATAGATTTCTACTTAACTGAAATAAGGAGGCTTTCACAAGCAGTTAAAAAATGAAGCAACATTTTTTTTGATTAATTCCCTTGACTAAAACAGTGAAGCAGGACAAAGAGAGAGACATGATAATTCCGCAAGTTCTAACCAGATACACTAGTGATCTGAGCTTGAGAAATGGGGCTGGAATGCTGTGTGAATTGCAAATCTCTCTTAGCAGAGTCTCCTTGGGGTGTTTCCAGTTTGTCCTCTGCTATGAGTCCTTTGGAAACAATTCTCACACATTCTTTTTCTTTCTTTCTTTCTTTCTTTCTTTCTTTCTTTCTTTCTTTCTTT
>NC_058403.1:141749799-141750384 GCF_002201575.2 Neomonachus schauinslandi | reverse complement strand
TTTCTTTCTTTCTTTCTTTCTTTCTTTCTTTCTTTCTTTCTTTCTTTCTTTCTTTTCTTTCCTTCCTTCCTTTCTTTCTTTCTTTCTTTCTTTCTTTCTTTCTTTCTTTCTTTCTTTCTTTCTTTCTTTCTTTCCTTCCTTCCTTCCTTCTTTCTCTTTCTTTTTCTTTCTTTCTTCCGTCTTTCTTTCTTTCTTTTTCTTTCTTCTTTCTCTTCCTTTTTCTTTCTTTCTTTCTTCCTTTCTTTTTCTTCCTTCTTTCTTTCTCTTCCTTTTTCTTTCTTTCTTTCTTCCTTCTTTCTTTCTCTTCCTTTTTCTTTCTTTCTTCCTTCCTTCTTTCTTTCTCTTTCTTTTTCTTTCTTTCTTTCTTCCTTCTTTCTTTCTCTTCCTTTTTCTTTCTTTCTTTTTCTTTCTTCTTTCTCTTCCTTTTTCTTTCTTTCTTTCTTTTTCTTCCTTCTTTCTTTCTCTTCCTTTTTCTTTCTTTCTTTCTTCCTTCTTTCTTTCTCTTCCTTTTTCTTTCTTTCTTTTTCTTTCTTCCTTCCTTCCTTCCTTCTTTCTTTCTCTTCCTTTTTCTTTCTTTCTTCGTTC
>NC_058403.1:141741065-141749789 GCF_002201575.2 Neomonachus schauinslandi | reverse complement strand
CTTTCTTTCTTTCTTTCTTTCTTTCTTTCTTTCTTTCTTTCTTTCTTCCTTTCTTTCGAGTATAGCTGACACACAATGTTACATTAATTTCAGGTGTACAACTTAGTGATTTGACAAGTTTACACCTATGCCATGTTCACCACAGGTGTAGTTGCCATCTGTCCTGATACATCACTGTTACAATATCATTGAAATCTTAAAGGCTGATATTGAAATGAGGGACACAATGGGATTTTTTTTTTTGAAATCTGTTGTAAATTGCTTTAAACACAGCTGCTTTGCCAAACTATAAGGTTTCATCAGCATCAACTCTAAGCAGATGATAAATATTAAAAAAAAAAAAGTAACAGCCTCAATGCTTGCTTAAAACAGCTTCTTTTTATTCCCTACTGTCTCCACTCCCACTCTGCTTTGGCGATCTTCACAATATTCCAAAATATAGTGAAGATAAAAAGGGGACTGTTGTGTTGGCAGCTCTGGAGAAGTGAGAAGGCAGATTTGAGTCAGATGGCAAGGGGAGAAGAAATTCCACCCGAGAGATGGGAAACATCGACTTTATCTTAGCAGGATGTTCAGCAAGTTGTGCATTAAGAAATGCGAAGAGAAACCAAATGAGCATTGTGGACTAAGAAACTTGGTTGCTAACAGTAGGTTGATGCCAAAGACACACAGCATCTCTTGACCCTTCTTTCCACTATGTGGGTTATTACTGAACAGACAATTATGTTTAGGATGGGGAGAAAAACAAATGCTTAAGCATGTAAATTGATTGCCGAGAACGCAAATATTTCCATTCTGCTTTGCTAAGACCATTAAACACACACACAGGGGGAAAAAAGCTACTTTCTCACAAATTAATTTTTCTCCTCTAGACTGTGCAGTTTCCAGTCCAACATCTGTTACCTTTGTTAGTTTGTGATCTGCCAGAGATTGTTCTTTTTTAAAGGCCTGTCTAGAGAAATGTGAAATTTATAACTTTAACTCTTTGAATGTTATATAATTTTTAAGTCTATATTTCTTATTTAAGGAACGAGGTCATTTTAGGGACAATGCTGGCAATCTATCTGAAGGAAAGATGTAATCCTGTCCTCTTGTATCACTTAGGGCTTGGGAAAGAATAATAGAAGACAATGTGCTTAATGTATTTTTTTGTATGTTATGAGTTACTTAGTGCCAAACATCTCTGAGAAGAGTAAGCATGCGTATCAACCTAGCACCACATATAAAAGGTCTCACCAAATAATGATGTCAAATGATGTTATTATGTTAAAACAAAATAAATAATAATTATAATACAAAAGGGGCAAGGGGCAAGGAAAGAACCTTCAGGAGAGAGGGGTCTATAGGATAGCAGCAAGTCAAAGCTCCTTGGGGTATGAGGACAGTGAAATTTTACATGACTGGAAAGTGATTTCTGGAAGAATATGGCTAATAGATTTGGGCTGGCAGCTGAACTGTTGAGAACTATTCAGAATTGAACTACTCCTAAAAAGTTGAGGGTAAAAGCAAGGGGAAAGGAAAGAAATGACTCACAGTTTCTGGATGCTGTGAGATTACCAACAGGCAAAGCATTTACGATGATCCGAAAGATTCAACAGAGACACAACCTCGTTATTCCATTTCCATATGCCTTTTCCTGTCATCTTTTTGGTCTGTTTCTTCCAGCCTGCCAGCTTGCTGACTAACTTATAGCTTACCTGGTGAACAGGCTGAGTTTGGATTCATTCATTATTTGTCTTAGGTAATACATTTTGTTCCAACTATGTGCAAGGTGCGGTTTGACATCCAAATAATGTATCACCTGTGGCTCTGGTTATAAAAATTTACGCCAGTTATTCTAAAAGAAGTAACACAGTATGGCTTTGAGAGAAAGCCTCTGAATGTAAGTCAGAATCGAGAGTCCCAGCCTGGACTCAGTCACACAGGAGACATGTGATCTGGAGAACGTTTCAACCTTCCAGGGTATCCGCATGCAAATTTACAAAATAAAGGGGAAAGATGAGATAAAAATGTGAAAAACCTGAAGATTCAAATCTTCTATGATTCCGGGATATTTATTCAAGTAATATATTTGCAAGAGAAACCAAGACATTCATTATGAAAAGAAAGCCATTGACTGCAGACTGAGAATATTACTGACAGTCCTGTGGCCTTGAAAAAAATCACTGATTCCACAGATTACATTAGCTCTGTTGTTTTCACTGCATATGGTTCTGCTGACCTTGACTGATGGCAGTTCAAATTAAAGTGTGCGTACAAGAATCTTCATAGGGAAGCCCAGTAGACCTCCGATATTTGTGACATTATGGAAGATTGTCTAGCACTCAAGGAAGGAGAACCAGGTTCTAGCCCTCATGACCACATAACGAAAGTATGATTTGAGGTCAGACACTTAACCTATCATGAATAAACACAATTCTTTACTTGTTGGAATACAGCTGGCTATACTAGAAGTCTATTCTAATTCCAAACTCTGATTCTTAGGTCACTCAACTTCCCCCTTGCTTCTCTTTCCAGTTTTGTTACAACCAAATGACTTGGCGAAGATGAGTAGGTTGGTTTGGTATGCCTAAAGAACATGTTGTTTCATTACACTTACTACTTTTCTTCCCCCAACTTCTAATCCTTACAACTGTCTCTATTGAACTGCAGAGAAAAAGAAATCTCAGTGAAGTCATTGCATACTCCGATAAATATCAAAGTAAGCACAGGTGAGCCACACAATGGGCAACATGGAAGTGTCCCAAGGAGAAATATACCAACTTCTTCCTGTTCTATTATAATAACTTCACACCAATGTCAGGATCAGAAAATCTACCCCTGGTTGAAGATGATAACTCTGTATCCATTACTGATGCTGAAAGCTGTAATGGGGGCAAACTTGGAAATTAGTTTACAATTTTGTAGGCTTATATAACAAGTTCAAAACCCCAGCTCACAAATCAAACAGGACAAAAGAATTCTAGGTTAAAGAAGAGAATGCTATGCTTGCTTTTATAGTTATATCTACTGATTCCTGATGAACCAAGAAAGTAAAAATTTACATCCAAGAATATGTGATTAATTTTACACAGACCATTTTTTATTATCACTTAGGCTTTTCTGAAATTCAATTATGGTAGTAAACCTAACACACTTGCATTATTTTCCATTTCCTTACTCTGTTCATTCTCATATCAATACATTCCCACAGCACCTGCTATTCTTATAATCTATTCTGAGAATAAGGTATCAGTACAACATCTTTAAACATTCTTTTTTTGAATGGCTGTCCATTTTGATCCGTTCTCATTGTTTGTCAGGGATGTAATTGGTAGAACTCCTCAAGCAGTGATTCAAATTAGAGATAAATGGAAAGGTCAGAATGAGATAGTTTGTTTATTTATATTATTATTTGCCAAGGAAGTAGGCCATTGAAATCTGGGTGTTTCATCCTAATGACAAGGAACAAAATGACAGTATAAATGAATTGAAGGCCCCTTTGAGGGCTCACATTAGAAGGTCTGGCTGTGTTTCCTCAGACCTAGCTTGCCATTAAAACTCACGGGAGTTATGCCATTGTATTTAACAATGCTACACACTCACACTCACCCTTGCCATTTCTGTTCCAACTTCCCTTGTCATTACCACTTCAAAATAACTCCATGTGTGTATCTTTTTTCTACAAGACATTCCACATATTTTAAATATATATATATTTCAATCACATTTAGTTATCTTACCAAAAATAATCAAAGGAAGTGTGTTTATAAAGAAGTACCATAATACCCTGCATCTTTTCATTGATGTCATTTTCTTTTATATTCTAAAATTTTATCTAAATATTTTATTTTTCTTTCTTTTTAAAAAATTAACATATAATGTATTATTTGTTTCAGGGTTACAGGTCTGTGATTCATCAGTCTTACACAATTCACAGCACTCACCATAGCACATACCCTCCCCAATAAAATATTTTAATTATTTTCTTTTTAGGTCAATTTACCTTAGCAATATTTCAGAGTCAGTTGGTCTTAACATTTATTCACCCACCTGTTGAAGGCAGCAATTCAGAAATTATAGGGTAAAAGCCTGTGGCATGCCAGAGACAATATGATAAAGCACTGGGAAATTTTAAGAATAAAACAAGAGTGGCGTAGACCTGTCTTCTAAATGTAATGATAGGGATAGTTTGTGGGGGTAAAAAAACAGAATCTATGTTCAGCATTTCCCTCCACTTGAGGTTTTCAAAGGACAATTTTCATGAACCTTCACTGGTATAAGGTTTTCTGTCAAACACAAGGCTACACTGGTTTCACCATGAGTTTCTTCCATGTATATACTTTTACTTAGTTTAATATTTGATTTATTTCATAATACCTCATTCAAAATTAATAAACTGTTTTAACTTCTGATTTCTTAGGTAGGCTAGTCAACTACTTCAGATATAGTGGTAAAACCTCATATACACAGGTTTTTTTCATTGTTCTGGCTATAAGCATACATATAAAGAAAAACACTTTTAAATCAGACCATTTTTTAAATAAAATACATATCTCAAACATATTTCTTGGAAGCTGAAAACTCCTCCTTCTCCTACTTGCTAAATTTTCAAGATAAGGTGTTCTCAAGGAATAGAAATTTTGCTTTTGAAGGAACTGGAATAAATCTCTTTATTAGAAGTTAGTAAGCATCTTGGGAAGAGAATGAGTCCCAGCATCATATTTTCCTTAACAAACACCCCCAAATAATTCATATATTCTGGTATTATCATAAAAGGATGAGAAAGAGAAAAGAGAGTAAAGAGAAAGAAATATGAGTTTGCCTCTCTCTTCTGTGTTTTTAGGTAGATTTTAAGTAATATCTTTTTATAACTGAAGAACAGACAAGAGCAAAGAACTTCCTTCTCAAGGATACTGCGGCAAGTTTATTCAATCACTCATCATCCCACTCATGCATTCATTCAACCCACCAGTCACTCACTCCCTTATTCATTGATCCATTCTTTCAAGAGAGGAGGCTGCATCTTTTCTCTTGAAGAAAATGTCATGCTGCTACAGCATAGTTTTGATAGCAAACAATTTCAATCTCTGATTGGGGCCAGTGCTTCATGAGCAGATTTTTCTGATTCCTATAACCCTGTTCCAATAGCTTGGGGACAGTTGGGCAATACTCTTTCTTTTTTGTTTCCATAAACAATTTTACCCAGAACATCACAGCAAATCCTAATAACAATGTGCAGAGAGGCAATGAGTAAGCTGAGGAAAAAGGGCTGGCCCAGGAGTCAGGAGACCTTTGGTTCAGTCCCTCTCCATTAATTCAAAGTCTTCAGATACTCAGATGCCAAAGTAGAGTCCATAATGGTTTCTTCTGGAACCCCTTTGGTTTGTTTTCCTTTTCCCTAAAGTACTGTCTTCTTCTGGAATGAGCTATATCTAAAGAATAGTGACATTTAGAGATATAGCAGCACACTTTCTCTAGAACAAATGAAAGAAACAAGGTCCGTTTCAAAAATGTTTTATCTGGAAGTCATATGGGAGCATTATAGAAATGAGACATTGATTTAGGTGGGTTTCCTAAGAGCAGAGCAAGTGGGTGCTTTTAAGTGAAACCTGTAAGGAAATGAAGGAAGCAGGATAGAGCAGGGGGAGAAGCTAAGCAAGGATCCTCTCCCAGGTATGAGTCTAGCCTCAGCCTTATCCCTTGGGGAGCTAAGAAGCAGATATGGTACTATCAAGTGATCCCTCTTTATAGTAAGAGGGCTGGTCTTTTGTACCTTATGTCAATCATTCATTTGCTGTTGAGTGCCCCTAGAAGAAGGGAATATTCTCCAAGGAATTTCTAGTCAAGCTAGTTCCCTGCTGTTAAAAAGTAATTCTAGGGCATTCTAAAGTTGCTTCTTTTTAAATAAAATCAATATAGAAATGTTTTTAAATTTGAAAAACCTTGATTTTGGATATAAAATGGAAGTTTCCCTTCTTTTTCCATTTCTGGCATATCTAAAATTATGGAAATGAAAGCAATGTTTTAACATCATATTCTAAAACTTCTTAAGTAACTCTCTGAAATCTCATAAATTCAAATTCAATGTGGCAAACAATGACAGATACTTTCACCCATGATATATGCACTCTCTTATAAAAGAAAAAAATACTCATTTACTGATTAAGGTAAAAGTAAAGATTAGTTGAAATAATGAATATCTTCAAAATAAAATATATTAACAAATTGACTATTCCTTTAATTCATGAAGTTTTTATTCAGTAGGTTAAAGTAGGAAGAATGGATTATGATGTCCCTTTTTGATGTTTTGTGCTAATTGATTTCATTACTTTTAAGAGTACTGGTCCTTGGGGGGCGGAGCAAGATGGCAGAGGAGTAGGAGACCTGGATTTCATCTCCTCTCAGGAATTCAGCTGGATAGGGATCAAACCATTCTGAACACCTACAAACTCAACAGGAGATCGAAGAAAATAATAGCAACAACTCTCTCATCAGAAAAGCGACCACTTTCTGGAAGGTAGGATGTGCGGAGAAGTGAATCCGAGGCAATATTCGGGGGGATAGACGGCAGGGGAGGGGCCTCTATCGGCCGCTTCTGGCAAGTGATAGAGCCACGGAGCACAAAATCGGAACTTTTAAAAGTCTGCTCCGCTGAGGGACATCACTCTGGTGGTTAAGTGGGGGGTAGAACCCTCCGGGACAGTGTGGTCTCAGGACCCTCAGGGTCACAGAAAGACCGGGGGTGCCTGAGTGCGGCAGAGCTCCCAGGTAACGGAGCAGGGAAGCCGGCTGCAGAGGCGGAGCCCAGGCGTGCGCTCTCAGCTCGGGGTTGCCATAAACCGTGATCCGCGGCACAGTCGGGCCACTGCTCCTCCAGCAGGGACCCAACAAGCGGCAGATCCGGGGAGACTCACCTTCCTCCCCTGGGAGGAGCCGCGCGGGAGTGCGCCGCAGGGATCTGCTGGGTTTGAGACTCCACCTGGGGTCAAGTGCCAGAGATAGAAACGCGCGGTCACAGGCCGGGTGAGCACGGAGTGCGGCCGGAGACCCGGGAGACGGGAGTGACTGACGGCTTTTCTCTGGGGGCTCACTGAGGAGCGGGGCCCCGAGTTCTCGGCTCCTCCAGGGCGGAGATTGGGAGGCCGCCATTTTCACTCTCCGTCTCCAAAGCTGTACGGAAAGCTCACAGGGAACAAAAGCCCCGGAGAGCAAACCCGAGCAGATTACTTAGCCGGGAGGGGGCAAGGGCGGGGCAATTCTGCCTCCGCCAAAGACATTTGGAAACCACGGCAACAGGCCCCTCCCCCAGAAGATCAGCGACAACAACCAGCCAAGACCAAGTTTACCGATCAATGAGAACGGCAGAACTCCAGTGCTAGGGGAATACTGCACATAGAATCCATGGCTTTTTTACCATGATTCTTTAGTCTTTCAAAGTTAACTTTTTTTTAACTGTCTTTTTTTCTTTTTCTTTTCTTTTTTTTGAATTTTTCTTTTTCCCTTTTTCAACCAACATCTTATCAATCCCTTTTTTAAAAAACATTTTTATTTTTCATTTTTAGAGTTATATTCTATCCCTTCATAGTAGTTACCCGTATTTTTGGCATATATATATAAGTTGTTCTCTCTTTAAAATTTTGAGATAGTTTCTTCTAACAGATCAAAATATACCCTAAATCTCTAGTATATGGTTTTTTCTACAGCCCTGCCTGATCACATTCTCTCCCTTTTTTTTTTCTCTTTTTTAAATCCTCTTCTTTCTTTTTTCAAACAACTTCTTATCAATTCATTTTATAAAATTTTTTATAATTTCCATCTTTACACCCATATTCCATCCCTTCATCATATCAACCCTTATTTTTGTACATATAAAAGTTTTTCTTTCTTTAAAATTTTGGGAGGCACTTTCTTCTAACAGACCAAAATACACCCCAAATCTAGTGTGTGGCACTGATCTACATACCAGCCTGATCACATTTGATCACATTCTGTTTTTTTTTTGTTGTTGTTGTTGTTGTTTTGTTTGTTTTTGTTTGTTTTTATCTTTATCTTTATCTTTTTCTTTTTTTTCTTTTCCTTTTTTCTCTCTTTCCCTTTCTTTTCCCACTGCTTCAGGTCCTTTCTGATTTGCTTAGAGTACATTTTCTGGGGACGTTGTTACTCTGCTAGCATTTTGTTCTCTCATTAATCTATTCTCTTCTGCACAAAATGACAAGATGGAAAAAATCACCTCAACAAAAAGAACAAGAGGTAGTACAGACTGCCAGGGACCTACTCAATACAGACATTAGTACGATGTCAGATCTAGAGTTCAGAATCATCACTTTAAAGATACTAGCTGGGCTTGAAAAAATATGGAAGTTATTAGAGACACCCTTTCTGGAGAAGTAAAAGAACTAAAATCTAACCAAGTAGAAATCAAAAAGGCTATTAATGAGGTGCAATCAAATATAGGGGCACTAAGTGGTAGGATAAATGAGGTAGAAGAGAGAATCGGTGATATAGAAGACCAAATGATGGAAAATAAAGAAGCTGAGAAAAAGACAGATAAACAACTACTGGATCATGAGGGCAGAATTCGAGAGATAAGTGATACCATAAGACAAAACAACATTAGAATAATTGGGATCCCAGAAGAAGAAGAAAGAGAGAGGGGGGCAGAAGGTGTATTGCAGCAAATTATAGCAGAGAACTGCCCTAATTTGGGGAAGGAAACAGGCATCAAAATCCAGGAAGCACAGA
>NC_058403.1:141706466-141740665 GCF_002201575.2 Neomonachus schauinslandi | reverse complement strand
TTACAAAGCTGTCATCATCAAGACAGCATGGTACTGGCACAGAAACAGACACATAGATCAATGGAACAGAATAGAGAGCCCAGAAATGGACCCTCAACTCTATGGTCAACTCATCTTTGACAAAGCAGGAAAGAATGTCCAATGGAACAAAGACAGTCTCTTCAACAAATGGTGTTGGGAAAATTGGACAGCCACATGCAGAAGAATGAAACTGGACCATTTCCTTACACCACACACAAAAATAGACTCCAAATGGTTGAAAGACCTCAATGTGAGACAGGAGTCCATCAAAATCCTAAAGGAGAACACAGGCAGCAATCTCTTTGACCTCAGCCAAAGCAACTTCTTCCTAGGAACATCGCCAAAGGCAAGGGAAGCAAGGGCAAAAATGAACTATTGGGACTTCATCAAGATAAAAAGCTTTTGCAAAGCAAAGGAAACAGTCAACAAAACCAAAAGACAACCGACAGAATGGGAGAAGATATTTTCAAATGACATATCAGATAAAGGGCTAGTATCCAAAATCTATAAAGAACTCATCAAACTCAACACCCAAAGAACAAAGAATCCAATCAATTAATGGGCAGAAGACATGGACAGACATTTTTCCAAAGAAGACATCCAAATGGCCAACAGACACATGAAAAAGTCCTCAATATCGCTTGGCATCAGGGAAATCCAAATTAAAACCTCCATGAGATACCACCTCACACCAGTCAGAATGGCTAAAATTAACAAGTCAGGAAACGACAGATGTTGGTGGGGATGCGGAGAAAGGGGAACCCTCCTACACTGTTAGTGGGAACGTAAGCTGGTGCAGCCACTCTGGAAAACAGTATGGAGGTTCCTCAAAAAGTTGAAAATAGAGCTACCATATGATCCAGCAATTGCACTACTGGGTATTTATCCCAAAGATACAAAAGTAGGGATCCGAAGGGGTACGTGCACCCCGATGTTTATAGCAGCAATGTCCACAATAGCCAAACTGTGGAAAGAGCCAAGATGTCCATCGACAGATGAATGGATAAAGAAGAGTGGTATATATATACAATGGAATATTATGCAGCCATCAAAAGGAATGAGATCTTGCCATTTGCAACGACGTGGATGGAACTGGAGGGTATTATGTTGAGTGAAATAAGTTAAACAGAGAAAGACATGTATCATATGATCTCACTGATATGAGGAATTCTTAATCGCAGGAAACACTGAGGGTTTCTGGAGTGGGGGGTGGGGTGGGAGGGATGGGGTGACTGGGTGATAGACACTGGGGAGGGTATGTGCTCTGGTAAGTGCTGTGAATTGTGCAAGACTGTTGAATCTCAGATCTGTACCTCTGAAACAAATAATGCAATATATGTTAAGAAAAAAAAAAGAAGAAGAAGAAGAAGGTAGCGAGAGGGGAAGAATGAAGTGGGGGAAATCGGAGGGGTAGACGAACCATGAGAGACGATGGACTCTGAAAAACAAACTGAGGGTTCTAGAGGGGAGGGGGGTGGGAGGATGGGTTAGCCTGGTGATGGGTATTGAGGAGGGCACGTTCTGCATGGAGCACTGGGTGTTATGCACAAACAATGAATCATGGAACACTACATCTAAAACTAATGATGTAATGTATGGGGATTAACATAAGAATAAAAAAAAAAGAGTACTGGTCCTTATTTTAGCACAGAGTTTGTTAATGTCTTTACTGATGGGGTATGATAATAATCTTTACTTAGAACTATAAAATTGTGATTTATAATACCTAATATTCAGTTAATTATTAATACAATGTTAAACTTAATTTTCATTTTTTTTTAAGATTTATTTATTTATTTTTTAGAGAGCAATCGTGTGTGAGCGACGGCGGGGCAGAGGAAAAGAATCCCAAGCAGACTGCCTGCTGAGAGGGGAGCCTCACAAGGGGATAGATCTCAGAACCCTGAGATCATGACCTGAGCTGAAACGAAGAGTAGAATGCTTAACCGACAGAGCCGTCCAGGGCCCCAAACTTCAATTCCATTTTAAAAGAAATAGTTAAATTACTAATGACTTAATACTTATGTTGGATAAGGCTTTTACTATTTTTTGTTGATAGCAGAGGTCATTTGAATCAATTTTGAAAATGTAATTGCCATGTTTTATTTTCATGGTGATTCTAAATGTAATTATTAAAATATCATAAATATTTTAAAAATAATAATAATAATAGTAATCCTAGGGTAACCAACAGGCTCATTAGGTCATCTTACAGTCCATTATAGGGGTAATAAAAAATATTACAGAAAAAAATTATTCCTATCTGATACGTGAGTTCTCTAGCTTGCTCTGAAAAGGATGACCTCTCAGCATCAACATCAACATAATACTCTTGAGGACAATCCTGTGCCTAATTTGCACAGTAAGTCCAGCATTTAGCAGAGTGTGATGCTAAGTGGACAACCTGGGAAATGATTTTACTCTTCCAGATACCATTTCTTCTCTTATAAAATATAAAACTCCTCCTAAGCTCCCTCTAATTTATCCATTAAAGCAAGTTGGCTTAAGATCTCAAATTGGCCTCTGAGGATGAAAATTTTGATCAAATTTCTTTTGATCAAATGAACTTATAGGGTTGTAAATCTAATGTAAAATTTGGAAGTACAAATAGCAAACTTGAGAAAGGCTCCTTTGGCAAGATGATGTGAAGGTACTGGAAGCACAATCCATTTTCTCTTATCTTTTATCCTGAGCTAAATGAGGTGTCTATATTTCCATTACTAAGTTTTCTCTGAAAATATAATCCAAAGAAATATAAACTTAACACTTTATTAATTTTTAGCCAATTGGAAGATAGTAAACTAAGACATTCTTCATTGCTCCAGTCTTCAAATTACTTTATTATTCTTTGTTTGTTTGTTTTTACTGAAGTAGAGTTGAACACAGTTGAAGCGTAGTTGTAACGCAATGTTACATTAGTTTCAGGTGTACAACACAGTGATTTGATAACTCTTTACATTCTGCTTTGCTCATCACAAGTGTAGTTACCATGGAGTCACCATGCTATTACACAGCTATGACTCTACTAATTGACTTTATTCCCTATGTTGTACCTTTCATCCTAGTGACTTATTTATTTTATAACTGGAAGCCTCCACCTCCCTGCCCTCTAGTAACCACCCATTTGTTCTCTCTATTTATAGGTCTGATTCTGCTTTTTTAATTGATTTGTTTGGGGTTTTTTTTTTTAGATCCCACATATAAGTGAAATCATATGGCATTTGTTTCTTTCTCTGACTGACTTATTTCACTTAGCATTATACCCTCTAGGTCCATCCATGTTGTTGCAAATGACAAGATTTCTTTTTTTTTTTTTTTTAAGATTTTATTTATTTATTTGAGAGAGAGTGAGAGTGAGTGAACATAAGCAGCACGGGAGCATCAGAGGGAGAGGGAGAAGCAGGCTCCCCACTGACCATGGAGCCCGATGCAGGGCTTGATTCCAGGACCCAGGGATCATGACCTGAGCCTAAGGCAGATGCTTAACCGACTGAGCCACCCAGGTACCCTGCAAATGACAAGTTTTCATTCTTTTCCTCATTCTTTTTTTATGGCTGGGTAATATTCCATGTTATATATATTATGTATATAATATATATTGTATATATTGTATAATATATGTGTGTGTGTGTGTGTGTGTGTATCTTTCACATCTTCTTTATCCATTCATCTACCAATGGACACTGGGTTGTTCCATATCTTGGCAATTGTGAATAATGCTGCAATAGATATAGGGATGCATTGTTATTTTTGAATTAGTGGGTTTTTTTGTTGGTTTTTTTTGGTAAATACCCAGCAATGGAATTACTAGATTGTATGGTATTTCTATTTCTTTACCAAGTGCTTTTTAAATTAAGCTGCATCATCACTAATTTTTGCTTTTTACATAGATATTAACTAGTTAAGAACTTACCTTCCAAAATCATATAGTATTAGTTCAAATCCCAGCTCTACCACCTACGTACCTGCAAGACATTAGGTCATGTACTTAACTGTTCTAGGATTAAGCACTATTATTAACTTATAGATAAAATTAAGAATAGTATCCATTTCAAGGAATTCTGAGGATTAAATAACAGACTGCTTAGAAGTACTATGTCTCTTGCACATAGTAAACATGAAATATTTCCTCTTTTACATGTTCTTACTCTTATACCTGCTATTATGATGCTCTTGGAATTTTTAAAAGCTAAATGCTGGGGCGCCTGGGTGGCTCAGTCGTTAAGCATCTGCCTTCGGCTCAGGTCATGATCCCAGGGTCCTGGGATCGAGCCCCGCATTGGGTCCCTGCTTGGCGGGGAACCTGCTTCTCCCTCTCCCACTCCCCCTGCTTATGTTCCCTCTCTCGCAGTGTCTCTCTCTGTCAAATAAATAAATAAAATCTTTAAAAAAATAATTAAAAAAATAAAAGCTAAATGCTTTTCTTGCATCTTGTTATCAGTCAGTTTGGTCATTAAAACCCCAACTGCCTTGTCAGTGTTATATATTGATGGTATCAACCTCAGAGATTAGATGGCTATAATGAATTTTAGTTATTACTATAGATATTTTAATTTGCAATAATATTAATTAAAATGATGGTTGTAATTGTAATCATCATAAGCCATGAGCCTACTAAAGTCATTGTTCCTCTTAACATTTCATTGGTCTTCCTGTCCAATTACTGTATATACTATATCTTTGGCTTGAAAAGTTCTTGCTATATATCTCTACAAGACTAACTCCAGCTCATCTTGCCATGCCACATCAAATATAACTCTTTCACGAAAACTTCTCTGCTCATTCCCTCTAACAGGTTCTCTCCCTCATTTCATAAATAACTCTCATGTCATTTTTTTACTTTTAACTTTGTATATTCTAGTTAGGTACTGTATTAGTTTTCTCTTGGTATAGCAAATCCCCACAAATATGGTAGCTTAAAAAAACACTAATTTATTATCTTATAGTTCTGTAGGTTAGAAGTCTGACATGGGTCTCATTGGGTTAAAATCAGGTTGTCAGCAGGGCTGTATTCTTTTTTGGAGGCTCTAAGAGAGAACACTACTCTTTGTCTGTTTTGTTTTCTAGAGACTCACATTCTTTGGCTTATGTCCCCATTCCTTCATTGTCAAAACCAGCAACAGTGGGTCAAGTCCTTCTCATAGCACTTCACTCTGATCTTTTTTTTTTTTTTAAAGATTTTATTTTTTTATCTGACAGATAGACAGCGAGAGAGGGAACACAAGCAGGGGGAGTGGGAGAGGGAGAAGCAGGCTTCCCGCTGAGCAGGGAGCCGGATGCAGGGCTCCATCCCAGGACCCTGGGATCATGACCTGAGCCGAAGGCAGACGTTTAATGACTGAGCCACCCAGGTGCCCCCACTCTGATCTTTTCTTTTGCCTTCCCTTCTGCCTTTAAGAAGACTTGTAATTGCTTTGAACTAATACAGATAATCCAGGATAATCCCCCAATTTAAGGTCAGCTGATTAGAAACTTTAACTTTCCTTTGTCACTTAACATAATATCTTCATAGCTTCTGGGGACATATTTGGGGGGCCTACCAGAGTCATAAACAGAAGAGATATATCCTTATAATTATTAAATTTGTAATCTAGTTGGGTGAGAGAGAGATACAGGTAAGGCAAGTAAACAACTAGTCAAAAGAATGACTATAAGTAATGATGATACTTGTGAAAGAAATAAACCAGATAAATTGTTAAGACATTAAAAGTGAGGGTGTATAGATAGGCAGGGTAGATATCACTAAAGAGGTGACATTAAAAAATGAGATACAAAAGAGATGATTGGTGTTCATGTGAATAGCACACAAGGTAAAAACAGTAAAGGCTGAGACATGGGAATGAAGAATAGCTTTCCAGACTGTAGGCACTACACTACAAAGTTCAAAAGGTAAAAAGAGAAGTTGGCTTATTTGATGAACCACAGAGAGCCCACAGAGTTGCAGTATAATGGGCTTGGGGGAGGGTAGAAGGTGATAATCTTGGAATAGTGACCAGGGTCATATCACTTTGATAAGAACCTGGCTTTTATTGGAAAGGCCATGGAAAGTTGGTAACAGATTTAAAACAAAGGGTTATTGTTATCTATTTTGTACTTTTAAGAAGATCTGACTCTTTTGTGAAGACTAGATTGGAAAGAGCCAAGAATGGGAGTGGGATGATGATGGAGACATCTATAAAAGTCAAGCCATTAATTGTTAACTTTTTTTTTTTTAGTAGACAATACCAAGCATTATCAAGGTTGTGGAGGAACTAGAACCCTCATATGCTACTAGGAATGTAACTAGGTCAACTGAACACTACTGGTAGAAGACTGCTTGGCAATATCTACTAAAGCTGAGCATGTGCATATTCTATGACCAAGCAATTCCACTCCTAGGTGTAACAAAAACAATTTCCAGTAGAAATGAGTACATGTGTTCACCTAAAGATATGTTCTAGAACTGTGCTATCCAATATGGTAGCCACTATTCAAATGGGATTATTTAAATTAAAATTAGCTAAAATTAAAAGTTTATTTCTTCCAGACCCACTAGCCACATTTCAAGAGTTCAATAGCCAAAGGTAGCTAGTGGCTGCTATATTAGTGCAGATATAAAACATTTCTATCATTGTAGGAAGTTCTATTGGACTGTGGTATGCTAGAATGTTCACAGTGGCACTGTTAGTAATGGGCAAAAGTTGGAAACTACCTACATGTGTGTCAACATTAAAATGGAAAAATAAATTGTGACATGTTCACACAAAAGGATATTATGCAACAATGATAATTAATAATCTATATTTCCAGGGAATAGTATGGGTGAATCTTATAAACATTTTTGGGTAAAACGTCAGACATAAAAGAGTACAGCCTAAAAGATCCCACTTATATAATGCACAAAAAACTCATCTATTGTGTTAATTTTAGGACAGTGGTTATCATTAGTGGGTGCAAAGGTGGTGACTAGGAGAGATCATGAGGGGTCATTTGGAGGGCTGGTAACATGTTGCTTCTTCTGGGTATTGCTTGCAATGCCTGTATTCAGTTTGTGAAAATTTATCAAGCTATTTATTTATAATATGCAGTTTTCTGTAGATGTATTATGCTTTAAATAAAATAATTTTTAAAAAGTTAACCCTAACATAACTTTTAATGTGAATTAAAAATGTAAATATTAATTTCTTCTTTATTGCTAGAAAGGGTAAGGTATTTAATTTCTTGATTTAAGCAAGAAAACACAATGGATTCCTCCAGGTATCACACTTTACTAAGCTGTTCTTTTTACTTTTTCAAATAGGGCATGCAAGGTGCCTAGGTGACACTGGAGGATTTAAGAGTATTTCTTACCACCAACCCCACCATCCCACACCAGAAAACACCTCGAGTGAAATACGGCAGCCATGACACCATCACAGATAGACAGGAAGGGTGGTATAAATGGAGGCCCACTAAGGTAGCATAGTTTGCCCACTGTCACATAGCAAATCAGTAATGGGAAATCCAATCCAATCCATATCTTCTCTATGCAGTCTTTCCAGTATATTGCATCACCTTTCTACTCTGAGTTTTTGGCCCCAAAGCCAATAATTTATGGCATAAATTGCCATTGGATACAATGAAAAATGCAGACACATCAAATAGAGAGTGGAGTGTTGGAGAGAAACTCAATCTAAAGCAAAATTAATCGAAGTGTCTCAGAATCTGACATTGCTAGAAGAAACATTACTGTGACTCTCAATTTATTCCACCAAGAAAGTGCAGTGTAATATGTTTTAATGCACTTTCTGTAGGTCTGCAATGCAAGTTTGATTTGTTTTTCCCAGAAGCAATTTACTTTTAAATTCCAAAGTCTAAGACGTCATTGAAGAATGTTTTGGACTACTTAATCATGGCAACAGGGATTAAGCTGAGAAACTGGCAGGAATAGTTTGTTTAAAATTAGGCATTCACTAGTCTGAAGGAAAGGAGGAATAAAACTCTCAAATACTTGCAGTCACATACTCAGACTTAGGAAGTGGCAAATGGCACAGAATGCTCTGATGAATGATGTGTGTCTGAGCAAATGTGCAGAAGAGAAGAGCACCTACTGGCCTGATAAAATGCACATAAGAAAGCCTTAAGCCCAGTGATTTAAGGATTATCTCCCTTGTGTAGTGTGTAAAATGACAGTCATATATTTGGGTTTGAATTAATGACTCATGAATTAAAATGTAATGGGGAAATAATGTTCCCTAGAAGCCAAGTAACAGTTGAATTTTGAGAAGAACAGCCAGGCATAGTCCACTCTTGATTACTTATTTCAGGTTTCTATTTCCTAAGGACAATAAAAAGGGATACACTTTCCACCAAAAGTCTGATGTGTCCTGAAGCAAAGAAAAAGGGGGAAAAAAGCAAGAACTACGTGATAAATGAAAACATCCCTAGTTATTTTTGATTCTATGGTTCTGATACCAAAATCTCAGAATGAGACTTAGTTGTTAGCCTACATTTTAGTGTCTCTAAATTACAAAATGTTCTTATTGTTCAGACTTTCTCTTGAAATCGTTCTCTATTTTCCAGAGAATAATTCTGAAGGAAGCTGTCCTGATATTCTGGCTCTACTATATATATATATAAAGTTGTAGTCTCTAATAGGTAGTTTGCTTATCATGTAATAATGAAAACATGAGCTAGTTGAAAGCAGAAACGGTGCTTAAATTTATGTCCGTGGTTTATAAGTCTCTGTTTGTTAGCTTTGCTTTGTGTACTTGGGCACTGAGTAATTGTTGTCCTGGCATGTGTTGAGGTCAATGTAAACAACACTGATTACTTTCCAATAGCTCTGCAGACCATTTCTAGGTATAGAAACAAACCGGAAAAACAGATTGAAATAACCAGAGCTTACACAAGAATTCATGGTTATGAACTAAAAATACAACATTCAAGGACAACTAAAAATAGTAAAAGTTATAGAAAATGAATCAATAAACTTTTCATAGTCTAAGCAAAATTTTAGAAAAATAAGAGAAAAATCAAGTTGTGCCTAGATGCTTGTATTTCATGAAAGCTTTCTCTGAAAACACCTATCCATCTATCCATCAAAAGTAGCAATATACTTGGCTGTTTAGATAATGGATTTTATTTTGGTAGAAAAACCATAAGGGAATAGATGAACGTACACTTTGCATTTGTATTTCTATAGGAAGCCAATCTACGCTAATCATAAAGCACCATGAGTCTAGGCACTGGATATCCCTGGAAGAGGACTGAAGAATCTCATAAGAGAATTAGTTGAAGGGAGAGTACTCTTTATTGTGTATTGTCTCATACTCGGAATTTTGTAGTATCACATTGCATTGATTATTCTAGAAAGTCACCTTCCACTCTCTATCCAGTGGTAGTTTATCTGAATTATAGGCAAAGAACCCAAAATGATATAATCTTGCTGATCAAAACCTAATTGGTGATAGAAAGTGTCTTAGGTAAAAAGAGAAAACTTGTATTCTGTTTTTATGAATAACTAAATCTTGAATAAATGCTATCTTTTCAATTAGCTGGTTTGAACCCAAGAGGAAACATAAAATTAGGTTAGGCAAAAATAAAATGGTACTTGATTGAACCACTGCAAAAATTATCATGGAAATTATTAAAGTTCTACTGCAGGAAAGGTCTGTGTTTTTCAGCCAGAAAGGATTCAAATTTCTATGTTTAAAAATAAAGCTTTCGTGTTCTGATAACACAATTAAATATACAAACCATAGTGTTTAAATTAGCCATTTTCATTACCTAATACTTAACATTAACCTTTACTTAAAATATGAGGAGTAGGGAAAAAGAATTTGATTCTTTGAATCTGTCCAGATTCACTCAGAGAAGTTCACTGATCTCAGCTGTCCCTGATTTTCATCTACTAGCACATGTCTTTTGAGCTGCTAACTTAGACACACAGAGTCTGATAAGTATTCTGAATACCAATGCAGTACAGCTGAGAATCTTTTGCACATATACACAGGGAAAGAAGTTGAAGAATGATCATGGCAATACTGCTGACAACAGTGGAAAACTGCAAACAAATACCCATCATTAAAAGACAAGATAAACAATTTTACATTGCATATTAAATGAATGAATGAGATCCACACGTACAAATACAAATCTCAAAACCTTGATGTTCAATTAAAAAAAGAATGCCAAAATATATTTTGATGCTATTCAAAAATTTTAAAAAACATGCTGGCTAATACTACATATCAAGTTGACCAATTCTGGCCTGGGGCCCAAATCTGGGCTGACACCTCTTCATGAGATAAAGTTTTACTGGAACAGAGTTACCTCCAATCGTTTACACTTTGTCTATGGGAAGAGGTGAGAAGGTACAACCGATAATTTTTGGCCCCGAAAGCCTAAAATACTTACTATTGAGCCTTTAAATAAGAGTTTGCTGACTCCTGCTCTCCACGACTCTAGGGATGTGGTGAAGGGAAAGAATCTGTGAGGGCAAGATGCTCACTACTTCAGGAGAGAGGACAGTTGCCCCTGGAGAAGGAGACAGGGCTAGAACACTTGATGTTTGACTGAACACTGTCAATCCAGAAAGAGAGTACAAATCTCTGATATCTTCTTTATTTTGTTGGGTGACAATGGAATGCATTTCCTTTTTTATTTTACTAAAATTTCCTGCTTTGGGAAAATTATGTTTCAGATTACTTAAAACAATCTTAATTTAAACTCCACTATGTCACATTCTCATATAGGTTTTCGATAGTAAAATTCAAAACTCATGCTTTTGAGAAAGGCAAAGGTAGCTACTATGGAGAAAATACTATTTTTTGAACTGGTAATTTAAACAACTAATTTAGGCTTACTCAGCATGAGGGAAAATAAGGGAGCCTATCATGTTTTCAGAGGATGTCAAGTAAATAAAAGGCATACTGATAATTATTTTACTAATCATATCTGGATGTCTGAAGAAATTAATCAATATTTATGGAATGGCTGATTGATTGCAGCATAATAAATAGTGATTTGCTTATCCCAACACAATCTTTGTGAAGAAAATCAAACAAGTTGAATTTTATTCACACTTTTCAAAACATCTATGTTTACAGATTGTCATCATCAACAACAAAACTCTTATAAGTGCATGGTTGATATCAAAATGCAAGTCTGGATCACTGAGAAATTCTAGCAGCAGCATTTAAGTGGTATCTAAGGTCAACTAGAAAAATAAAAAAAATTAGTAAGAGAACACTCACAGGAAAAAGGCAGATGTGAACAAAAGATATGAAAAAAACTCACAGGAAAAAATTAAAATGAGGATTATATTTTACCCATTAAGTGAGCACAACTTTTAAGTGGTAATTTAAGGAAGGGATAGAAAAATCCTACTGTATATAGTTGGTGGAGGAGAAGATTCATATAACTTCTCTGGGAGGTAATTTAGTAGTTACTGACTTAAGTTTTTCATGAAAAATAACGGAACTTGAATCTTAAATGAGGTTTTCATTATAGGACAGTAGAACATCTAATGTGAGAGTGATTAATTATATATCTTTCTCACTCTTCATATCCATTTACATATTTCTATATAGGTAAACCTAAATCAGAAGGTTGCTAAAACCATGCACCTAGTATTAAGGAAAACTTTCTGTAAAAAGATCTAATCTGACGCTGAGTTTGACATACATCAGGTGTGCAATAAATCTTCACTACATGGATGAATAGAGGAATGGGTAGATGGGTGTGTGGGTTGTTCAGTAACATACTGGCCCTAAGAGCAGCACTGAAGTAGATTACTGAATCTACAATGATTCCATTTCTTTTCAAAAATTATTTCAATTAGTTTATACTCTTTCCCCATTGGCCCATATAGACACTTCTCACCAGGAATATTATCTTCCAAAATGGAAGACGACATTGTATTAATAAACCCACTTTTCTGTATTAAGTATGCTGACCAAAAGCATTTCCTGTTCCTGATGTTTTCTTTCCCAAATGCATAGTGACTTCTACTTTCAGATTCAATCAAAAGTAATAAAAATTTAAGAGAACACACAATTGCTAAATTCAATTTGTGTCTTTCAAAATATGCTTTTTAAAAATTTAGAAATGCAACACATTTTAATTAAAAAATAAAGAGTAGGGCGCCTGGGTGGCTCAGTTGGTTAAGCGACTGCCTTCGGCTCAGGTCATGATCCTGGAGTCCCTGGATCGAGTCCCATATCGGGCTCCCTGCTCAGCGGGGAGTCTGCTTCTCCCTCTGACCCTCCCCCCTCTCATGTGCTCTCTCTCTCAGTCTCTCTCTCTCTCAAATAAATAATAAATAAATCAAAAAATAAAAAAAATAGAGTAATAAAAGATAACTAACAAAACAGATATATTTGATATCTGCTTTATTTTCCATTTATCAGTTTTTTAATCTATATACCTATTTAGGTGCCAACTGGGGCCAAACATGACTTATGTACTCTATGTCAACTATTATGGCTTATAAAAGTATTTGGGTATAAAAATGACTTTTTTAAGTGTTCATCTTTTGGTAAAAAATAAAAAGCACTGTAAATTATGAGCATTTGTAATAATATCTTTGTATTAAATTGTTTCCAATCACTGCAAGAACCTTTGATTTCTGGGTTTAGCTGTGTTAAACTTCAACAAGGCAAACAACCGTCAAAGGAATGCTTAGAGGTTGTGCCAATTAACAAAAATATGTTGATTTTATATCCAAGTGATAATCACAGCAGAGGCTTGCTGAAATGCTCACCAACATCTGTGTTCTCTTTCTCCTGGGCATACAAACAGATTACATTTCCCTGCTCTTCTGTGTTTAGAAGATTGGGTCATATGATGGATTTCTGTCCAAAGAAATGTGTGAGGGAGGATGTACATGGCTTGCTACTCAGACAATCTTCCATGCTTTCTCTATTCCTTTGCTTGCTAACTGGAAAGAAGAGGATCCAGAGGAGGACTCAGAGGCCCTAAAAATGACCAAGCTATATGATGGAAAAGGCCTGGATTCCTGAATTTGGGCATGTACTCCATACCCTGACCATATGGACCATGACATGGTTAAAAATTCACTTTTACTGAGTTATGGCACAGTAATGCTAATGCATGATATCTCATTTAATGCTCACAACTCTCTGTCTTTAATTTTAATTCTAACCCTATTATAAGCAAGAACAAACTCAGGCTTTGAGGGATTAAATTAATTGCCTTCAGGTTCTCGCCAGATGTCACTTAAGTCTGTACTTGTAAACATAACAGTGTATTGTTTCCAAGAAGAAATGTGGAGGATAAGAGGAAGAAAAAGAAGATATGCTTCTGGTTTGGAGTGTTTAACAATGCAAAGAGCCTACAAATAATGGTAGTTGCGGGGTACCTGAAGCAGGTGATTTCAGGGCTTGGGTATGTGTGGGAAAGAGAATGTAGGTAGGAGGCTCTGGAATCGAGAATTACCCCATGTGACCAGACGGATGCTTGTTCCTGCATCTAAAGTAAAGTGATGTGACAATTAAATCTGCCCTAAGCTTGTGCTGCAGTTGGGGAGGGGAGAGCACAACCCCCGCCACCCATCCCAGCAATTGGCTAGGGAGATGGGAAATGCACA
The DNA here is from genome assembly GCF_002201575.2 of Neomonachus schauinslandi. NCBI lineage: Eukaryota > Metazoa > Chordata > Mammalia > Carnivora > Phocidae > Neomonachus > Neomonachus schauinslandi. Next base: position 141,727,074 of record NC_058403.1, on the reverse strand, counting down.
TGAACAGGCTTCTCACCAACTGTGCCTGGGTGATGCTTTGCGCCAATGCGGGAGTTGATTGAGATACTACTGCTCCTGATGTCTTCTTCCAAACATCAGTTCTCACAATGAGAATATATACATATATTCTGGGACCATGCAAATAGTAAGAGCAATGAAAAAAAGACAAAGAGCTTTTAGGGTCATGAATAACACTGGACCAAACTCTCAAGTGCACCCAGTCCCAAGAAGTTATTTTAATCTGGTTCATTTGGGAAGCATCAAAGCTTAAGTGTTCTTTTGGAAGGAATTTCTAATGATGGAAAGATCCTGAAATGTTCATTTCTATGTTCATGTGTAAAATAATGAATATCTCTGAAACTATTCCACTTTTAAATTTCCTATCAACTGGAGAGACAAATGAGCATATCTGTCTATATGTCAGATGCATTTACTCTATGACCCTGTAATTCCAGTCATCAAAATAGAAAAAAATATATATCATCATATTTCTGTAAAGATATTCTTTGAAGTATTGTTTCCACTTTTAGGAGTGTTATAGGATTTAAATGATATGATACATATAAATAACTCGGGCTTTCAATAAATGGAAGTTTTTAAAATATAAATTTTTAGGGGCGCCTGGGTGGCTCAGTCATTAAACGTCTGCCTTCAGCTCAGGTCATGATCCCAGGGTCCTGGGATCGAGCCCCGCATCGGGCTCCCTGCTGGGCGGGAAGCCTGCTTCCCCACTCCCCCTCCCCCTGCTTGTGTTCTCTCTCTCACTGTGTCTCTCTCTGTCAAATAAATAAAATCTTTAGAAAAATAAAATAAAATAAAATATAAATTTTTACTGTTTTCATTAGGGTAAAAATAGAGAGATGGTCAAGTAAATTATAGTGTATCCATTCAACTGAATGCTATGAAACTATTCAAAAGAATGAGCTGGATCTATATTACATATTGTCAGTCAAATTTCACATTGCCAAAAATATTTATGATGAATTTCTATTTATAGTGCTTAATTTGGCATAGAAAAATGGTTGGACATATAGTTTACTCCATATACTTTTGAGTATTTTAATTTCTTACAGTGAGAATTATATAAATGAAAGATAATTTTTAAAACTATAATGTTAAAATTTTTTAAACTATAACATTAGAACTGCCTTGTTTCCAAGACCCTAAGCTCATCTTGCCTTAACTAGGCATAACTAATTTCCAAACAGCCACTTGGGTTTTTCAAGGAATACTCATTTTGAGGCCTTATTTTCTGCAAGAAGGAGCACATAACAAAGAACTGAGTATTAATATCTGTCTTCCTAAACGAACATTAGTTATTTAAAAGTTCTTATAGTTCACTAGAAACTGCTCCAAAAAATATGGAAAATAAGATATCAACTCTGAATCTCTCTATAGGACAACATGGTTTTCGGAGGGGCCACTGCTTTCTAGAAAGTCCTAATTCATGCATTTTTGGGGCTGTTGTGCCAAGAATCCTATAAAAATACTATTTTTAATAACATGAATAAAGTTTTTCAGAGTTAGTTGTAACATATTCACTACATTTTAAATTAGGCATCTAGTTCTCGGGCATAATATAAATATACATTAAGCTTAAAGAATGACTTCAGTAAATTTATCCCAAGCAAATAATAGCATTATTCATAATACTGAAAACTAGAAACACTACTAATGTCCAATAAGAGGGGATTAGTTAGATATTATGGCAAATGGAACCATTAAGTGACATATTAATATGTAAAGGAGTTCATGACATATTACCTCAAGAAAATAGCAGGTGCGGGGCGCCTGGGTGGCTCAGTCGTTAAGCATCTGCCTTCAGCTCAGGTCATGATCCCAGGGTCCTGGGATCGAGCCCCACATCGGGCTCCCCGCTCAGCGGGAAGCCTGCTTCTCCCTCTCCCTCTGCCTGCCGCTCCCCCTGCTTGTGCTCTCTCTCTCTCTCTCTCTCTGGCAAATAAATAAAATCTTAAAAAAAAAAAAAAGAAAATAGCAGGTGCTACAATATATAGCATATAAAACCATTTATATATCTTTATATGCATATGTCTGTACATATGGGAAAAATATTCATTATCAAAGAAACAAACTTGGAAAAATATACACACAAAAAATAAGTAATATGTTTCAATAGGGAGAATTTGTCTTATTACTTAGGTGTATTTCTACTGGTTTCTAAAATAAATAATTAACATGCTATAAAAATCAAAAGTAATAAAAAATAAGTCCTTGTATGTCATGAATCTGTAGTTTGGGAGGAAAAAAAGCTTTCAGGAATGGTAAGAGAAATGTTATTTTGCTTACTTTAATTCTTATTATTGTCTTATCTGAGAATAAAAAGTTATAAACACACACACACATACATACATAAATTTGTGTTTTTATGTTTATCTGAAATTTCACCTGGAAGACTTGTGAAATGCCAAACAGTTGCAAAATAGTTTGAATATTTCAACCATTTACTTAAATAGAAATAACCTACTATGACATGTAAATATCTAATAATTCCTGGGCAACACAAAGAAAGTCTAGAATAAGCTTAATATTAAGTTAGGAATAAAAGAATTATAACTGAGATACAGAGAACGTTAAACCAAAAGAGATCACCTATCTCTAATTAGACCTTACTTACCATGCCTCTTGACTTATCCATCCAAATCACCTTACCAAGATTACTATCTTTATAAGGAAACATTGAGTTAATTATCATCAGGATTGGGGGGGCGGAGCAAGATGGCGGAGGAGTAGGAGACCTGGATTTAGTCTCCTCTCAGGAATTCAGCTGGATAGGGATCAAACCAATCTGAACACCTACAAACTCAACAGGAGATCAAAGAAAAGAATAGCAGAAACTCTCTGAACAGAAGAGCGACCATTTTCTGGAAGGTAGGACATGCGGAGAAGTGAATCCGAGGCGTTATTCGGGAGGATAGACGGCGGGGGAGGGGCATCCGTCAGCCACTTCTGGCAAGTGATAGAACCACGGAGCACAAAATCGGAACATTTAAAAGTCTGCTCCGCTGAGGGACGTCACTCTGGTGGCTAAGTGGGGGGTGGAACCCTCGGGGACAGTGTGGTCTCAGGACCCTCGGGGTCACAGAAAGACCAGGGGTGCCTGAGTGCGGCAGAGCTCCCAGGTAACGGAGCAGGGAAGCCGGCTGCAGAGGCGGAGCCCAGGCGTGGGCTCTCAGCTCGGGGTTGCCATAAACCGTGATCCGCGGCACAGTCGGGCCACTGCTCCTCCAGCAGGGACCCAACAAGCGGCAGATCCGGGGAGACTCACCTTCCTCCCCTGGGAGGAGCTGCACGGGAGTGCTCCGCAGGGATCTGCTGGGTTTGGAGACTCCATCCGGGGTCGAGTGCCAGAGATAGAAACGCGCGGTCACAGGCCGGGTGAGCACGGAGTGTGGCCGGAGACCGGGGAGACAGGAGTGACTGACGGCTTTTCTCTGGGGGCTCACTGAGGAGCGGGGCCCCGAGTTCTCGGCTCCTCCAGGGCGGAGATTGGGAGGCCGCCATTTTCACTCTCCGCCTCCAAAGCTGTACGGAAAGCTCGCAGGGAACAAAAGCCCCGGAGAGCAAACCCGAGCAGATTACTTAGCTGGGACCGGGCAAGGGCGGGGCAATTCCGCCTTCGGCAAAGACATTTGGAAACCACGGCAACAGGCCCCTCCCCAGAAGATCAGCGAGAACAGCCAGCCAAGACCAAGTTTACCGATCAATGAGAACGGCAGAACTCCAGCGCTAGGGGACTACTGCACATAGAATTCATGGCTTTTTTTACCATGATTCTTCAGTCTTTCAAAGTTAATTTTTTTTTAACTGTCTTTTTTTCTTTTTCTTTTTTTTTGAATTTTTCTTTTTCCCTTTTTCAACCAACATCTTATCAATCCCTTTTTTTAAAAAACATTTTTATTTTTCATATTTAGAGTCATATTCTATCCCTTCATAGTAGTTACCCGTATTTTTGGCATATATATATAAGTTGTTCTCTCTTTAATATTTTGAGATAGTTTCTTCTAACAGATTAAAATATACCCTAAATCTCTAGTATATGGTTTTTTCTACTGCCCTGCCTGATCACATTCTCTCCCTTTTTTTTCTTTTTTTTTTTAAATCCTCTTCTTTCTTTTTTCAAACAACTTCTTATCAATTCCTTTTATAAAATTTTTTATAATTTCCATCTTTACACCCATATTCCATCCCTTCATCATATCAACCCCTTTTTGTACATATAAAAGTTTTTTCTTTCTTTAAAATTTTGGGAGGCACTTTCTTCTAACAGACCAAAATACACCCCAAATCTAGTGTGTGGCACTGATCTATATACCAGCCTGATCATATTTGATCACATTCTGGTTTTTTTGTTGTTGTTGTTTTGTTTTGTTTGTTTTTGTTTGTTTTTATCTTTATCTTTTTCTTTTTTCTCTCTTTCCCTTTTTTCCACTGCTTCAGGTCTTTTCTGATTTGTTTAGAGTATATTTTCTGGGAACGTTGTTACTCTGCTAGCATTTTGTTCTCTCATTAATCTATTCTCCTCTGCACAAAATGACAAGACAGAAAAAATCACCTCAACAAAAAGAACAAGAGGTAGTACTGACTGCCAGGGACCTACTCAATACGGACATTAGTATGATGTCAGATCTAGAGTTCAGAATCATCACTTTAAAGATACTAGCTGGGCTTGAAAAAAATATGGAAATTATTAGAGAAACGCTTTCTGGAGAAGTAAAAGAACTAAAATCTAACCAAGTTGAAATCAAAAAGGCTATTAATGAGGTGCAATCAAAAATGGGGGCGCTAACTGCTAGGATAAATGAGGCAGAACAGAGAATCAGTAATATAGAAGACCAAATGATGGAAAATAAAGAAGCTGAGAAAAAGACAGATAAACAACTACTGGATCATGAGGGCAGAATTCGAGAGATAAGCGATACCATAAGATGAAACAACATTAGAATAATTGGGATCTCAGAAGAAGAAGAAAGAGAGAGTGCGGCAGAAGATATAATGGAGCAAATTATAGCAGAGAACTTCCCTAATTTGGGGAAGGAAACAGGCATCAAAATCCAGGAAGCACAGAGAACCCCTCTCAAAATCAATAAAAATAGGTCAACACCCCGACATCTAATAGTAAAACTTACGAGTCTCATAGACAAAGAGAAAATCCTGAAAGCAGTTTGGGAGAAGAGATATGTAACCTACAAGGGTAGAAACATTAGATTGGCAACAGACCTATCCATAGAGACCTGGCAGGCCAGAAAGGACTGGCAGGATATATTCAGAGCACTAAATGAGAAAAATATGCAGCCAAGAATACTCTATCCAGCTAGGCTGTCATTGAAAATTGAAGGAGAGATAAAAAGCTTCCAGGACAAACAAAAACTAAAGGAATTTGCAAACACAAAACCAGCCCTACAAGAAATCTGGAAAGGGGTCCTCTAAGCAAAAAGAGAGCCTAAAAGCAACATAGGCCAGAAAGGAACACAGACAATATACGGTAACAGTCACCTTACAGGCAATACAATGGCACTAAATTCCTATCTTTCAATAGTTACCCTGAATGTAAATGGGCTAAATGCCCCAATCAAAAGACAGAGGCTATCAGACTGCATTAAAAAACAAGACCCATCGATATGCTGTCTGCAAGAGACTCATTTTAGATCCAAAGACACCCACAGATTGAAAATGAGGGGGTGGAAAACCATTTACCATGCTAATGGACACCAAAAGAAAGCTGGGGTGGCAATCCTTATATCAGACAAATTAGATTTTAAGCCAAAGACTGTAATAAGAGATGAGGAAGGACACTATATCCTACTTAAAGGGTCTATCCAACAAGAAGATCTAACAATTGTAAATATCTATGCCCCTAACATGGGAGCAGCCAATTATATAAGGCAATTAATAACAAAAGCAAAGAAACACATCGACAACAATACAATAATAGTGGGGGACTTTAACACCCCCCTCACTGAAATGGACAGATCGTTTAAGCAAAAGATCAACAAGGAAATAAAGACGTTAAATGACACACTGGACCAAATGGACTTCACAGATATATTCAGAACATTCCATCCCAAAGCAACAGAATACACATTCTTCTCTAGTGCCCATGGAACATTCTCCAGAATAGATCACATCCTAGGTCATAAATCAGGTCTCAACTGGTACCAAAAGATTGGGATCATTCCCTGCCTATTTTCAGACCACAATGCTTTGAAACTAGAACTCAATCACAAGAGCAAAGTCGGAAAGAACTCAAATACATGGAGGCTAAAGAGCATCCTACTGAAGAATGAATGAGTCAACCATGAAATTAAAGAAGAATTAAAAAAATTCATGGAAACCAATGAAAATGAAAACACAACTATTCAAAATCTTTGGGATACAGCAAAGGCAGTCCTAAGAGGAAAGTATATAGCAATACAAGCCTTTCTCAAGAAACAAGAAAGGTCTCAAGTACACAACCTAACCCTACACCTAAAGGAGCTGGAGAAAGAACAGCAAATAAAGCCTAAACCCAGCAGGAGAAGAGAAACAATAAGGATCAGAGCAGAAATCAATGAAATAGAAACTAAAAGAACAGTAGAACAGATCAACGAAACTAGGACGTGGTTCTTTGAAAGAATTAACAAGATTGATAAACCCCTGGCCAGACTTATCAAAAAGAAAAGAGAAAGGACCCAAATCAACAAAATCAAAAATGAAACAGGAGAGATCACAACCAACACCAAAGAAATACAAACAATTATAAGAACATATTATGAACAACTCTATGCCAGCAAATTAGATAATCTGGAAGAAATGGATGCATTCCTAGAGATGTATCAACTACCAAAACTGAACCAGGAAGAAATAGAAAACCTGATCAGACCTATAACCACTAAGGAAATTGAAGCAGTCATCAAAAATCTTCCAAAAACAAAAGCCCAGGGCCAGATGGCTTCCCAGGGGAATTCTACCAAACATTTCAAGAAGAATTAATACCTATTCTTCTGAAACTGTTCCAAAAAATAGAAATGGAAGGACAACTTCCAAACTCATTTTATGAGGCCACCATTACCTTGATCCCAAAACCAGACAAAGACCCCATCAAAAAGGAGAATTACAGACCAATATCCCTGATGAATATGGATGCAAAAGTTCTCACCAAAATACTAGCCAATAGGATCCAACAGTACATTAAAAGGATTATTCACCACGACCAAGTGGGATTTATCCCTGGGCTGCAAGGTTGGGTCAACATCCGCAATTCAATCAATGTGATACAATACATTAACAAAAGAATGAACAAGAATCATATGATCCTCTCAATAGATGCAGAAAAAGCTTTTGACAAAGTACAACATACTTTCTTTTTTTTTTTTAAAGATTTTATTTATTTATTCATGAGAGACAGAGAGAGAGAGAGAGGCAGAGGGAGAAGCAGGCTCCCAAGGAGCAGAGAGCCTGATGCGGGACTCGATCCCAGGACCCTGGGATCATGACCTGAGCCAAAGGCAGACGCTTAACCATCTGAGCCACCCAGGCGCCCATTACAACATACTTTCTTGATCAAAACTCTTCAGAGTATAGGTATAGAAGGTACATACCTCAATATCATAAAAGCCATCTATCAAAAACCTACAGCGGATATCATTCTCAATGGGGAAAAACTGAGAGTTTCCCCCTAAGGTCAGGAATGCAGCATGGATGTCCACTATCACCACTGCTATTGAACATAGTATTGGAAGTCCTAGCCACAGCAATCAGAGAACAAAAAGAAATCAAAGGCATCCAAATTGGCAAAGAAGAAGTCAAACTCACTCTTTGCAGATGATATGATACTTTATGTGGAAAACCCCAAAGACTCCACCCCAAAACTGCTCGAACGCATACAGGAATTCAGTAAAGTGGCAGGATATAACATCAATGCACAGAAATCAGTGGCATTCCTTTACACCAACAACAAGACAGAAGAAAGAGAAATTAAGGAGTCGATCCCATTTACAATTGCACCCAAAACCATAAGATACCTAGGAATAAATCTAACCAAAGAGACAAAGGATCTGTACTCAGAAAACTATAAAATACTCATGAAAGAAATTGAGGAAGACACAAAGAAATGGAAAAACGTTCCATGCTCATGGATTGGAAGAACAAATATTGTGAAGATGTCAATGCTACCTAGAGCAATCTACACATTCAATGCAATCCCCATCAAAATACCATCCACTTTTTTCAAAGAAATGGAACAAATAATCCTAAAATTCGTATGAAACCAGAAAAGACCCCACATAGCCAGAGGAATGTTGAAAAAGAAAAGCAAAGCCGGTGGCATCACAATTCCGGACTTCCAGCTCTATTACAAAGCTGTCATCATCAAGACAGCATGGTACTGGCACAGAAACAGACACATAGATCAATGGAACAGAATAGAGAGCCCAGAAATGGACCCTCAACTCTATGGTCAACTCATCTTTGACAAAGCAGGAAAGAATGTCCAATGGAAAAAAAGACAGTCTCTTCAACAAATGGTGTTGGGAAAATTGGACAGCCACATGCAGAAGAATGAAATGGGACCATTTCCTTACACCACACACAAAAATAGACTCCAAATGGTTGAAAGACCTCAATGTGAGACAGGAGTCCATCAAAATCCTAAAGGAGAACACAGGCAGCAATCTCTTTGACCTCAGCCAAAGCAACTTCTTCCTAGGAACATCGCCAAAGGCAAGGGAAGCAAGGGCAAAAATGAACTATTGGGACTTCATCAAGATAAAAAGCTTTTGCAAAGCAAAGGAAACAGTCAACAAAACCAAAAGACAACCGACAGAATGGGAGAAGATATTTGCAAATGACATATCAGATAAAGGGCTAGTATCCAAAATCTATAAAGAACTCATCAAACTCAACACCCAAAGAACAAAGAATCCAATCAAGAAATGGGCAGAAGACATGAACAGACATTTTTCCAAAGAAGACATCCAAATGGCCAACAGACACGTGAAAAAGTGCTCATCATCGCTCGGCATCAGGGAAATCCAAATCAAAACCTCCATGAGATACCACCTCACACCAGTCAGAATGGCTAAAATTAACAATTCAGGAAACAACAGATGCTGGCGGGGGTGCAGAGAAAGGGGAACCCTCCTACACTGTTGGTGGGAATGCAAGCGGGTGCAGCCACTCTGGAAAACAGTATGGAGGTTCCTCAAAAAGTTGAAAATACAGCTACCGTATGATCCAGCAATTGCACTACTGCGTATTTACCCCAAAGATACAAATGTAGTGATCTGAAGGGGTACGTGCACCCCGATGTTTATAGCAGCAATGTCCATAATAGCCAAACTGTGGAAAGAGCCAAGATGTCCATCGACAGATGAATGGATAAAGAAGAGTGGTATATATATTCAATGGAATATTATGCAGCCATCAAAAGGAATGAGATCTTGCCATTTGCAACGACGTGGATGGAACTGGAGGGTATTATATTGAGCGCAATAAGTCAAACAGAGAAAGACATGTATCATATGACCTCACTGATATGAGAAATTCTTAATCGCAGGAAACAAACTGAGGGTTGCTGGAGTGGGGGGTGGGGTGGGAGGGATGGGGTGACTGGGTGATAGACACTGGGGAGGGTATGTGCTCTGGTAAGCGCTGTGAATTGTGCAAGACTGTTGAATCTCAGATCTGTACCTCTGAAACAAATAATGCAATATATGTTAAGACAAAAAAAAAAAGAAGAAGAAGAAGAAGGTAGTAGGAGGGGAAGAATGAAGAGGGGGAAATCGGAGGGGTAGACGAACCATGAGAGACAATGGACTCTGAAAAACAAACTGAGGGTTCTAGAGGTGAGGGGGGTGGGAGGATGGGTTAGCCTGGTGGTGGGTATTGAGAAGGGCACATTCTGCATGGAGCACTGGGTGTTATGCACAAACAATGAATCATGGAACAGTACATCTAAAACTAATGATATAATGTAGGGGATTAACATAAGAATAAAAAAAATAATAATTATCATCAGGATTAAAAGAATCATTTCTATTAACTAAGTGTACATTATAAGCCAGGAACTATGCTGTCTCTTTACATCTTTAACCATAATGGCTTATTGACTCTTTTAAAGAAATTTAAAATGGTATTTCCTGGGTAAGAACACAAGCAAATCCCGTAATACATTATGTTAATGTAAAATGAAATAAAACAAAATCTGAAAATGTCTAATCAATGGAAGAAACACTGAAGAACCAACATGGGTGTGGTAACAGGGATGGAATCATTATATTAAACAGATGTTGCCTATGCACTTTTTCTCTCTCCAAAATTCCTGAGATGAATGTTCTTTTCTTCATTTACTAGAAAGCATTTCAGCTTAGCATTGTTGTTTTCACAGGAAATAGCAATCCATTGTATTAATCATCACAATCATCAAACCTGAAAGAGGACTGTCCAGAAAGTGGACACTCTCCCAAATTAGGGACACTCTGGGAAAAACAAAAGATGTCAGCTCTGAAATAAGCTGTTTCCCATTCCCTTTTATTAAAAACAAAACCTTAATCAATCACATATGAGATAAACTTTTAACTTGAGAAGTGAAAATTGGCCATAAGTATTGACATAGTTAAAGACCCATTACTAGTAATAAATCAGTGCTTTATTGTCTTATCCTAGGATAAAAAGTTAGGCACACACGTGCACATACAAATGTTAAGCGCCTATAACAAACACACACACACACACACACATACACACAGTGTGTCTATGTAGATAAATGAAACAAATCTAACATCTAGGTATTTTTAAAAGTTATTCTTATTATTGATTTTTATTATTATTACTGATACAATAATAATAATACAATAATACAATAATAATAAGAATGCTAAATTCTTATTATTTGCTAAATATAATGCTAAATAATAAGAATGCTAAATTCTGCACCACCTGGGTGGTGCAGTCGGTTGAGCATCTGATTCTTGGTTTGGCTCAGGTCAGCATCTCAGGGTCATGATCTTAGAGTCTTGAGATTGAGTCCTGCCCCGCTAAACCCCCCCACCCCCACCTCCAGGCTCCAGGCTCAGTGGGGAGTCTGCTTGAGATTCTCTCTCTCCCTCTCCCTCTGCCTCTCCCTGCTTCCTTCCCTCCCCCGCTCCTAAGCATGGGCATTCTCTTCTCTCTCTCTTTAAAGTAAATAAAATATATATAAAAGGATTTTTAAGTAAATTTCTCATTTCTTTCATTGTTTCACCAACAAAATTTTGGCTTTTCATTCTTTTCTTTCTCTTTCTTTCTTTCTTTCTTTCTTTCTTTCTTTCTTTCTTTCTTTCTGTGTTATTCTCAACTTCTAAAGTCTGAAATAGTGACAAATAACTATTTTCTGACCCTTAAGTTTTATTTTATTTTCTCCATTGACTATTAGGAAATAAAAGTAAATCAATAAATAAAAGTAAATCACTAATTAGGTCTTTGAATCACTCCACAGTTAAGGAAAAGTAAGAGGAATCCAATTTAGGTTCTTTTCTCTCACTCTAACAATCACATTTGAGATCAACATTTCCTCATGACCATTGAATTAATGTCCTTAATTGAACAGAATTCAGCAGGAATTCTTAATATACCTTTTAAATAGAGTCCTAACTTCATTAAAATACCAGAATTGCTATTGTCATTTACCAATCCTTCCTGTTTCTCAGACTTTTTATATTCTTTCCTCCCTTTACAATTTAATTCTTCTCAAAATGGCAGAACAGGGCTAAGTGACAGTCAAGCGGGTAATAGGATAAGCCACACTGTGATGTCTTATTATAAGAATTGGGGTCGATCAGATATTAACTTATTTAACCCATTCTTATAGTGATGTGGGATTAGGGGATCAGTCTTGTATACTTGGGTGCTTTATTGAATAGCTGGTCGAGAGACCTGCTCCGGATATTGTGAAAAATTCTTCCCTGCAGGAGGGAAATGAATGTGTTACACCATAACTTCAGTAATGCATTCTATTTTACCGTCTGTGATTCAAATTGCAAAATCCTTTGGCATTTTCCTTTTCATTTGTCACCTGGCTTTAGAAGGCAAGAGATTTCCTGAAGCACATTCCACTGCACGGTTGACAATATCAATTCTACATTAGATACATTAGCAGGCAAAAAGAAAGAGAGAAGAAACCAAATTGGGTATAAATAATTAAATTTGTAAAAGGTCAGTGAGCAAGTAGCAGGAAGGAGGAAGGCTGAGGAAGTTATGGGGCTTTGATGCTCAGCCACAGAGGTATTAAAATATGAATATTATCTGCTGACATAGCTAACAAAAGTAATGAACAACAAAAATGGCTCGACTCGCCACTGAAGATCCTGGAGCATGGTGATAACCAAGTGATGACCTGATATTTGTGTTTTAAAGGGGAAGAAAAAGTTAAGTGACACAAACCATGCATTCCTATGCTCTACAGGAAAGCAGTATTGGAACATCTAAACCATCCACATTGTAAAATAAAATCAATGTGGTATGTGGGTTATAACAGCTTTGACTCAAATTTTAGTGGCACTAATTTGGAAAAACTGCATTTGGTTTTATATAAACAAAAACCAAATATTAGAATTACAATGTAGGGGAGAGGAAAAAAAGGAATAGAATTTGAAAACGGGAAACTATTATTTTTCCCATTGCCAAAACTAACATATTTAGATAGCTCATGCGCACGCATGCGCACACGTACGTGTGCGTACATTCACACAGGATTTTATTTCTACAGTGAGACTGAGCTACTGCTGGTGATGGACTGTTTGCTTCACATCAACAACATGATGTGGACCATCTTTCCAAGCTGTCACATTGCCATTTCATTATTTATTTATTTATTTTTACCTCTACTTGTCGGCATAGTACTTCATTAGACAGTGTAAATTTTATTTTATTTTATTTATTTATTTTTTTTAAAGATTTTATTTATTTATTTGCAAGAGAGAATGAGAGACAGAGAGCACGAGAAAGAGGAGGGTCAGAGGGAGAAGCAGACTCCCCGCTGAGCGGAGAGCCCGATGCGGGACTCGATCCCGGGACTCCAGGATCATGACCTGAGCCGAAGGCAGTCGCTTAACCGACTGAGCCACCCAGGCGCCCCTACAGTGTAAATTTAAAAAAAAAACATTTAAAAATCACTTTTTTTTATTGAGAGACATCTGAGTTGCATTGCCAGGTTTTTATATTGCTAACAATGTTGCAATGAATGTCTTCGTACAAATACAAATATCTGTATGCATATATGCTATTATTTCTGTGGGACAGAGCCCTATACATAAGATTGTAGGATCAATAGGTTGTACATGTTTTAACTTTTATTTTTTTATTTTATTTTATTTTTTAAAGATTTTATTTATTTATTTGACAGAGAGAACACAAGCAGGCAGAGAAGCAGGCAGAGGGAGAGGGAGAAGCAGGCTCCCCGCAGAGCAGGGAGCCCGATGCAGGACTCGATCCCAGAATCCTGGGATCATGACCTGAGCGGAAGGCAGCCGCTTAACCGACTGAGCCACCCAGGCACCCTGTACATGTTTTAACTTTTAATACACAGTGCAAAATCACCCTCCAATAAGATTTTATGTCTGGCAGAGATCATATAAAATATTTTATTTCATTTAATTTTGTTTATTAGTGTATTAGCATCCCTGCTTCATTCTGGAAAGGATTTGGGAAAGCTTAGAAGCTAGATTCATGCAGAGTAGAAAAAGACAGTGGCTTAGTTAGTGAGGCAGTCACATTTTTGTCATGTTGCGTTATGAAAAAGCAGTCTTGATGCTGACAGTTTTATGTTTTTACTATTTTATCACAGGTGCTTGTAGGTTCCCCCCCCCCCCACACACACACCCTTTGGACACTCTATAACACTACCCTCTTAAGGAAGTAAAACATGCCATTTATTTCTCTGCCTCTAAAGGTTTTCCTGCTTAATTGTCCATCTGCAAATTAAAGCATATATTTTCACACACACCCAATCTACAGCTTAATAATGCATATAGTTAAAATTGATGGATTTTGACATTTGAAAATTAATACAGATGTTCAAGACTCAGATATGTACAAAATTGAAAAAAAAAACCCACTTTAATTGCATTGCAAAAGAATCCAAACGCTTTATGCAAAATCAACTGCAAATATTTAACTTGTAAAAAGTAATAGGATTAAAAAGCATAGCTCCTTGATCAACATTCAGGACTTGCTATAGAATGATCAGTAAATGATAAAAGAAACAGAATTCATGATGTACCTGAATAAAGTGAGAGAGAATACACCATGGTCTAGAAATCTGACATTGCCTTGTAATAATTATTAACAACCCATGATAGACCAGGCTGGATTCTATAAACAGACCCAGTGAAGAAGCTGAAGCTATCATGATTTCTCTAGTCTTTCTTGCTCCTTAAAATGTCACATTTATTTGTGGACTCTGTGTTAAGTCTTTGACTGAGGGTGAGAATTACTGAAGCAGGTTTAAAAATCGGGCTGTCTTCCTTCATTATCCACGAAAGCTTTGCCAGGTGGTATGGTCAGTGGGAAATGAAAAATAATCCTAAATTTGCTGGATAACTCTGCCACAAAATATCATACATTCTAAAACAGACTTTTGGATTATCTTTCACATTAGCCTACCTGCATCTATGTTCTTTTTCATCGACTTAGATTATCAAGAAGAGAACATGTGGATGGAGGGTTTCATCATCTGCCTGGTTTGAAACACTGTACAGGGACAAGGTGATATCAAAATGACAGGAAATAAATGAAAAAATGAATTCTGCTCTTTTAAAATATGGTACTATTTCTTTCCTTGGGTTCTTTGTTAGAGGGTTCTGATTCTGTCTGTGAATTTCCAATTCTCTGAGAAGAGATATATGGCACGTGGATCAAAGCTCTGGTTTTTAAAAATATATTATACTCTGGAATAAAAAAGAATGGGCTATTTCTCAAAGTCATTCCTACTCCTCATACATTTAGAACACAAATTAGTGCTGAAAACAGGTATTGGAGGACAGTTAAAGTGAGAGGGAGAGAACTTTCATCCAACTTTGAATACATGTGAGGGAATAATAATCTCTTTGTTTTTGCCCATTGTTAATATATTTAGAAATCCAACAATCCAGTCACAGAACAGATAGTACACAAAAAGGATTTAACACTACTAGTAGCTTCAGAATAGAGAATTAAGCTGATTCAGTATATATCCCTGGGAATTTCAGCAGAATCTGCACCACCACAAACACACACACACACACACACACGAACACCACACACCTACCCCCACCAAACACCATACACACAAACACCACACACACACACACCCCACATGCACATCACACATATACTACACACACAAATCACACGTGCACACGACCATGCACACACCACACAAACACCACAAAAACACCACACACACACACACACACGAACACCATACACACACACACCTACCACACACAGGTACACACGCAGTGGTCTTTGCCAAGAGAGCACTGTACACTGTAGTAAGATATGTTATTAATTAGACTAGATAAAGCAACTAGTATATTAATTTGTATATTAGAAGAAGACCATCACAGACTCATTTTGTCATTTCTTTAAGGCATAAACAACCCTGATTTTCATTCCATGGTCTGAAAGAGAAAAAACTGGCTTTTTGACAGGGAAGAAATCAGAAATAGAGATCTTCCATGAAAAAAAAATGGCCTATCTCCTAGTTTCTAGAAATAAATGTTAAGAAAAAGAATCATTATTAAAAACATAAAACTCAGAGTGTTAGAAGTACAGCCTTTGTATCCAAAGTTTTACTGTTTCTTAAGAGTAATAAAACAGTAGAAATGAATCTCAATTATTGGCATATGGTTTATCTAATTTGGAGAGTTTCTGTGATCGATCTTAAAACACATATAGCTTTCTATTTTACCATTAACTAAGCTCTGGGTTATCTTTGAATTACTTGGCATGCATTCAAAAAACATTAACCCAAATTGAATATAAGTCTATATACTGCAAAACTAATTATAAATCATTTGGGCCTGTTTTTCTCTGTTAATTTCCCTGATCAAGTAAAAAACAGATTCTAAGCCAATGGTTTCGAGACTGCTATCTATGTATGTATCTTTTCTGTCAGAATTTTCCTCTCAATTAGTTTTACATCAAACGTGAACACCACTAAATCTTTTTGAAAAGAAAAGACACATAAAAAAATTGTAGTCTTGGGGCGCCTGGGTGGCTCAGTCAGTTAAACTTCCGACTCTTTAATTTTGGCTCAGATCATGATCTCAGGGTAGTGAGACTGAGCCTCTCTCTCCCTCTCCCTCCATCTCTCCCCCTGCTCGTGCTTTTGAGCTCTCTCTCTAGAATAAATAAATAAATAAATAAATAAATAAATAAATAAATAAATAAAAATCTTTAAAAAAAAAATCTGTAGTCTTGCTTCTCTTTGAGAGCGGTGATAAAAAAGACCAAGGTTTCTCAAATCTAACATAAAGTAATTTACATGCAACCTGGTGGTCCAGGGCAAATGAATTAACCAGGCATGAATTTCCTTATCAGTGATGATAGATTTGGGTTACTTGGTCCCTCATGATTCTTATATGCTTCTGTAAAAAAATCAGAAGTAGCTTAGAAAAAAAAATGCATATAAAGATAAAATAACTTACTGTTCACTCTTTATGTGTAAAAATACTGGCAAGTTAAATGTGATTCTACTTTTAATATTACTCATTTGATAATACTACAATTACCATTTCTTGAAAATATACTATGCCAGCAACTGACTCTCAAATGGCTTAAAAATATGTTCTTTGTTCTTTACTTGCAATTTCTCTGTAGTTTGAGATTGTCATATATATATATATATATATATGACAATTCTGGATCTGTTCTAAGAAACACTACAGCCAATCAGTTTGCAAACTGTAAAGACTACATTAAGGTGATAGATGTTCCTATCAATCGTAGGTTTCATCTTCAACACTCTTTTGCCCACAAAATCCCTCTCAATAGAAACCATTCACATACTACCATGATGAGAAGTGGGTGGAGGCAGAGTACTCTACACTGCCATTAAAGATAATACTTTCTATTCATCCAGTACCTTTGAGGTTTTTTGTGAAGCATCTTCACAGCCATTATAAGATTTCCATCTTAAAAATAAAATAAAACAAAAGCAAAATAAAGCAAACACCCAGGAAGTTGAGATTAAGAGCCACAGTCTTTCAAGTATGGTATGTACAACACAAATGAACCACAGTGGGTTCTCAAAATTATTTGGGTCCTGAGCTCCATTGCTGTTTTAATGTAAGATATGTTGAAGTTTTGGTTTTTTATTTGCCTTGAAATATATAATGCTATCCTTTATTAGTGTACTTATTAGTTTATGCCATTTTTTCAATAATAAGACTATAACACCCCATTTATTTATTTTGGTTATAGGTGAGGTGGGGGGAAAGGATTGAACAGGTGAGCAAATAAAAGTGGGATATTAAGTGGATAGCTCCAGAGCATTTTTCCTCCGACAAAAGGGTCCCAGGGACTGGGAAAGCTTGACAAATCCTGTATTAGATTAAAATATTGTGATGTGGAAAATATGTATGTTCCCCCAGTGTAATTTCTATAAAGTAAGTGTCAACTAGCCATCATTAAAATATTTTTTTAATCTGACTTTACTTTTACTAAAAAATAGGCAATATTGAATATACACAAATTGTTCTGGCTCCTCAGAAAGTAATATTGCAGAGTCTTAAAATTGTATCATTATGACTACTAATACAAAAATATGTATTGTAGTATACTTGTGGTTTATAACCCTTGAGATCTGATGATCTCATGCTATAGAGACTTTTTTTTTCAAATAAATAGGAATAGTGATGATTACCAAATATTGAGATAAAGTCTTCTGTAGAAAATATTTTATTTTTTGATTCTATATTATTGAAACTTTATTTGCCACTCTTAGTGGGAGATAGGTTTTTGTATTTTGTTTTGTTTCATTTTTAATAAAAAATATTATAGAAAGTGTTGGGGAAGAAAAGTTCTCCTAGCCTTCTTGATTCTTTGGCTGGTCTAATAATCAAATCAACATAGGATGAAAATTTAACAAGAGAAAAACAAATTAATTATGTATGCATGGGCCCCTTAAGACTGAAAACCAAAGACAAGTCTGGCATTGAGGCTTCTATGTTATCCTGAGATAAGGAATACGGTAGGGATCTGGGGCGTCAAAGGCGATGAGGGTATTTCACAGGACAGTAAGAAGAGCAGATGTTTGGTGATTAGATGTTTGCCCTTCCATACAGGTAGGTCATTCAGGTAAAAGTTACCTCTAACAATAGTTCTCTCCTGAACCAGGCCCCTACCTAAGTTCTTTTGTTTATTTATTCTTTTCTTTTTTTTTTAAAGATTTATTTATTTATTTGGGGGGGCAGAGAGGGAGGGAGAGAAAGAATCTCAAGCAGACTCCCCACAGAGCACAGAGCCCGAGGTGAGGCTGGATCTCACAACCCTGAGATCATGACCTGAGTTGAAATCAAGAGTCGGTTGCTTAACCGAATGAGCCACCCAGGCAACCCCCTTATCTAGGTTCTTTTAGGTATTTAAGGGAGAAATAAGTTTTTCTTGAATCTGCTGAGTTTTGATTGCCTTCAGTTGAAAATAATCCACATGCCAAAGTGCCATATTTGGGGATCACGTATTCTGTTCCCCCTCAAAAGCAAGTTCCTTGAAAGGGAAGCCTCAACACAGTGTCTTTAACTGCTGAACTCTGATTCTGTCCCTTCCTTTCCTTTTCTTAACATTTCTAGGCTTAACACATAACCAGATGGATAGGGAGGGAAAAAATGCTATAATGGCGAAAAATATTATCCCTTCCTCCAAAACCATTCAGATCATCAGTTAACAGAGTTCAAAAAGATAGGCAGTGACTAAAACTGGAGATTTTTTCCTGCACTGCATTGGATGAGCTCACATTGATTAATTTTTGAGAAGTTAAAACTCATTAGTATTCTCTGTGTTGGCTTTGATTCCTAGATGTCATTCAGTATACCTGGCGCCATTTATCATGTGATGTGAACAGAGGGAGCTAAAAGGGACATGCAGTGACTACAAATCCTGTTAAAACTTCATGAGGAACACAGGCTGTGGATAAAAGTATTAAACTATCCTGGATAACACTGTCCACATATTCAGTGATGTAACTAGAGCTCTCAATGGGCCCATTGGTGTGGAGATGCTGTTTCACTTTCCTTGTAGAGGTAAAGGGACAGAAGCAGCCAGTTACAAACCACAGACAGTAACAAAATTCCAGGGTCAGCTTTCTAACAACTTTTATTTTGGTTTCCATCAATGTAAATTTCATATGTAAACGAGTGTAGCTCATTTTAGTGAAGTGTATACTTTAAATGTATTAAAATGAATTATTCAAGGACACAGCAGGAAAGCAACAGATGTACCCATCTGAGGGGGGTCATGCTTAGTTTCACTTGATGAATGTTTGTTTTGTTGCTTTGGAAAATTAATGCAATGAAGTATTTAAAATGAATAAGGAGGTTTTAAATTGACTTGGAGAAAAAGAGTCTTTCCTTTCGATTTTTTTTTTTTTTTGATGTGCCATTGGCACTAAGTAGTATAGTATTAACATAGTCTGTCTTGATGTGCTAGGAAAGTTGCAGGGAACATTTATTAGGTGTAGATGTATGAGTACCCATTGTACATTTAAAGACAAAGTTTGAAATGTGGAAAATTCAACCATATCCTGTCACTCAAATAACTCAAAAAAGTAAGTCTTGACAGTTTGGAAACTGGTTATTCGGTTGAGAAAGATAGAGGATCATAAGATATTTGAATGGCTTCAACCATCTGTGCTTGAAATTTCTTCAGTGATCTTCTAATCTTGAAACATAGTTTAGCATTAAGTCAACTCCATTTATAGATAGTTGAAAGGCATTCACCATTATTTCCTTAGTGGGGATTGGCTGCTCTCATTGGTAAATCAATGGTATTTCTTAGGGGGAAAAAAAATGCCTGTGAAATATTTGCAAAAGACTTAAAGAAGCTAGAGAGAAAGAAAATAACAGGGTCCCCAGCTTTAAGGATCATACCATCCAATGTGATTAAAAAAGAAAAACAAAACAGGCGATACACATCATTACAATTGATGTCTTAACAAAAACCTGTGTTTAACAAATTATGGTTTCAAAGACCCAGATGATGAACTACTCAACTGCATAGAGGCGCAAAGAATTCCACTGTTGCAACAATATTTGGCAGTACTTATCTGATAGCACTTAGTTAGTAGAGCACAGACACCAGTTTGCATCTCTATGTCATTTGTTCTGCTTAATTTTAAATAAGCTAAGATGAGGGTTCTATAAAACTAAGCCTTTTTAAGTTTCTCTTAATGGTTTAGTAAAAAAGTATACCATGTAGGCAGCAAGTAACTGTTAGCATATCTCAAATTTCAGGGAACTACTTCATGTTCCATGTTGGTATATGTTATGGAATTTTTGTTGGCAATGTGATAAGAGACAAAATTGATTTCTGGACAATCTTAACACCCATTCCTTCCTTCCTTCCTTCCTTCCTTCCTTCCTTCCTTCCTTCCTTC
>NC_058403.1:141533742-141706456 GCF_002201575.2 Neomonachus schauinslandi | reverse complement strand
TTCCTTCCTTCCTTCCTTCCTTCCTTCCTTCCTTCCTTCCTTCCTTCCTTCCTTCCTTCCTTCCTTCCTCCCTTCCTTCCTTCCTTCCTTCTTCCCTCCTCTCTCCCTCTCCCTCTCTCTCTTTCTTTTTTTCTTGTTGTACCTCCAAATGAGATGCAAAATCTAAAATACTACTTAGATTCCTCATACACCTGTCTGGACAAATAACCAGATTTATTTTGAAAATTTTCATTTGCACCAAATGTTGTCTGTCTCCCAGCAATAAACACCCTGTTTGACATCTCTCTTTTTAGAAACAAATATTCTGCCTAAGACCTTGCAGAAGATTTAAGCAGCATGAACTATTTAGCCCTGGAATTTTAAACTTTCTTCACCTTTTCAACAATCCATTTAGGCAACCAGTCAAACTGGATGGAGATAAAGCATGGCACAATAGAAACATTTACTTTAGGGTCAAAAGATTTTACTCATATTCTCGCTGTATGGCCACTGTACTTTTATGGATTTTCTTCTATCAACAGTAAGGTGTTTGGTAGTATTGTACTAGATGACTGTGCCCTAAAGAATAAAATCCAAACGCTTCAATGTGCACACTTCATCACATCTGACCCCCAGTCTGCCTCTCCAATTTCATCTGCAATTTTCCCAAATGCTCCAGCCTTGTTAAAATTTCCCCCACTTGCCGATTTCACAAGCCATTTCATAATTTCATGTTTCCTCCTAATGGAATCATCTTCTCCAACCTTTCCCCCTTAAGTTAAAAACCGTTTGCTTACCTTTTTAGAGCCAGTTATATGTGAAGACTTCCTAAGCTTTCCATAGTGCATTGGTCATCTTTCTCTCTTTTATTATCATGGTCTATCTGTTCATGTAAATTTCCCATCCTTGTGCAACTGACTAGTACAGGGACTGTGTTTTATTCAAATGAAGCCAGCATATAGTAGGTGCTAAATGTAATTTAATTATTTTCTATAGAACTCTATTAATTTCTATTGAATTAATT
Source organism: Neomonachus schauinslandi (assembly GCF_002201575.2). Taxonomy (NCBI): domain Eukaryota; kingdom Metazoa; phylum Chordata; class Mammalia; order Carnivora; family Phocidae; genus Neomonachus; species Neomonachus schauinslandi. The sequence continues at coordinate 141,705,453 of NC_058403.1, read as the reverse complement.
ACTTGGTGACACAGTGGATCAGCCCAATATCCTTTCCTGCTAATAATACATACAATGCAGAATTATAATGAACCTTCACAGGTCACCTGCCTGGTTCCCTTACCTCCTCCCCCTACCCTTCCAGTTTTCAAAGGAGAAAGATGAGTCCAAGAGACTTTAAGAAATGTAACCAAGATTATATAACTTCCTAATGATATATCATGGATTAGAATCTAATTCCACTATCATTTCTATATTAATTAATTCAATAAACATTCATTAAGCTTATACTGGTTATACAGTTTTAGGTTAGAGATGTAACAGCAAATAAAACTGAAAAGTTTTCTTGATCTCATAGAGTTGATGCTCTAGTGCAGGAAGATGGGAACTAATTAGTAACAAATCAACCAGAGATGCAATTATATGATGACAATGATATAAGAAAAAAATAAGACTATTTTATCTTGCCTGTCAAGTATGCAGTTAGCCAGAAAAATACAACAATATATTTTAAATGAGTGCTCAGCCTTAAGGTTTACAGAGATGGAGCATGCCTCTGATGTGCTTCCAAGATAGAGTGTGAATTTCACGGGGATCCAAGCTCCCACCTTCTGTGAGAGCTCACATACTCATTTATCTTCTTTTTTTTTTCCTCCTCCCAGGAAATCCTGGATTGTTGACAAGCACTTACAATCATGGCAAAAGACAGAGAGAATACTAGCAAGTGTTATTTTGTTCACTACCCTTGTTCTGCCCTTTTCTTATCCCGACCAGACAACAGCTCAAATGATGGAAGAGGCAAGAAGAGAAATATTCTCTGTGTTAACACATGTGCAGTCTGGAGAATCCGATGGGGCCTAATAATAACAGAATTAAAAATGTCAACAAACCACCTACAGCCTCAAATGAATAGTATTCACGAGCTGAGAATGGGAAACATAGAGTTATGCTGGCATAACATATATGCTTTTTAAAGGGAGTCCTTTGAGAAAGCACATGAATTTAGTAGATTCTTTTTTCTTCCTCCCCTTTAGAAATGTTGTTTTGCTCTACGCCTTGCTCACTATCACATGTGGGTGGCTGCATACCAGGCACATGGCCATGTGCACACACACATAATGAATCTTCTAAACTAAAGGGTTTCAGGGCAAAGAATCCCTTTAGGAACAGGCAGTGCTCCCTGGGCTCACGACTCACTTGTAGTCTCAAATTGTTACAAAGTCTTGTGCTGCAAATCCATTTGCATCTATGACTCAAGGCCCAGATCATGTGGTTTTAAGATGCTCTTCCATGGAAAGGGCCAAGGGACAGCTGAGAGGAGTTACCTCGGTAGGAGCAGTCTAACAACAACAGCCGAGGGTTCAATGGGATTCTATAGTCACTGCGAAGGACCAAAGAATGACCACCCATCTTTGACCTAGCTGCAAGTCACATTAGTCAAGCTCAGAGAATTCAATGAGCTCATGGTTCTCAACTAATTATCAGTTGGATTGAAAAGAGTTGACTCTCTTCTTTACAAATTGGCTAAAGAGAGTTGGAGTTGATTGCCTTTTTAATGAGCCAAAATGACTTTTTTTTTGTACTTAAAAATAGAATACATTTCTAAAGTAAGATAAGGCATCATTATCCATCTTAAATGAGAGAAGATGCAGCTTAGAGAAATGAATGCCATTTACAATTACTTTCTTAGAAAATGAACATGTGACATGCTCTTTTATTATTCAGTCATTAATGATTAATTCAACACTTATTAAATGAACACCAGTTATTTGCCAATAATCATTCAGATTATTAGTATGCAGCAGTGGAAAAAAAAAAAACTGACAAAGAGTCTTGCCTCTCCCCACCCCCTCCCAGCAAAAACTAACATTCTAGGCTAAATTAAATAACTCATGGGGTTTATTTTTTTACTTTTGCTTCCAGGAAGCTCAGTTATAGTTCATTTCAGATTTTGACTTAAATATCATCTCCATGCTTTAAAGAAAGCTTAATATCCCTCCTTACCACATAAAACTCTTTAATATGCTTTTCTTTGGTGCCATTTATCCATATATTCTATTTTCTATATTCTAAGTAAAGTCAAATATGTTTTTGTTAAATTTGGAAGTTGATGGGGTATAATGATAATTTAACTAAAGAGCAAATGGTCAAGGAGAAAAATGTATTTTTGCTTCCTCTTTTCCTGTTTCATTCGGCCAAACTGATTCTGGTGTCAAATCTTAGCTGGTATCAAATCCTGGCCTGGCCACTTATTATGTGTTTGAGGCAAATGCTTCAGATTCTCTGAAATTCAGCGCTCAATTAGAAATGACAGAAATTAAGATGCAGATTTTTGCAGGGACAAAATGTAATGTTCCACAAGCACTTCAAAAAGTGCTTGGCATAATTAGTTTTTTGTAGATGTTAATTCTGTTTCCTTCAACCTTTATTTCATTTTAGTGAGCAATAGTTCCTACCAAAGGGGGATGGGAAACATGCAATGCTGCTCACATACAGGAAGCCAAAGTGGGTTTCCTACCCCACGAGACCTATTATAGCCTTTGGGTATGCTGAAGATAATAAATGAAGATAAGATAAAATAAACTTACAATATGTTGTGTCCCTACACCCACCATTTAAAGCAGTAGCTCACCTGTGCTTGCCCATAATCATGAAGACACTATTTAATTGGTCTTAAGCTAAGCGTATATTGCATATATGTTGTATTCATTGACCACTTACAATGAGCCAGCAGCCATGAGTTTTACATGACTATAGCTCATTGGATTCTCAGGAAACCTCTGGAGTAGGCATTATTATTCCTATGATGCAAAGAAGCTACTTTGCCCAGGGTCACACAGCTGGATGTGTGGTGGCACCATGATCTGAACCTGTGGTTGAACGTCAGTACCTACTTTCTTAGTCACTAACTAGTACCACATAAAACCGAGGCAACATCACTGAGACTGTGCTTGTTCAAACTCTGGACAATATGTTGCCTGTTTGGGTTGGTTTCCAATTAAAGCAGAAGAAACACAAGTACAGATACAGCCATGTTCAAATTCATGCAAGCCTTCCTCAAAGCTAGAACCAGCCCTTCCTTTGGAAGTGAGCATAAACTTCCCACAGAGGTCCATTTTGTCCCTGTCAGGGAATCCTTGCTTAAGACTAGGTGCCAGAGTTACAGATCAAAAGCCCATAGATGAGGTTCTTTACGGTTGCCAGACACATTTTGGTAAAATGGATCCTGTTTCAGATAAATGTTTAATACACACCCATTGACAGAACACCCATAACTCTGGTCTCACCACCCTAAGGAGTCGTTGGGGAGTGTATGTACTATTTATTTATTATCAGTTTCTAGAGAGTTCTTCCACACATGGCACTTTATCATCATCCTTGGAGATGACAAATTTATTGAGAGGCTGTGTATTTTCCCCTTGATCACCCTTCACTCAACCAAAATAAGACAAACTAATTAGTTTCTTTAATCCTTTCACATATATTCCCCCACCATTTAAAAATGCAAATGTTTTCTCCAGGTAATTCTTTTTCAATTTTTTAAAAGATCATCTTTAAGGGATTTAAGAAATAATTTGCCTTCCATGTGGCAGAGAAGCTTTTCTCAGAGACAATTTTGCAGGTAGCATGAGATTCCCTCGGAGAATGTCATAGAGACAGAGGGTTCAAGTGAGCACCTGGTGTCAGCATTGGGCTTTATTTAGCACAGTGCCTGGTGCAGACAGGGGACTCCAGAAAGCATTTGCTGGACGAGTGAGAGAAGTATATATATCCATGTGTCCGGAGAAAGGGGAAGAAAAAAGTCAGTCCTCAACATCAACGGGCCAACTGACATTGTCCTCCCTTATTTCTGATCTACATGTGTTATAAATCAGCAGAGCAATGAAGCCAATGCTGAAGCATAGTCACTTTTATTAACTGTGTTCCCAACAAATGAGGCACTTTCATCTCTGCCAGGGAAGTAAAGCGCCTCCATCAAACCACAAAACAAACAAGCAAACAAAAATAGTGAATGAGGGGGTCTCTGATGCTAACAGGCCCTTCTCTGTATCACATCAAAGATGTAAGCTCCAGGCCTCAATCTTATCAGGAGATTTAAGTTTTTACTGAGCACCTCCCATATGCAGGTATTTTACTGGTTCTTTCTATGATTCTTTCATTTAATCTTCAGCAGGTGTCTATACTAACTCCCAATCAAAAATATACATGAGACTCTTTGGCTACTTTGAAAGCATTTTCCATTTTTTTTCTTCCTTAGTAGATGATAATGCCATCTATTTGCATCTATAATGTTCAATAAAACTGTAATATTACTTACCTCATTAATCAGAGAGTCACCTGAGATTCATTCTGAGCACCTTCATTTCCCCAAAAACTAATATGCAGTCCCTCACAAGGTCCTGCCTCTTCTACCTCCAAAATGTAATTGTAAATGTAATTAACAATATGTAAATATAATTTGGGATATGTCTGTATCCACTGCCCCCCAGGCCACAATTAGCTCTTTCCTGTGCACAGCAGCAGCCTCTAATGGTCACCCTGTTTCCACTTGTTTGTCTAGAATTCAGTTACAACGCATGAACCAGCACAACCTTTTAAAGATATATATTGTACTATGTCACTCTCCTGCTTAAACTTCCCAGTGCACTTAGAATCCAATCCTGATCATTAACAAGGTTCCAAGGCCCAAAAATCTGACCCAGCCCCTATGACGTAGCCCTGTTCCCTGGCTCCCCGTGTGCCAGTGGATCAATGACCTTCAACTGCTCAAACACCCCCCGTCTCCTGTTTCAGGGACTTTGCACATGAGTTGTTTATGCCTGTAATGCTCTCTCCCTCCCTCCCACTCTTGGCCTGTCCAAGTCCATTTCAGGTCTCAAATTAAATAATCAACTCTAGAAAGTCTTTTTTGATAACTAAAATCAGTTCTATCTTATTCTCTCTCATTGTGTTTTGTTCTTTTCCTTTATAGAATTATTTAAATGAATAATTATACATTGGGGAGCTATTTGATTACTGACTACCTCCCATCCAGATATTAACCTTCATGAGTTCAGGGACCGTAACTATGTTGTTCACCACCATGTTTCTAGGGCCCTGCACTGCACCTGAATAAAGTCCAGCATAGACAGAGAGTTTCACTCAAGTGATTTCCCTAAATACTACCTTCCTTTTTGCTTTTTAATTGTCTTGCCACCATTAGAAAATAATTCAGGCTGCTAAGAAGGATAGCTAGTTCCCACTCCAAAAATCTTAATGGCAGAGTTTAGGATATGCTGAAGCAAACTGACATAAATAAATAGTGACATCTATTTGTAAGGAGGAGGAGGATAAATATTATTACTATACCAAATATTTATTGAGTGCTTACTTAATAAATATGGTTCTTAAGGGCTTTAGATATATATCCTCATTTAACTTAATAATCCCATGAGGTAGGTGCTATTATTGTTCTCATTATATGGATGAGGAAACTGAGTCACAAAGAGGTTACATTTGCCCAAAGTCACGTGGTCGTAGGTCGTAGAGCTGGGATTCTGATCCAGGCAGTCTGGTTCCAGAGTTTAGTTCATGTTGCGTTTTTTCCAGAATAGCCAAAAATATGTGCATATGGTAGCAGAAGACAAGGTTGGGAAACTTGGCTAGTGTCAGGTGTGAAGCGAAAGCATGCAGGACCCTACATTTCAAATGAAGGACTTCATATGGAGTATGAGGAACAGTAATTCACATATGAACTCCTTTCCTAGAAACTGAAGCACAGTTTGGGGTACTTATTTTTTGATAACTGGAATTGAGACTGAGAAAAGTAAATGATAATCATGGACTGAAGCTGGGAACTCAGGTTTGGATATTCAATCACTTTTCTTTTTTCTTTAATCCTCTTGTCATTTTTAAACCGAGAATACCAGAGGCACAAAAGAGAAGTCAGAGCCTATATGATAAACAACTCTTGGATTAAAAGGTAGAGCTCATTGATGTTTCTGGTCAACTGAATACATTAAATAAACTACAATAGGATTTAAGACATATTTGAGATTAAGATTTATCATTATCTTTAAAAAAGAACATCTGGTCATTTTAGAGAAAAAAATAAATTGGTAACGATTAAGTGTAGGCATAAACATTATATGCTAGTGCCAATTCAAGTTTCCTATTCATGTGTCCAAGATATTGTGATATAAATGCAAAATGCATTGTTTTATCTGTCACCGCTTTGTTAGTGGAAATCTTTACTGGGATACCCACAAGTAAGCTTTTAGTGGGCACCACCATGATATCTTAGGAGAGGAAGAGGTTCTGTCTTGGTTCTCCTAGCTGAACAGATGAAGTTTCAGACAAGAGTAGAGTTCCAGCCACTTCATGATGGATTCAACTGTGCCATCGCTAAGGTAAGAAAATTCTCCACTCTGACTGATAAACAGGAAAATTTATTCCTTATACACTGGGCCTAGCTCAAAGCCATCTTCTAAATATTGGATTTTCTAGGAGGAAAAAACAAAACAAAAACAAAACAACTACTGAGCAGTTATTTGGATAATGATGTCAGCTAAAGTACGCTGCCGTTTGTTCTTTTTATCATTTGTTTGTTTTTTTCTTTTTTTTAATGGCATTCTGAAACTCCAAAGATGATAGATAAGAGGCTTTTAAGCATCATTCCAACATCTTTGGTCAGTCACTTTCATTTTGTAACATGAATTTCTGTTAAAACAGCAATACATAAAAAATAGGATTGACTTCAAGGCTTTAAGATGATAAATGGAAATGAAATTCTACTAGGGTAGCATTTACATAACAGCCTTCTTTGAAAGAAATCAATGTTATTCACCTATTCACCCCACTTGTGTATGAGAGGCCTTTTAAAAAATAAATAAATAAAAGGACTTCTAAAGGCAGGATTTCTTACGAGATTTCACAAACACGCTGGTACAGGGGAATAATGTGCACATTCTATCAGGGGCTGGGGTGTGAGGGTTTGCTCTGATTTCCTTGCCTGTCTCCAACCAGGTCTAAGACTCAGGGCATGGGGGGAGCCAAAGCAAAACAAACAGAAAGGGTCTGTGGAGGGCAAGGTTTCAGGGGACATTACCAAAAAGAATTAAAAGCTTTGAAAAGAAAATGGAAATCAAATTTGTATTTCAAAGATCATGCAATTTGGGAAATTTCACTCAATATCAAAGTAAAAATGTTTTACTATTTAGGCTATAAAATATCTCTGTATTTTCAGCTTCAAGATCTCTGTAACTAACTCAAAAAGCAAGAAAATGGGGCAGGCATAAAAAAAGCAGTCCTTTTGAAAATTAAGTAATTCTCCTGAATGCTTAATCTCTTCCTGTAGAACACTTGGTAAATCATAATACCAGAGAAACAGGGGAGGAGGGAATATCAAACCTGGGTCATTTTGGAGAATCTCCTACATCTGTGTAGGCTCATTCCCAACAGCATACTTCGAGAGCTTTGATATTCAATGGAAAATCATCAAGGCAAGATTTTCTAATGACTATACAAGGAGCATGGGTTACGGATTACTCATGAATGAATCATGCTCTTTGGAAAGTCATAGAGCCAAAATCCACAAAATACATTAATACTTCCCATGTACACTAAGGTAAACTATGTAATGGAGTCCTCATGGCGGCCTACCCTACTTTACAAAGATCCTTCGTAAAATTAAGTAGCACAAAGCACGTGTTTTCATTCTTTAAATATGAGACTTAACCTTTATAGCACAAGTATGTTTTGTTTTGATACAAAGTTTCAACTTTCATATATGGCTCTTTTTCAATCATTTTATTTTCATAATGAATTCTTTAAATTGTACTTGAAATACTGGGCAAGAAATATTTTCTCTAGAACAATTTAGAAGAGAGCTATTCATTTCGGTAAAAATGTGTTCACAAAGAACAGAAAACGATCTTGACATAGTTGTTTTTTCTTAGCTAGATCACCTGTAAATATTCAAAGAGTTATAAGGTATTGTAACGCCTTTTGCCTTTAAGATTTTGTGTTGGGAGAGACAGAAAATGGGTAGCCTTGGTTACTGAGGGGAAGTGACTTAGGTCCTACTTTCTAGGGTAACCAGAAGCCATTCTGGAACATGTGACTATAATTTGAAGTGGGTGCCAGATGATGTCATAGTTTTCTTCTCATAACAAGCTCTCAAAGGTGACAGTCTCCTCTTGAAAACAGTGGGTTTGTCTCATGTAAAATTATAAATGAACAAATCATAAAATGACCATGTATTTTTGAGGAGTAGGTAAAAAATAAATTCTAAAATTAGTGTGAAAAAATAGATAAGCAAAAACAAACAAAACACACATGCACACACCCAGATGTATTATTAAAAAGAAGAGAAATGTTAGGGTGGTGGGGGGGGCATAGTGCTTCCATATTAAAACATCATAGAAAATACTCATTATTAACGTTGTAAATTATCATGATTTGGCAGGTAGATGAATGAAAACAATTGAAGTAGCAAGGACATTTAAAAATATCACATGGTAATTTAGTAGATGAAAAATGTAGCATTTGAATTCAATGAGAAAAAATGTAGTATTCAATACATGGTGTTGGAAGAGCTGCCTAACCATAAGGAAGTAAAAATAAAGCTGGTTTCTCCATCTTACAATTTATGTTAAAATAAATTCTAGATGATTTTAAGTTTAGAGTCTAAAAAATTAGTAGAGAAAAAAATTAATAACATTTTAATATTTTTCAGTGAGACATTATATAAAAAACTATAAATATCTTTTTTAAAAACCTGATATGCTCCCCCCCCAAAAAAAAACCATGAATGAAGGCAAAAGATAAGTGACTGACAAACACCAACTTTCTTTAATGCAATAAAGTACCTACAAGTCAAGAAAAAGGCCACTAGTCCAGTTGAAAAATGGACAAATAATATGAATAGAGTTTAAAAAAAGGAAATACTGAAGCTCTAAAGACATGAAGACATGTTCAACTTCAGTTCACATTTCTCTTATTGCTATTATGATTAAAATATGGTAAATCTTCACCTATTATATTACCTAGGAAAAAGATTCATAGCCATTGTATTGGCCAGTGTCAGGAGATGACTTCTTATAATGCCTGGTGTAAGTGTGACTTGGGACACCAATAGGAGGAGCAATCTGACAGATTTATCAAAACTCAATAAGCAAGCATGTATTATTTTACCTAGCAAGTCCACTTGACATGTTTTTCCTGTAATAGGTCTGCATGTATATCAAAAAAGGCACAAACATCAATTTTCATTTTTGTGCTATTTATAATAGAAAAGGATTGGAAACAACATAGATATCCATAAGTAAGGAACTTTGACCATTTTTATAAAAAAGTATTCCACCTCTAAAAATGGAATACTATAGAGCCATCAAAAATAGTAAGATAGTTTTCCTTGTACTGTTAAGAATGAACTCCAAGGTACATTGTTAAGTGAAAAAAATCAAGGTTTAGAAGAGAGTATATACTTGCCGCCATTGGAGTAAAAACATAAATGTCTGTTTGAGATTCAGGAATTGCCTCTGGAAATACAGGAAACGCAGCACGTGTTCTTCTAGGGAGGAAACTAGAGAGGCTGTCCCACAGATAAAGGAGAGGAACTACTTCTCACTATGAAGCTTTGCATTTTGTAACTATTGGTTCATTTTACCAACTCAAAGTATAAAATAAACCAAGTGTACATTAGAAGAAGAATTTGTCACAATTAAGTTTTAAATTTCTCAGGAAAATAAATGGTGTAATATTTTAAAATATTGTTACATACAAGACAGCAAGCAAGTCAAGGATCAGATGATGATTACTTGAACTATTAGATAAAATTCAGGATCCACTCTTAATTAATGGCACCACCATTTTAAAAAGACACTGATTGGACATTAAAAATTGGTACTTTGTCATATTCAGTTTCCAGAAACTCATCATAACCCAAATGCTCTTCAACTGGAGAATAAGCAAAATGAAGTACAACAATTCAATGAAATACTACTCGGCAACAAAAAATAATGACTTGATGATACAATCAACAACATGTATGCATTTTAAATGCCTTATCCTCAGTGAAGGAAGGCAGATTCCGACTATACACTCCATGATTTCATTTAGGGAACATTCTGCAAAAGGCAAGACTACAGGAATAGAAAACAGAGTTGTGGTTTCCAATGATGAAGGGTAAAAGGGAGGATTCCACAGCAAAGAGGTAGCACAAGAGAGTTTTAGGAACTATTCTAGATCTGGATAGAGTACCTAATAATATAGCATTTACATTTTGTAGAAAGGTGGCAAAATAATTTTAAAGTAGATCTGGAAAATAGAAAAAGCAATAGCTAACAATAAAATAACTTGAAACTAATATCTAGAGCAGGGACTAGAACTGCAAGATAAAATATTTTATAATGACTGGATAAATGGTGTGATCCTTCTGTAAAGCAAGCACTCATATCACAGGTAATTAGTTAGTATAGAAAAAAGGTGATATTAAGTAGTGTGAAAGAAATGGATTAATTTCTAAGGGCTATTGAGATATCTGATTAAAATCAATTTAGATACTTATTTGATATCATATATGCTAATGAGTTAAATGTAGGGAAAAAGTAAAAGATACATTAGGGAATATTAATGAAATCTCTTATATTTAAAGATAAGACACAGCAGAAAAGATTATTTCATAAAAAATATTATTTTTAAAAATGGAAGTAAAAGTTAAACAGTAAACTAGGGAAAAACTTGTGGGAGAATGTTATAGACAAATGCTTAATATCCTTAATACAGAAAGCACTTTGATACAACAATAGGATTATATCAAATTCATTTTTTTTTTTTAAAGCTAATTGGATAGAACTTACACCAAGTAGTTTAAAATCAAACCCAACCAGACTAAAGCAGCTCCACCTAGTTCTATTCAATTCAAAGGGCTCACTGGGGTCTGGTCTGGTCATCTCCACCTGATTTTAACCAGTACAACTTAGGTCTGATGAATTTAAACTCAAGCGTATTGGTCAGAATTTTTATAGTATCAAGGATTTTCCATAAGCATCAACTCGGTTTTGCTTGGAGCAGATCTTACAATCTTATCTTTTGATCTCAATAAAGCTGGCACTCCTCTAGAATATTTCTTGATTCCTCTCCTCTAGGTGACATTGATAATTCCCTCCTTTTACCCCCAGTCCCTGGTCTCTTTATAACACCTCTTCACCTTTGTGTTTATCACTGAAAACATACTTCTTTGTTTACTTTACACTAAAATTAAAAATACTTGCTTAATGAATGAAGAAATAAAACCCCAAATGTCTACTAGTGTAAAGGATATTGAATTATCACAAGGTAAACTAGGCTCTAAAGTATATGATCTCTTTTCTGTGCCTTCAATCATTGAACTATATGGATTTTCTACAACACCATTAAGATTTGATTTTTTTTTTTTTTTAGTCTTAATCTAGGATTGCTGGAATTGTTTTCACTTCAGTAGATATTACTTTCTTTCATGACTGAGATTTGCAGCCCCTTTGTAACCACGGGAGGAATTCTATTCAGTTGTTTGAATTAGGTACCTGTGATAATTGCTTTTATAAGTGATACTTTTCAGCCTAAAAAACAGTAGCGATAGCAACACATTTTCTCTCCAGTACCTCAGGAATGCAAAGAATAAAAAACATGATCAGGTTCCACTTAGTTTCCATGGCTCCTTTGGTCCATCCAATGAAAAGATATTACATAGAAGGAGGAAAAAAAAAAAAGTCTGTAATTCTTCTCATTGAGGCTTTTTAGTAATGTGCCTTTTCTTCTGGACCCAGCTCTCAAAATTTATATATAACTCAAAACAGAAAAAAAAAAAATTCTATAGCTTAGTTTTTGAAGAAAGATTGCTTCTCTAAAGGAAGTTTCTATAAATAGGTTACCTTTTCTTTATAACAAAAGAACCCACTTACCAAACACTAATATAAAAACCAAGTGCATTGTTTGTTGAAATTGATGGCCAAATATTTCCACTCTTCTAAAAACTAGACTGAGTATTAAAGTAAGCAAGTGAATCTCAAGGAAGAAGGCATTGAATAGACTAAAGGAATGAAACACTTAACCCAGTACAGAATATTAATACTCATTCTATTTTGCAAATAAGGAAGAAACTTGCTCCTCCAAGTTGGGGAATGGAGGGAAAAACATGCCTAGCTAGGGGAAGAGCTACTGGATTTCTTGCTGATCTCTTCTCCTGTAATATTTCCCCCCTCCATCCAAGAAAAATAGAAAAGACATGATTTAGTATAATTAAATAAATAAATAAGTGCAACCTAAATAAATAGCCCTTAGTATTTATTAGGAACATTCCAGGAGCTCTATACAGTATAATTTATTGAATCCATAGCAACCTCACAACTATAGTACAGAAAGGAACTATGATTATCTCCATTTTACCAATGAGGAAATTGAACTACAGAGGGGTTAAGTAATTCACCCAAAGTCAAACATCTAGTAAGTGGCAGAACTAAATCCTGGGATCAATCAGCCCACTTACAATGTCTGAGTCTGAGCAACCTACTGGAATTCCGTAAGTCTCAGCCTCCTCATCTGTAAAATGTAGCAGTATATTTTCCCTAAGGGTACTCTGAAGGTGAAATAGAAAAATATATAATATGTTAAGCACCATTTTGGCATATAATAATCTCCCCTTTTCTCCCCACACTAAAAATGTTCATTGATAAAATGGGACAGGAGAGTAAAGCCATTTTCTGGCTCTAACTCTATCTTTTGTTCCCTCCAGCTTTATAGAAATGTATTTGACATATAATGTTGTATAAGTTTAAGGTATACAAGGTGTTGATTTGATACACATATTGAGAATTTGATACATGTATATTGCAAAATGATTACCACCATAGCATTAGCTAACACCTCTTTTAACTGTATCTTTTAGGAGATTTTGGTGTCAAAAAGTGAAATTGAAGTCATCCCATATAAAGAATAACAAGATAAATATTCTACAGGCAGACAAAAAGCAGAAAGACAAATATGCAAGAAACTGGAAATGCTTAAATCCTGAAGTTAAAACAGGAAACTCAAAGACAGAATTATCTTCTCTGCAGAAGCCAAAATAGTGTAAAATAATTCTACTGAATCCAGGATGGGTACTTCTCTGTGCCAAACCTGACTAAGGCAGTGAGAGATTAACAATGTAAACAAAACAGCTTGATGAAAATTTTCTGTACGAATGGATGACAAAGGTCAAGGGGAAAAGCTCTCGGTGCTATTGATAAAGGACTTCATTAAGCCCTCAGGGAAAACAGGTATAAATATTTATTCGAACAACAATTCAAATCAACATAAAGGTTAACGAATCCATTCTGTTGATGGCATGGGCACCCAGTTCCCAAGCACGACAAGGACACAACCTGCAGGAAGCTTTAGAAAAAGATAATTAAAAAAAAAAAACTAGAACAGTTTTCTCAAATGATTTGAAGTTGAAAAAAGTATGTCTCATTGCTAGCGGTAGAATTAATTGTAACAACCAACAGGATGCTTGGTGTTCCAACACATTTTATATTCTTTTTGTTTCTTTTAATTTCCACAGGCCATTACTTTGTTTTGTTTTGTTTTGTTTGTTTGTTTTTAATTCTGGAGAAGGAGCAATGGAAGATAGGAGGTAGAATGGAAAGAGAATTTAATCCGTATGAGAAAGAAAAGGATTCTTGTGCTTTTGAACACTGTCTTCCAACCCAAAGAAAGCTTTTGAGATTTAAATATTTTAAAATTTACAGAGAGGAAGATATTAAAAAATATTTGTATATGGAATCATCATAGTTGACGGTTTCTGCATTCACTTTACAGCATTTACTAGTCGAATGCCTTATTAAGAGAGAATTAGGACAGTATTAAGAAATCACACTGGAATAATGAGCTCAACTTTTTTTTTTTTTAATTCAATTCAGTGTGTCTATATTAAGCATCTCCTTTGTTCAAATGCCAGGCATTAGAGAGACACAGGGATAAAAAAAAAAAACATAATTCTGCCATCCAGTGGGATAAGGTAAGTATACAGCAATTGCCATAAGAGACTACGTATCACAAATGGACACCCACTGTAGGAGAAAACAATTTAATGTGATGCCCTGAGAGTTAAGAGGAGAGTTGGGGGGGGGGGGGGGGCAAGTAGGGAGATTAGAAATTAGGAAAAGCTGCATGAAAAATGTTGTATTTATTTTTGAGCAGGATTTCTTGGGGAAATGAAGGTAGAAAAGGGGAATTCTAGGCCCTATGAACTGGAGGTATAAAGATATACCAAGAAATCATTATAAGAGGTCTATGATTATACATGTTTTTACAGTTGTTTTACCTAAAGTAAAGACCCTCTGTATTAACATGGCCATCCTGGTCCTACCAGAAGTGTGACAAGTGTTTATGAATCTGGGAGTCACCAGAAGAAATTTCAGGTAAATATTTATCTGTTGCTATACTATACTCTTTCTAATCATCCCAGAAAACAGTTGAGTTCCAACCTGGATATTTTTAGTTAATTGGACACCATTCTAGATCAAAATATGGCAGCTGTCGGCAAATGGTTTGAGACTGGAGTGTGGGCTTTACCTAGTGAAAACGGAGGTTTACCTTATTTGGTCCATGTACCAGACAATGCCCATTGATGATTGTATTTCATAGACTTCTACAGTTAAATTATATTTCCAGCCTAGAGGGTAAATGTTGATGAATTAATTCTCATGATGCTAATAGATGCTACTAATAGTGGGGATATCTACCACTTCCAGCCAGACACTTGTAGAGCTGTACAAAAGTTAATTCTGATAACACTTTTGTAAAGGAGGCACTATAAACATCAAATGGAAACATTGGGTTCCATGAGGAACCTGACAAGAGGCTAAATAACTTGCCCAAGTTCAATGGGTAAAGAGACAGAGCCAAATTCAAACTCAAACCAAGATCTATCTGCCTCCAAAGGAAAAGATGGAATTCTCGATGGTATGTTCAATGCAAAGGAAGAAGAGTATCCCAGCCATGAGACTCTCATAGAAAGCACAGCATAAGCTGGGTGGATGTTGCTCTTTAACATTATATAAATGCAGCAAAGATGAAAAGCACTTCCCTTGAGATGAGAGAAATGAAGAGGTTGTCAGGGATGTAAACAAATATTAAATTATGTCTTTTCAAAACAAATTACAGGATAAATTTTATCTTAATTTTTTTTCATCTACTACATGGATTTGGTGGGTTAAAAATCATGAGTTATGAAGGATGACTAGAGAATGCTTTTCTTTTTTTTATTTTATATTTTATTTTTTAAAGATTTTATTATTTATTTATTTATTTATTTATTTATTTATTTATTTATTTATTTATGAGAGAGAAAGCGAGAGCAAGCAAGCATGAGTAGGGGGAGAGGGAGAGGGAGAGGGAGCAGCAGATTCCCCACTGAGTGGGGAGCCTGATGTGGGGCTTGATCCCAGGACCCCCGGATCATGACCCGAGCCAAGGGCAGACCTTTCACTGACTGAGCTACCCAGGCGCCCCTAGAGGATGCTTTTCTAAGATCTTTCATATTAGGTTAAGAGAGGCAATAAGCTTAAGGAAATCATGATTTTTGGACTGCACAATTAGAGAA
Source organism: Neomonachus schauinslandi (assembly GCF_002201575.2). Lineage (NCBI taxonomy): Eukaryota > Metazoa > Chordata > Mammalia > Carnivora > Phocidae > Neomonachus > Neomonachus schauinslandi. The sequence continues at coordinate 141,689,870 of NC_058403.1, read as the reverse complement.
ATTACCATTTCTTTAAAAAATTAAGATTCTATGTAAACACTAATCATAAACTGTGTTCAGTTAATTACATGTTAGTATTTACAATATTATAATAACTATTATATTAGTATTATTATTTACTACACCTAGCAAACCTGGAAACCTTTATTTGAGATGCATCCCACACTGTGACTAGAACTCTATGGTGCAGTCCAGCTATAAGATGAGTGCTGTAGGAAATTAGCAGTGACCAAAGAAGTGACAAAGAATTGCTCTTATTTTTATTTTTTTCCTAGAGAGCGCATGCACACATGTGCCAGAGGATAAAGAGGGGCAAAGGGAGAGGGAGAGAGAAAATCTTAAGCAGGCTCCATGCCCAGCGCTGAGCCCATGTCAGGCTCGATCTCATGACCCTGAAATCATGACCTTAGCCAAAATCAAGAGTCAGGCACTTAACCGACTGAGCCACCCAGTGCCCCCAGAATAGCTCTTATAAGAACTCCCATATAACACAGTCATATCTGTGTTTAACCCTGTGGCTCATAGATCCTAGTTTTCCTAAGTCTTCCTACAGGCTCACATGCCAGTCACAAATTACAGTCCCATTCCCACAATCTCAGCATAACACACCTGCTGCGTATAGATACGGTTGCAATAAAACATTCACATATTCTGTCAAACTATATTCCATATAGTATTTGCTAATAAAATGATAATGTAAATGTTTGGAAGAATAACCACTGTTTCTGTATTTGAAAAAACAAAACAAACATTCACTATAGTTTAAGGTATCTGCGTGCTTGTTTTCAAAAAACAGTAGTGTAACTCATATGATAGTAATTTTTTTAATCCCTCCACTTAAAATAACTTTCTAGAACACATCTAGGTTTTCAAAATAAGATCAGAAAGATGAGAGGATATTTTAAACTTCATCTTTACCCTGGTTGTCTTCCTTAATTCTTCTAATTCTGAGAGGATAAAAGGGCTTGATTCTGAAATTCTGCTCTGTATCAGTGGCATTCGAAGTTACTGCGTTTGTTGGTTTGACTGTTTTTGTCTCAGAAACTCTTTCCTTAAAATTACTGAAGACCCCAAAGAGCTTCTGTTTACACAGATTATAGCTAATGATATTTACCATCTTTAAAATTTATTTTTAAATAGCAATAATAAACCTATCATATGATGTGACATATTTTTATTTTAAAAAATTCAAAAACAAAATAAATAAAGACAAGAATGGCCTTGTTTCATATTTTTGCAAATTCTTGTAATTTCAGGTTTAGTAGAAGACAGCTGGACCCTCATATCTGCTTCTGCATTCAATCTGCTGCCATATCACACATCATGTAGCTTCTGGGAAACTCTACTCAACACTCATGAGAGAATCAGAGTGAAAAAGGCAAATAATGTGTCAGTATTATGAAAATATTTTGATCTTGTAGACCACTGGAAAGGATCTCAGGAACCCCATAGGTCTCTGGACCACAATTAGGCTCAAACAAACCATGCCATCTTAAAGTGATTGCACATAAAATAGGTTAGTTTCAATATTTGGCTTTAATGTGTTTATATTTTAAGAACTATTGTATTAAGACTCCATTATCTTATATATTGGTACAATTTTGATTCTTTTGAATGGACCTTTATAAAGACATACTATGATTAGTAAAATCATGTCAACAACCGGTGGTCTACTTACTCTCAGGACATACGATTCCAATTCTGTCTACCCTTGCAAATGTCTTATCAGTAGGCAAACTGTCTATGCTTTTTCCAGAGAAGTCTGTTACTTATCAATACTGCTACCTTACTTAGAGTGTGTCTAGTGTGTCTATCTTCTGGAAAGTCTGGGAAGCTTTGGAGATAGTGTAGGTCACACTCTGGTGTTCTCACCAGGAGCAAAAGAACTGGGGTGTAGATACTCCAACACCAGCCTAGCATTGTTTAAACGCTGCCTAACCAGAAGACTGTAAATTCCTAGGCACTTCTGATTCTCATTGCACATAGGAAATGGGCTCCTGGAACCAGACGGCAGTCCACCTAGAAAGAGCGTGGGGTGCTGGCTGAAGGACATTCAGTAAGCACCCTGGGAGTGCTCACACCTGCTCTAATTAACAAACAACTAGAAATCAACTTAAATTGTTGACTCTATTTACTTTAAGTCATTTCAGTGATTCAATTAGTACAACTGTTTAATAAAACTTCTGGTCCAAAATAAGTCCCCCTCTCAGTTCAAGAAAAAAAGTCTATGTTTTCACATTTACACCTTCCTAATCTTGCTGCAAGTTTGCAATAAACCTTTGGGGGAGAAACATTTTTGTAAATTCGCTGAAGTTTTTTTTTAATGGTTTAAATAATAAGAATTATCTATATATTTTTGTTAACCCATAATAAGAATCCAGTTACTTCCCTGGATTTTTACTTGTGTCTCACAACTAAGTTTTCACATGGGACTCAACCATTAACGGCTACAGGATACTTTTTATTCTGGGGGACAATGAGTTGGAGTAGAAGCGCCATCTAGATATCTAAGAAGCTCATCTTAGATATAATCATCTAAAACTTACAGCTGATATCAGCTATATAATATAAACTCTATATCTCTTCTAAGCCCTAAGAATCTTTCCAAGGTTTTTTTTTTTTTTAAAGATTTTTATTTATTTATTTGAGAGAGAGAATGAGAGACAGAGAGCACGAGAGGGAAGAGGGTCAGAGGGAGAAGCAGACCCCCCGCTGAGCAGGGAGCCTGATGTGGGACTCGATCCTGGGACTCCAGGATCATGACCTGAGCCGAAGGCAGTCGCTTAACCAACTGAGCCACCCAGGCGCCCAGCCCTAAGAATCTTTCAATACCAGGAACTTTTGAAAGTAAGTATTAAGGTTGAGACCTAAGAGATACACATGTGTATGAATTTAGCTTGACAACTGATACATTTTTTTCTGGCATATTTTATGGAACCAGATGGTTTGAATTAATATTTGATTTCTTTGGGTCAAAAGTAATGTGCTCTGAGATCTAAGCACCCACCCCCCCAAAACTCTCTTTTAAGATGTCCAACAGTCTTCCATTCTAATATATCCTTATGAAAAGGTAAAAAGAAACTGTAAAGTCAAAATAATTAACAAGATTTTTTTTTTTCTGTTTAACATAAATGCAGCCCAAATGATACAAAGAAGATTAAAAATAGGAGAAACTAAGAAAGTCCTCCAGAGGCTGTTCAGTGATGTAATTTAGAAATGGTGTGGATGATATTTCAGTTTAAACAAGTTCTGTCTTAGTGTGGTAGTTTTCTGTTGTTGCTAACAAGTTAACAAAAAACTTTGGGGGCATAAAACAACACAAATTGATGATTTTACAGTTCTGTAGGTCAGAAGTACTACACAGATCCCATTGGGCTAAAATCATGATGTCAACAAGGCTGAGTTCCTTTACAGAAGCTTTAGGGGAGAATCCAATTCCTTGCCTTTTTCAACTTCCTGAGGCTGCCCACATTCCTCCATTTTCAAGGCCAACAATGCCAGGCCAAGTCCTTCTCATATTGTATCACTCTGAACTCTTCTACCCCTCCCTTCCACTTTTTTTTTAAGACTTTATTTATTTATTTGAGAGAAAGAGTATAAGCAGGGGGAGGGGCAGAGGGAGAAGTAGACTCCCCACTGAGTAGGGAGCCTGATGTGGGACTTGATCTGAGGACCCCGGCAGAAGGCAGAAGCTTAATCAACTTGAGCCACCCAGGCACCCCGCTCCCTTCCACTTTTAAGGACACTTGTGATTACATGGGGCTCACCTAGATAATCCAGAATAATTTCCCTACTTTAAGGTCAGTTTATCAGCAAGCTTAATTCCAAATGCAGCTTTAATTCTTCTTTGCCACAGAACCTAACATATTAACAGGTAGTGGGGAGTAAACAGAGATATTTGGGGAGAGGGAGCATTATTCTGTATCCCACAAGCAGTTATTTACTTATTTAACAAATAATTATCTGTGAGAGGCATTGGTTAGACACCTGAAACATAAACAGCAAGCTGCACTCCTTGCATTGAGAGAGTTTATAGGCTAACGGTTTAAGGGTAAAGGGAAAGATAAATATCAAAGTCCTTTTTTAGAAATGTATAATCTAATAGGATGAATGTCCCTTTGAAATATAAAAAGACTAAAAAGAAGATCATAAGCATACCAATTTCCCATGAAGGATTTTTTTTTTTCTGTACTGACAAATAACTAAAATAATAGTAAACAAATTGATTCATCATTCAAAGGCTTAAAGAGGTAAGAAATCAGAGGCAACAGTATTAAGATAAACAAATGATGGCTTGTTTAGAGCTTGCCTAATGAGTGTTTTCATTTATATTCTTCTTAAAATATTTTCTTAAATTTTGCAGACTTTTCATTCTAAAAATTAGATCATAAATAATGAGTTATGTGCATGGTAGGCTTCTTGATGGTTACTGGAACAGAGTGGCAAGTATTTAATTCAGGATACCATCCATTTATCCAAAATTTGGTTAAAACGTGTTTTTTAAATAAATCCTATTAAATGAGATTCTAGATTTAGAAATGCACTTAATTATTCAGAGCTTGGTTTCTATGGCTTGCATCTTAACTGGCCTTAGGCCACTCAACCCTTTTTGCTTGCTAATAAAACTCATTGAGACAGACACTAAATGGTTTAACTACTCATTAGTGGTACTGACAGAAGGCAAAGCCCAACATCATCTTAGAAATAAAATTAAGGTTTCATAATTTATTTTATACGTTTTTACTGTGAAATCTTCAATGCAGAAATTTTTGAAGACCTGAATGGATTATTTTAGAAAGAATAGATGGAGATGGTCTGTGATTCTGGAGATAGATAGAAAACCTCTTTATCCTTCCTCTCTGTTCCGTGAAATTACAATTGCTTTAAAAAAAAATCAGATTCTGGAGCCAGGTGGCAACTTCAGACAAATTCTGCTACTACTAATTGGTGCTTATACATAATTACAGAAAATATGTGGCCAGTAAAGCATATTGACCATATCATATTGATTAAATGCTATAGATTTTCTAAATACTACATTATAGTAAAAATAACAAGCCAATGTAGTACTTCCTCTAGGCAGGGGAAAACAAAATTATGCTAAAGGGACAAAGGCATAGAATAAGAGCTCTTTTTTTTTCCTGTTTATTCTCAAGATTCTTTTTTTTTTTTTTTTAATGTGAAGAAGAACAAAAAGGGGGCAAAAGGACAGCACGGTAACAGTGCCTAACTAGATCCAGTGGCAGGAAGTTCAGACCAAGACCTAATTTCAATATAAGTTAGGCAGGACCATTTGCTATGTCAGAACACAGAATTCCTCATTGCACTGTCCAAAAATGAGTTCTTTAAAGGAATAACATTTAGAGTGCCAGGATAACACCTTGAAAACCAGTCTTGGGGGGAAAAAAGGTTTTTCAAAAAATAACTAGACTCTTTCTCAAAGTAAGTTTCCTTTTCCTGTGAATATTTAGTGTTCTCTCTGCATATTTAGCTATACACATGTGTTGCAGAATCTTTGCTAACTATTAAGAAAAGATCTGAAGATTTATCTCAATGTTTTCCTCCAAGTTTGTTGATGCACAGGAGTTGGGTATCAACCATATACCCTCAGGAAGTTCATTGAACAAATACAAGTAGAAGGGTTATTCAAGTCAAGAGAGTGCACATCAACTCCAAAGAACATTTGCTAAGAATCTGCACTGAGTTGAGCAATAGCTGTTGAAGCAGGAAAAATGGAAAAACAAAAACAAACACAAAAACAGAGCCTGGTTTAGAAAACTCAGAATCGAATCAAATAAGTAAACAAAAAATTACCTCAGTACTGCTTACACTTTCCCACCTGCTCCTGTGAAGATAAGAACTTCAGAGAAAATCAAGCGAAGTATAAGACTGAGTAAGGAAATCTCCAGTGTTGCTGAAAATGTCCAACATTCTAATCCAAAGTCTCCAATTGTCCAGCTAAAGATCATCTCCATTTCTCTTAAGCCATTCCCACTTAGGACCTCATTATCAACATCCACCACTCCACATTCATCCAGGACCAACATCTCATAAGTCCCTTTCTCTGTGGCCCTAATTTTCTATGCTTGCATCCCACCTTCACTTTGCTGCTGGCATTATGACTATTCCCTAGTTTTCCCTTCCCTCCCCAATTTCAACAACCATCTACCTCTTTATGTCCTCAGTTGTTCCAAGGTCAGCCATGTCACTGGTGGCATGTTTGTCCTTATCTTTTTCCATACTTCTCTTGCTAAATTTAAACCCTGACTACCATGTGTCTACTACCACTAATGTTCATCTTCACCATCCCAAATATGTGGTTCATAAGTACAGCTGTTAAATAAAAAAAGTCACAAAAACAATATATTTGGTCTATGCAATTCACTTCACCATTTTAGCTGGGTCTGTTTTCCTCTATGGTCAGAAGTCTTAAATCAAAACATAGTTCCCCATCACAATTCCGGGAACACCCACCTTAATTTGAGTTTCCCCGAATCAGAGCTTGGGACAAGGTAATTTAATTGGGAGCTGATGCCAGGAAGCAGATATTACAGAAAGGGAAAAGGAAGGCAGGGAAGAAGGAAAAGCCAATAAAAGGTGCCTCGCTGAGCTTGTTTTACCACTGTGGACAATCCTGTAAGGAATCTTGTAGATTGTGACTCAGAATTGTCTCTCCAAAGAATGCGAGGCTCAATTTTATCCACTGACTTCAATAACCCGCTAGTTGAGGGTTGTTCCAAGAAGTGATAACTCTCCCAAAGTTTGCAGAAAACCTATGCTGTGTTGGGTGAGCTTTTATATATTTTGCCCCAAGGTAGGAAAGTGGAGCGATTCAGTAGATGCTCCAGATGGATGCTTCCAGGATGAACAGAGATGGCCCACTTCATCTGCAGCTGTAATCAGGTAGGAGGAGGGGATGTAGCATAGGGCACACAGCCCATTTCAATCATTCCAACCTCCTGAAGATGATCCCCTGTACCTTCCCTGTCAGGCTTCTCATTTTCCAGATTAGAAATTTGATCATCTTAGTCTCCTTTCTCCCCTCTCTAATCAGTAACCAACTCATACTTTCACAGTTTCAACTGTGGCTCCATAGGAAGGTTGAGAAATGATTGACCTAGTTCATGTCCATAGAATTCATACAGATTCTAAGACTCTATTGACTCTGAAATTGCCAGGCTACTCTGTGAAGTTCACTAATAATATCCCAACAGTGTTTCATTATGAAGCAACTATGTATTTGGTACCTTGAAATAATTAAGAAGGCATCACTAACATTAAAAATGAGAGTCTTCACAGAAAGTAGCTCCTAAATATTGCAAAAATCCTCTTATTAATGAGAAATCTAAACTGACACTCAGTTGGGGATTGTAGTATTTACAAAGTTTCTTATGCAAATGATGTTCTAGTTTCCCAAAGATGAAAAACTCAGAGTTAGGCAATGCTTCAATCAAGTAAAACCATAAAAAAATATATTTTTGATAAGCTGTATACCATAACACTTTTCTATTTGTTGCCTTATACTCAACTACTACATTTGTTACATTTGTGGACTTAATAGACAGCTATGCCTGAGGAAACACTGATTGTGAGGGACTGCAACAGTGTCCACTGATACAAATTTGTATACTATTGCCAAACATTCAGAATTTTGTACCATGTCTTTAATTAAATATAAATGTAATTTAAGTACATTGTTGATATTTTACTCTGTAAAGTTTAAAGGTAAACAAACAACATTTCTTTTCATGTTCTCTAAAGAAGTACCAGACTTTAAATATTTTTCCTCGCATACTCGCAAGAAATATATATGTATATATCCACAATCATACACATTTTTATTTTCATAAACACACAATAGAAAGATTGTGTGTCAAAGCATCAATAAGGCACACAGTTTTATTTTATTTATTAGAAAATATGATTCCTCTATCACTCACTTAGTTGTCTAAATTTCTGTTGATCACAGATTTGTTAAAATTAAAAACATCTCAAAATATGGTGAGGTCTCTCCCTACCCTTCCCTACTTTTTTTGAAGTTCAACTGGGATTAGATATAATTACTTCAAGAGTAAGAAAATCATACTAAAAGTGGGTTATTCCATTTTCTTCTCGAAAGACTGCTCCATTGACAGGAAAATATGTATACAGGCACAAGTCCAGTTTGAGAGCAAAACGTGATTTATTTTTCTATAAACTAGCCTGCGTGATCCGTTCATCAATACATGTCCTTACATGTGGAAGCCTTTTCTACATGGTGCATCACTCTGCTCCAGGGGCTCTTTGGAAGTGAACCTTTCAAGTTCATGCCCTCCAGATCCCTGAAGTGTCTGGGAACTTACCCTTTGCTTTTGCCAGAGGTTTGAAAATGAAATGCTTTGGGGCTGTACAACATCGCTGTGCAATTCATTATGGGACAAAGAAATGTCTGGGGTTAGGCAGGCAAGCAACTAATGATCCTTCATTTTGTCCAGAAAACATCAAGATCGATATGTAGGACATGCAACATTTATGGAACACTGTGTTTTCTTTTCCCTCTAGGGGAGGGAGAAAATACTAGATGACGGCTTCCTGTAGATGGCTACATGATTGACCCTGGCCTCTCCTTCCCACCTGCCAGTAGTAACACAGCTGCCTGATCCCATACCATACATAACAGAATTCAAATAACTTTATTTTTTTTTTGGCATGTATATTTAGCCTCATTGATCCAGGTAACCAAAATCTGGGGACAACGTTATAATCCAAAGTGAACAGAACTAGTTCTGGAGGCTCTAATACACATTAATGATCCATTATGTATTCATTAAAATTAGATCTTTTATGAACAAAAAGGAGGAGCCCAGAGAAAGCATGAAGCAAAAGAAGATATCTACAAAGTTTCCTTCCAACTCACATAATCTGTCAGTAGGAATCAAGATTAAATACCATCATGAATTATATTTAATGAAAAAATTGTTGCTAGACTAACAAATCAAAATGGAAGCAGCAACATAAATGTGGTCAATGTTACATGTCCTTGCAAATATCCTTAACTATAATGTTTTTTTTTTTTTAATTTGAAATTCAGAGCAATGCCAAAGCTTTGGGTTGAATTATTTTTTTTTTCTTATTCTTATATGGAAATGACACAGTACGGGATTTGGAAACTAGATGATCATCTCAGGGAAATAATTAACTTTGCAACTCCTTTTAAGAGAAATCATTTGTCAAAAGTGACAGAAACCAAAATGGCACTATATTTGCCCAGTGACATGTGCACATTTCCCCCAAGTCATCCCTAAATGGAGAAGTAAAGAATGCAAATTGGGTACTAATTGTTCTCTACTTGCTTAGCATAAGATAAAAGCAGGGGTCTAGTGTAAGAAGATGATTGACTTAACATGCAATCTTTTCTACAGCTTTCTTAGGGCCTGAGAATCTCAGGTCATTATTGGATCATTGTGGGGCCATCAATCACACGACCTTAAAGCATTATATTGAAACCATCAGTGTGAGTTCCAGAAAACTGCAAACTGAATTCCAAGATGATGAATCTTGAAAATGTAGAACACTGAGATGTTTATAATTTTTTTGAATCCTATTTTAGTTGTAGGGGGGTCAGATCAATTATAGTTGCTTTTAATTAGTATACCCACAAGCAAGGACAGTCTCTCTAAGGCTACATTAGGATTGAAAAAGCTAGGAAATTGGTGATTTCTTTTGAAAATATCAAAGGAATCATTTCCAATTCGGTATCAGGGCCTATAGTGACAACCCACATGCAGTCTTCAAGTTGGAATAGAGAATTGGATTAAGATATGAGTTCTTGGAAATAACATTTCAATCATCTACAATAAATAAGCAGTGAGGACCAATAAGGGCAAACAGCATACACTCATATTTGATCATACCCATTCTGACTTCGTGAATCAACTCAATGAGGGCGTTTTACTACTGGACTTACCAAAATATCCACATTTTGCATTATATCCTATTTTATTCCATATCAAACTTAAACATTAAAGATGAAATATCTTCTGTTAACATTTGACTCTGTTTGATTTCCACTGCATAAATAAGCAAATTCAAGTAATAATGATGATCAATATCATATATTTAATTCTATTACACTGAGTACAAATCTCAGAAGCATAAACTTATATCTCTTAAGAGTTTTATAACTGAGCGTAATTATTTTGCTTCTTGGGTTCCCATGAGATAAAAGTGAGTGAGAGGGCACCTGGGTGGCTCAGTTGGTCAAGCAACTGCCTTCGGCTCAGGTCATGATCCTGGAGTCCCAGGATTGAGTCCCACATTGGGCTCCCTGCTCAGCAGGGAGTCTGCTTCTCCCTCTGACCCTCCTGACTCTCATGTGCTCTCTCTCTCTCTCATTCTCTTGCTTTCAAATAAATAAATAAATAAAATCTTTAAAAAAAAAAAAAGTGAGTGAGAAACTCATAACCAGGTTCTTGCTATTCACAATGTTTCCATTGGGTGTAGCTATGATATTAGACAGGTTGATATCACAGTCTGTGTATTCAGGAAGAATGACCAGACGTTTGGGGATTTGTAGTGACTTTCTTTGTCTTTAGCATTAAATTGTATTAGTCAGCTATGTTCTATGGCGAAAACCAAATAGTACAGCTTCAAATCAATCAAGTCAAGAAGGATTTCAATGACTTTTTCTGAAAATGAAGAAACCTAAAAAAAACGCTGAGATGTATTATAACTTTAATCAACAAAAATTTCTACATAATTTGCTCATTCTTAATTTTTTTTTTTATGTAACCATCTAATTCACACCTAGTTTGAATGCCTTCTAGATAGGCATCCGTTGGATAAAATGTGACAAATAAGGGGAGAATCCTCTAATAATGCAACCCCTTTATTCAATGATAGGTCTGAGCAGAGTGTCTTAAAGTGTCTTTTATGCTAAAAGAAAAAAAAATAAGTATTTCTCCTAAAATTCAAGGGCAGCTTACATGCTGAGATGAAAACTGCTAACTCTTTTCTTAACAACACCATATGTCTCCAATTGGATCATAATGCAGTTAGTTCTCAAGGGAACGTTATGCATGGAAGCTAACCAAATCGAGACACAGGCGTCAATGTGTGCGCACTCTCTGATTAACCAGGAGATGCTACTTTGGATTTTCCAGATCATCTAAGTGAGCATCTGAAGGGCCTTTCTCCTTTCCCAACACCTCCCCAAATGAACCGAGGCCTAAAAGGACCCTGACCCTTTTACAATAATATTTCTCTTTTTGTTCAGATTTCCTCTTCTATGTAGCCTCAATACATTTTAAGGAACTGAAATATTTAACCCCTGAACTCTCTAACCATGTGTTTTAAATAGCAGACACATTACACAGCAAACACTATAGAAGTCCAGCTTAAAAAAATCAAAAGGAAAATATCATAAGACTGAAGAAGTCACATTTGTCCCCTGAGAATCACCAAAAATGAAAGAGCAACCAATAAACCAATACGGATTAGTCAGACATTTCTTTATCCACTCATTATAATTCTTCCTTTTTAGCACTTCATTCAATCTTGAGTATTTTTATGCATGAGTAAGATATATTTTTAAATCTACTCACTTAATATTAAACACTTGCCATATATACTGCTACCAGATTAATAGCAAGTTGAGGTATTGCAGCTTAAGTCCAGACACATGCGACATATTCAATTCCTTATGTTGAATGTAATTTTTAATAGCAGAAAGTTATATCAACTTATGATGTGTATAAAAGTTTAAGGATTTTGCCTTGGGAAATGTGAAATGGGACAATCAAGATTGGTGCTTCTCAGACTATCTCCGATGAGTGGACAGTTCACAAAAAAAAATCAATATGTCAGTAACTGATATTTTTTTAAAAATATGAAATTATGCATTCAGATTTCATGGCAATGTCAAATTGCTATAAAATTTCTAAATGCAAAAAAAAAAAAAACCCCAAAAAACATTTCTAAATGCTTCCTCTCATGCTCTGTCCCCTTCTTGTGATGGACTGATAAAAAATGTTTGGAAACTGGCATCAATCAGTGTACTTCACTGTGACTATCACTGTTTAGATAGATACATTATAAAATAGAAACAGGAGTCATGAACTTCCTTCACTTGAAGTGCATTTTAAACTATTCTTTGCTGTTTCTCTTCCAATTCACTTCAGACAATCAGCAGCAGAGAGTCAAAAGAAAGGCCAAAGAAGAATCACCAAGAAGCTTTTGGTAGTTTTGAGAAAGATAAGTTGTTACTTACTATTTAAAAACACACAATTACAAAAGTAACCTTTTCATTCCCAGTGACCAACCAAGGGCTTTACCGTGTACTCATTTTAATAATAGCAATCAGCCTAGACACAAATGAATGATTATTTAATGGTATTCCTTACCTGGGATGCCTGGTGGTGTTTTCAGATATTTTCCATTAAAATGTTGAATTACCACTTCACATTTTTCAGTAGACTCCATTCTGGAAAAAGAGGTAAACAGGGGATCATATACTTTCTTAAGGTTGTGTATATTCAGGAAAAGTAAATAAAAATGAAAACAAAAATAGGAAAGCCATGGAAAAGCTTGATTTGAGAATTCTACGAGACTTGTCAACTGTTGCCATGACCACTATGATCAAACTATCACAAACTCACCATTGCTGAGAGTAGGTATTTATTTACTGCATTGAAAGTTGCCTATGTGGGGACGGCTCTATGCTGATTCCACTCCCAGAAGTAATACTGAGGCATCATCTTACTTAATCCACAAAACACTGTCTGGCAGTTGAAAGTGCTCCATAAATATCTGTTGCATGTCTGAATTAGCAAACCTGAAAGGTAGGTCTTGTTGCCCTTTCCATCGAAGGCTCTGAGGCTTACACAGACGAACGACCTTGGCAATGAGTGGCGGAGTTGAGATTTTAACTAAGGCTTGTCTAACACCAAAGCAGAACTATAACTACTAAGCTATTGGGCTGAGGGACTCCACAAAACAAGCTGAGGAGATGTGCTGTTATTTCCACTCTGTGCAGTCTAACGTGATGATTAATATAGTAGTGTTGTCACCAACACCTTGACATTTTTATTGAAAACCCACTGGGTGAAAGTACAAAAGAGAATTATTTGGGGTCCCAAATGTGTCCTCAGAGTCCTCAGAGAACATAAATACATAAACCTCAACTCCTGAACTTTCTTCACTTTGAATTTTGGAAATCCTCTCTTTTTTCACACTAGATATCCATATTCCTAAACTAGGTTTCTTGGGTCAAATTTTGGCATCTCACTTGCAAGCTAATGAATGAACATTTTGAACTATACCATCATAATGTCAATATTGGCAGTGTTACCCTATCCTAAGTAGACTAGTATTGGCAACATTTTCTAAATAATTAACTATAGCAGGGCTTTATTTTATAACATTGGATGGGGAAGATAAAAATTAAAGGGCTGATTCTGATGAAAGGAAATTAAGTCCCCCAAACAGTACACTAGAGGCAAATACAAATTTAAAAAACAGCCCACACACACCATATGAAAGAATGTGTATGAAATGTGTGAAATTTGTCTAAAAGGCAAAATATAATTTTGGATTTTCTGCTGTGTTATTAATATGAGCTGTCTTGGAATGGAGCTTTTTAACTCAAGTTATAAAACTTCCCTACACCTAAATCTTAAGTGTGTTTTCAGGAGCCTATTACATGCACAGGAAATAAGATAAGGGAAAATATGTAAACAAACACCAAATAAGTTACACATTTATTACAGCTACAGGAATTCAAATGTGAGAGGAATTCCAGAAACCAGGGAAACACTGAGAAGTGGGCACAGGAGGCCATAAGGGCCCTTAGAGAAGTCATTAGGGCAGGGAGCTAACCAGGCCCTGTGTCCTTTTAGAGGGGGTGAGGTGAGCAGAACACTGTGCCTGGGGTGCCTGGGTGGCTCAGTCATTAAGCGTCTGCCTTCGGCTCAGGTCATGGTCCCAGAGTCCTGGGATCGAGTCCCACATCGAGCTCCCTGCTCGGCAGGAAGCCTGCTTCTCCCTCTCCCATTCCCCCTGCTTGTGTTCCTGCTCTTGCTATCTCTCTCTCTGTCAAATAAATAAATAAAATCTTAAAAAAAAAAACAACAACCAAAAAACACTGTGCCTCTGTGGGAGGTTCACAGGGGTTTGGGGTACTCTTGAAGATAAGCTGAGAGATGAAGACAAGGGTACCTGAATTATCAGGTTAAGAAATTCTAGATGGTATCAGAAGCATATTCCAATGGGGGGGGGGGCTGTCATTATTTTCTGACTCAATTTTTTTTTTTAAAAAGGGTCTTTTCTGATGTATATTCCTATGAGGCATGGGATGGAGGCACATCTTTCTGTATAGAGACACATATAAATGGCAAATCTCTACCTACCGAGCAAAACTGACTTCCCTGGCATGAGACCAGTGCAGAAGGAGAGAGCCACAGACTTAGAATAAGTCTGTACTTGGTTCAAAACTCTGCTGGCACCATCTTGAAATTCTTAATGATTTTCTAATAAGGGTCCTGCATTTTTATCTTTCACTGGGTCCCACAAATTATGTCACTGGTCCTGCTATGGCAAGAAAGTGCAGGAAACCAATAGGTTATTATTCATTTATCAAATGGCCCAGTGGATCCACATAGGTGTTATTTTGAAAAACATGTAAAGGATGAATCAATTTTATATCCAAATGTGGGGGAAAAAAAAACAACTAAACCTCTTTAAGCTTAATAACATACAATTTTGATAAATAAAAATAAAAACAAAGAGAGCATTTTGTTCACTGCTTAATCACAAGTTCCTCCAAGTCAGAAGATATTTGGGTTAGAAAGGCAAGATGAATCTTTCTCTATTACAAATATTTAGGAATAGCTAAGTACACTTTTCCTAACTCCTTCAAGTTTTTCTTTCCGTGGAATCCTTTACAGTAAATCTTCCAACCTGTTATTATTATTTTTTTTTTTTTTGAAGTACGAAACTTGCATTTCTAGGAACAAAAGAATTCTAATTCTGTTCTCTGTCTTCCCACAGGATCTACTATCTATCGTCTCTTAGGGACATTAACTTTCCTTCCTACCAGAGACATGAATGGGAGAGGAAATGTAAGCCCTTAATTACTACAGATGTTACTTTATGGAATTTTTATTCCAGGAGAGCTACAGAATGAAAAGCTTATGTCCCAGAGCCCCCCTCCTTGTTCAATCTCTCTCTGGATACTCATCTAGATAAAAGGCAGTTAAGAATCTAAAGCTTGCTTGCAAGAGTCCTACAAATCAAATCCTTTCTCTTTGTCTTAAAATGACATGGAATTCTAAATGAAGACTAAAACTAGACTGGGGTGTGTGTGTGTGTGTGTGTGTGTGTGCACGTGCTTGTGATTCTATATGTGTTTTAGGAAATACAGAAGAAGCTAAAGTAGAAAATCAGGTGGTTCACCAACTCTACCCACCTAAAATTTTTTTGCTCTGGATTGAAAGCCTTAAGTCTTTCCTTTTGGATTCTAAGTATGATCATCTTTTCTTAAGACTATTTTACATCCATATCAAGCTGGATGGGGGCTGTTTCTAGGAACATAAAGACAGCGGCATAGATTGTTCACTTTGGCTTCATTCAGATTTAACTAAGTGAATGTCTGCATTGAGCCTTTAGAGACTCTCCTCCCTGAAAGAATAAATGCAATAAAAGTCTATTTTCTGTAGCTGCTGGTGCTTAGTGTCAAACCATGTTATGCTGCACCACCCAGCAGTGACAATTTCATTTTAATACACGGGGCACATTTTAACAAGGCAAAGCAGTCCCAGCAAAAACAGTGATATAGGAGCCACCAAGGGAAAGGCTCAGGGTTCCTCATGTATTTTATGTGGAAACCGAACAAAAGTGAGACTGGAGCTCTGGGGCGGGGTTGGGGTGGGGGGTGGAGAGAGACTGCATGTGAATAGCCACCTTAGGAAGAATGTGCCCATTCTCTTCTCAAGTTTCACAATTAACTGCTTTGAAATGCCAGCTCAAGCTATCTGCAATCTGGCCCACGCTTCAGTTGAAACTGACACTAGCATTATCAAGTGAGTCTGAAAAGGCAGCATGCCAGACAAAGCTGCCTTTACATGTCCCTTTCAGACAGGCCACTCAATCACTACAACCACATCTATTCTTCCCAGGCGGTACCTGAACCCCTCTAGTACCTCGGGACAGCTCGCGTGCCAGGCCAACCATTCACCCGAAGATACATTAATTAGGTTCTTACAAGGCTCCAATCATTGTATAAAGCTTCAGGGTTTTCTGTTAGGTCTGATGTTTAAATATAAATACACATTAAAGGTCCCGTTTGACATTCTTTGTTGTCTCAGTGCCTAGGAACCTGGCTTCAGTCATTCAAAACAAACCACAGAATTGTGATTTAAAAAAAAATTTTTTTACACCAGTTACTAAGGGGAGCCGGTTTCACAGCCAATACAATTCCCACAGGCAAGTTACATCAGAGGAGAGTTTGATCCAATATTAGTAGAATGTTCTGGGTCAGACTTGACACACAGATGTGGAAAAGGATTTTGCAAAACCTTCTGCAGCCTCCCTATCTCAGCTCAAGAGAGGATCTCTCAGTTTATGATCTTAAAGCAATAAGCATTATTAACCATATATGTAAAACAAATCCACCCTGCCACTTATTTTAGTTAATTAGAGGTTTCCGCTATTGTGAAATTTTTGTGGTTTTGCAATCATAGGCTTTGTACAAATTATTGGCAACTTAGAATATCCAACGTTGCAAGCCAGTCTTCCATCTAAATCTGGTTAGAGTTACGCAAAGGGACAACATTAACAGATTTTTAAAAGTACTAAAATGTGCACTCCTTCTGAGATTTCAAAAATAAATTCCATCATTCACTTCTTACTCTATCGTAATGGAAAGCACAGCAGTCGAGTCCCAGGAACAAAGATGAGTAAATGAGTTGAATTTTCTTCTGAGTCTTTAATATTTGTCTTCTATCTGCTGGGTGCTTGACATTTTTAGGATATAACAGGTATCATAAACGCCAAATAATGAAGCAGAGCTGCCTCTCTGCCATCTTCCTTTGCCAAAACCCAGACATTTGGGTGGTGTCTTACTCGGCATTACAACACATTCCTCTTTAGGAAATGAAACTGTGGACAATATTTAACTAATTAAAACCCACTCCAGAGTTTTAGAATCACATAATTTCAGGACTAGAAATAGCCCCAGATATCAACTTCTAAATTGTACAGATGAAGAAACTAACACTAGTTGCCTTCCCTAGAGACTAGTTAGTGGATGAACCTGGAATAGAACCTTTGTCTCTTGACTCTCAGTTCAGATGGTTTACCTGTAAGAGATGAAGTTCCATTGCTGGCCTCCCATCATCCCTCCTGATTCCCTGTACTCTGTCTACTTTAATGTGTTCTGATGCTGGATAGATCATGCTACCTTCATTCTAGTTCAATCTCTGTTAACTGGAGCAGCTGTTCTCAAAAATGGAGATACACCATAGCACTTATTTCGCGTAGCGTAATACCCTCTAGTTCCATCCAAACACCTTCATCTGACGTGACTGGAAGGGTACTTCACCTCTATGGTATTCTTTCCAAAAACCTATACATCATATGGATCCTATCATGAGAAAAATGTCAGACAAACCCAACTCTGGAGACATTCCCCAGGATACCTGGCTAGTGCTACTCAGGAAAAACAAGGAAAGTCTGAGAAATTGTCACAAACTATAACAGACTGATGAGACATGACAACTAAATGCACAAATGGCACCCTGGATTGGATTCCGGATCAGAAAAAGTGTATCAGTAGAAAAAACTGGTGAAATCCAAATAAAGTCTGGAGTTTAGTTAACAGTAATGTATCAATATCAGTTTCTTAATTTTGACATATACACCATGGCGATGTAAAATGTTAACAAATGACGTGGTGTGTATGGGAACTCTTTATTACTTTTGTAACGTTTCTGCTAAATTAAACTCACTCCAAAATAAGATGTTTATTTTAAAATGACTGTACATTAAAATGATCAGGAAACTATTTTTAAAAATACCAATGTCTGGGCCCCAGCCCATGAGATTCTAATTTAACTGCTTTGGCATGAAGTCCAGGCACATATTTTTCAAAGCTACCCAGGTGATTCCAGTGTGCAGCCAGGATTGAAAACCACTGTCCTGGAGCTCTTTGTCACATGTCCCAAACTAGAAATCATGGGCTGAATCCAGCGTTCAGGTAGAATTTTAGTATATGTGCTGCCGAAGCGAGCACCAGCGTTCAGGTAGAAAGTTTTGTTTGGACTACAAAGAGGTTTTAGAGAATCTGAAATGGTTGTCAACATTTAAAGACTGGGAGACTTCACATGAAGATTTGGACTCCTGATTCCTCTTGAAAGATGATATGGTCTGATCCATGTTTTCTGCATGGCAACTATGGTACAATAAAAATAAATTTAGTCTTTGTCCCTGGTTTCTGACACAGAACTCCTAAAACCCATGGTATTTCCTGAGTGAAAGAAATGTCCTTCATTACTTACAATAAGGCCTTTTGGGCCACTCCTGAGTTTATGTTAATGAGGTGACTCAAGAAGGGAGCCCTAGAGAGATTCAGGATGGGGCTGATCACCACAAAGCCCAAATGATGAGAAGGTTGGAGGCTTCAGCTCCACCCACCACCTCAGGGGATGGGAAAGGGGCTAAAGATTGAGCTCAATCACCAATGGCCAGTAAATGAATCAACAATGCCTATGCAATAAAACCTCCATAACAACCACTAAACAAAAGAGTTCAGAGAGATTTACCGGGAGGGTGGTATGCCCTGGGAAGACAGAGAAGCTCTAAGCCACTCCTTATACCCTATATCTTGCCCTTTACATCTCTTTTGGCCATTCCTGAGTTGTATCCTTCATAATATACTAGTAAACAAAAGTAAATTGTTTTCATGAGTTCTGTGGATTGTTCTAGTGAATCAGCAAATTGGACGGGGTCAAGGAATGGTGGGAAGAGTCTTGTGGGGGGACTGAGCCCTTAAACCTGTGAGGTCTGGCAATAATCCTCTATAGTCAGTGTTAGAATTGAATTGAATAGTTGGACACTCAGTTGGTGTCATAATTGGAGAACTGATGTGGAAAAACAACACGTATTTATTGTTAGAAAACCTCACACATTTGGTTTTAGAAGTGATGTCATCATAGCAACCATGACCTGAAGTTGAACAGTTGCTTTCTTTAAACCGAACCAGTTTGTCATCATCCCTACCATCCTGTACCAACTGCCAATGCTAAGGGAAAGTTGCAGGTGCTTAGTTATCATTAACCTTGCACTATTTTTTCTTTCCTTTTTTTTTTCCATTAATGAAGTCAAGGGGAAGGAAAAATAAGTCAATTTACCCATGTGTTTTCTGTTTACCCCTCTATATGTCTTCTCTGCTCTATGCTTCAAAGAAGTGATCCATCTATGAACGTGTCCTCTTAGCTCTTTTATCTGATGGCTTTTCATTGGGTTTAGCCATTGGGGGCCTGGTAGGAGTAAAGAGAAGTCTGACCAGTTCCTGTTTCTTCTCTCTTGGCTTTGGCATCCCCTCTCTGGCTGGGATTGCATCCCTCCCTGTCTCCAGCTATTCCAGGCAGCGCCCCCTTCCATGGCTCTGGGTCTCACTGGCTCTGGGAGCACTCTTCCACCTGCCTTCAGCTGTCTCAAGGCAGCAAAAGCTTCCTTCTGCTGGTCATCTCTGGGTATCTCAACATCCTTGGTCAGTTTCCTTCACTCTACCCACACTTTTTGTAAATCCTGCTTTACTCTAGTCTCTTCAGTTAAATCATGTGGGGTGAAATTCTGTTTGCAGCCAGCATGCTGATGGCTCTGCCATAAAACTATCAACGCTGAAGGAACAAAATTATCCTGGAGGCTGTGTGTTTGAAGAAAAAGACAAGGAAAAAAAAAAAAAAAAGGTTTCTTTTACACCAGTCTGGGAACTACTCGTCTCTTAGATTATCTGCCTACCACCGGTTGACATCATAACTTAAATCTGTCCTTTAACCATAGATTAATGTTTTCAAAAGGAGTTTTGGTGAAGAAATGGAAGAAAATTAAATTAAAAACATTAAAATTGAGATAAAGGAGGAATTGATAAGTATAGTATGTTCAGATCTAGAAAAATCCTACCGTTAAATGCCACTGGAATTCATTATCACTTTTAATCAATCTCTTTGAGCTACAGGCACATTTGATTCCTAGATATTATTATCTGTTACATCTCTTTTCTTTCCTCTATGAAATAGAAACTTTGCCTTTTTCTGGTTCCCAAACATGCCAAACTTGGCCCCATCTTAGATCTCTGATTGCATTTTCCCCTTTGCCAGGATTCCCTATCCAACCCCACCAAGAGACTCTCTTGTTCCTTCTTATCATCTGTGTCTCAGACTAAATGCTCTCTCTTCTGAGAACTTTCCTGTCCCTGACTTCTAGCCTCTCATTCTGCCATACTCTCTATTTTACCACTGTTTTATTTTGCCTTTATAGCCCTTTAATTATTTTATATGGATTATTTGATATTATTTGATATCTTCTTACTTGTTTGGTTACATTTTTTTGTCTCCCCAGTCTAGTAGCATGTCAGATATTTTTCTCCTGTGTACCCCTCTGAATTAATATCTAGAACAATTACTGGCATATTATAGTGCCCAAGAGATATTTACTGGATGAAATGAATGAATGAATAAATACATTATACATATCAGAAAAGGAGGCTCAGAGAGTTTATGTACCTGTCCAAGAACACAGATAGGAGGTGCAGAAGTAAGATGCAAGCTATGTTATTTCTACCCAGAAAGCCATCTTCATAATCACACAGAGTGAGTGGATGGGATGATCCAACTCACAGAAAGTTGAGAATATAGGAAAGATACCAAATAAAAAGACTCACACTTGTGAGTCCAAATGACATTTCCCAGTGCTTCTTCTTTATTGGTGGGAAGCAGACAACCTACCTCACATCTTCACAGCCTTCAGATGGTCCAAGAGTCCCCATCACGGTTTGTGCTTACAGCCAGTACAGGGCAAAGAAATCTTATAGGCCCTGAGCCCACTTAATGGTTACTGTTTCCAGCCTCAAGGTAACAAAGTTCTCCAATTTCAGTTTTACATGAGTAAATATTCAGAACTCTCTTCTCATCCTACAGAGGATGATCCTTGGGATCTAGTCATTTCAATGTTATAATGATAAAACAATAAGTTATATGTTTCCCTCCTTCTCTAAGTTTTTCTAAAGCCATGTATAGAGCAAGAATTGAGTCCAGGACATTTCAAAATTATAGATTATTTGATACAATTTAATCCATTTGTTTGATTGGTTGACTGGTTGGTTCTTTGCTTGGTTGGTTGGTGTGGGTCTTGAAACCTGGGCTCCAAATATATGGAAAAGAAAGTAGAATGTTCTGCCGTATCTCTAGCCATGATCATGACTTAACCGATGGTGAAAGAAAGAAATGCTGTGCAGAAACAGATCAAGATAAATGAAGAAACACGTAAAACAAAAACAAAGATCCAGAAGCTGAAGGATGGACCAGGAGTTTACTCTCCAGTAGATCACATTTGCTGGCAATTGGCTGAGGAATTAAGATTACCAAGCAGAGTAACAGCCCTTATTCTCTTCAGTCTCAGCAAAAACTGTAACCTCTCTCTGTGCAAACATAGCTGCAATTTGGAGATGACTAATCACTAAATTTACACTTTGGAGATTTTCTTTGTTCACATTTGATTTCCTATTTCCATGTAGGTTTGAGGTAGAAATGGCAAAACATTGCCAAAACAGCAAGCGGGGGGGGGGGGGGATTTTTAACACAAACATAGATTCCATCAGATCAAGAGATATGATCGAAACACATTCCAAACAATGACAATTCGGTAAGCGTGATGGTCATTTTAAAGGGGCATATATTTGCCTGCAAAGGAAGTATTGGCATTTGCCTTATTATTTTTTTTAATTCCTGTATTTTCATTATGCTGATCCTGAGTCAGAGTTTCATTATATTTCAGGAGGGGAGAAGATAAGGAGCAAGAAGTATCAGGAGGTAGAAGGTAAATCAATAATATTTTAAAGATATTCAACACTAATTAAAGAAAACACAAAAAGAGTATTTTTCACCTACTATTTATACTGATTTTTAATAATCAGGCTGATATTTATCTGCCTATAACCACAATTATTATTATTTTTTTACTTAGCAAAAAGAAAGAACTGAAACTCTTTAATTGGAAAACATGTTCATTTAGTAGAGAGAGACAGAAGACAGGGCTGCCCATATGTTAAAAGTCATTCAAACAAAATTCCATGAGAATCAAATTAAGAGTACTGAAGAGGGGTGAAAAATACTACAAAATACAAAGGTCTCTGTGCTCAGCGGTCTCTCACGCTCTTTGGCTCACCAGGGGACAGTAAATGCATTTCTTAAAGAGGTTCTATGTTCCCAGATGGTGAAGCTGGATTAATTGTGAATGTTTACCTCCCCCATCTCTTCTGCACTTTGGGTCATACTCTCCCGGCCTCACATAACACTCTTTCAATGTGATTTTTGTTAGACAAATGGTCTCATGTTTCTGGGAATGGGAAATGGATAACAAGAACACACAGTCATGTCCGTCCAGCCTCAGGTTGATTTATGCTCTGATCCTCACCCTGGAAGGCAAGGTAGTCTGTTGGCACCCACTAGCTTTGCAGTAGTGGGTCTGTCTTGTCTGACTGTCAGCATTCCCACCATAAACTTCTGTTTTTAGAGTTTTATGACTTGGCTATAAAATGCTGCCTAGGGGGCGGTGGATCTTCCTGATTGTTTTAAGTTGTAAGAGCGTAAAAAAAAAACATAAAAAATGAAATAAAATGTCTGTAATTTCAGAGATATCTGGTGCTTCTGGAATTTGAAAAGCCGGTAATTGTGCTGTCTGTGCACCCTCCTGGCATTCAAATCTATGCTTTGAAGTTCAATGTTTTAAATATAAAATGAAGATACTAACCTTTACTTTGAAGAGATGGTTATCTAAGGAGATTAATGTATAGCTTGCAAGTAAAATAATAATGGGGGGCGTCTTTCTAGTTAAAGAATTTTGGGATATCTTGCATATGAATCAAGGACCATATCTGGTGGTTAGAAGTGACCAATGGTAATATTTAAAATGAAACTTACCAGGGCATCTGGGTGACTCAGTCAGTTAACGGACTGATTCTTGGTTTGGGTTCAGGTCATGATCTCAGGGTCTTGAGACTGAGCCCCGTGCTCAGTGTGGAATCTGCTTGAGAGTCTCTCCTTCTCCCTCTGCCCCTCACCCTGCTCATGCTCTATTTCTCTCAAATAAAATAAAATAAATAAATAAAAATCTTTAAAATGAAGCCTGATAAATTTATTCAGGTTACACGAATTGAGAGAGTCATAAATTCAAGAGATAGATTCAGTTTACCAGGCACAATTACAAGCCGACTCTTCTCCCAATCAAATAAGCATTTTCTTTTAATAACACCTGTGTCACTGTGAACTTTTAGAGGAAGAAATCATTTGTAAATCAGTAATAGTTGAGCTGATGTGACTGTAGTTTCCCCTAAAACCCCAGTTCACCCATCTCAGAATTGGCTTATCATTGTCATCAAATGCTACCACCCTGCACAGTTATAGTCACAAACAAAAAAACCAAAACACTTGAAGTGATTTCATTTGTTCATCATCAAAAATTTACTGAAGATCAATAATGTGTCAGACAACATTCTAGGTGCTGGGACAGACACGAAGAAGAGCAAGACATGGTCCCTACACTTGAAGAACAGGACGGGAGATGGATTCATGACCAGTTCATTTGACAAAAGGGGTACAGTGTGATCAACAGGAATCATCTCCATCAGGAAAAATGTCTAAGAATGGAACCCAACATTTTGAAATTTTACAGGCCTTCCAGATGATTTGAGAATCAGTCCTAATGCCCTAAGGCAATGCTTTTCAGGGTTTAGAGAGCATGAGAGTCACCTAAAGTGCTTGATAAAGCACAGATTGCTGCACCCCATCTACCCCCCACCATTACTGATTCAGTAAGTCTGGGATAGGGCCCCAAAATTGCATTTCTAACAATTTCCCAAATAATGCCGACGTTTCTGTCCTGGAAACTACACTTTGAGAACCACTGTCCCAAGGCATCCATTGTATGTAATCCATTAACTTTTCTCACTAGCTGCCCGCTATCCTGGGAAGAAGGGAGAGAATTGTCACTCAACTTATCTCTGTTTTGTGGTTCAGAGGGAGAGCTCCAAATGAGAAAGGCTAACAATGGAAAAAGGGTGATATCTAAAAAGAAGGAAAACTGTAAAAGTGAATTTGTGAATCCAAGGTTGCATTTAGAGCAGGCATAAAAGAATAATTTAAAATTCCCACTCTTCCTCAGTTCCTAAAGAAAAAAAGAACTATAGGATTTACTCTTCCATGAAATCATATACTGTGATTATAGTGTTGCCTCTTACAATGTGCATTACTTGATTCTGCACCAAGAAGAATATTCTTCATTTTAAGCAAACTGAAAGTGTATAGAGAAGACAGAAGTGAGAGAAATGAACAGCCCAATCTCTGTGTTATAAGCTGAATTGTGCCTCCAACCACAACAAATTTCTATGTTGAAGTCCTTCATAATGTGAGTGTATATGGAGATAGGGCCTCGAATGGGTGGGTCCTCATCCAATCTGACTGATGTTCTTTAATTTTTTTTTAAGATTTTTATTTGTTTATTTGAGACAGAGAGGGCACAAGGGTGGGGCGAAGCAGAGGGAAAGAGAGAAACAGATTCCCTGCTAAGCAGTGAGCCCAACAGCGTGGGGCTTGATCTGAAGTCCCTGGGATCGTGACCTGAACCAAAGGCAGATGCTTAACCGACTGGGCCACCCAGGCACCACTGATGTCCTTTAATTTTTTTTTTAATCTAAGTTTATTTATTTAAATAATGTCTATACCCAATATAGGGCTCGAACTCATGACCCTGAGATCAAGAGTCACATGCTCTTCTGACTGAGCCAGCCAGGCGCCCCATGAATGATACCCTTTTAAAAAGAAGAGAGTAAGGCACCATGTGAAGACCATGTGAAGCTACAGGGAAAACAAGGTCATCTACAAGACAAGGAGGGAAGCCTCAGAGGAAACCAAGCCTACTGGGACCATGATCTTAGACTTCTAGCTTCCAGAACTGTGAGAAAATAAATTTCCGTCATTTAACCCACCCAGTCTGTTGTATTCTGTTACGGCAGCCCTAGAGAATTACTATACTCTGTATCAAAAGCCCTTTGCTTAAAAAAAAAAAAAAAAAAAATCACCACAGAACTTAGAAAATGTTTTCTCTTGATAAAGTTGAAATATGTTCATTTCTCAGCAGCACAAATGAAGGAGAAATTCATTTGTTAGAGATTTTGGGGGGACAAGAAGTGGGAGAAGGACCAGAAGGATGTGCATGCTGTTCCTTTCAGTGAACTCCCACACTGGCCAGCCCTCCCACAGTAGCTTAGACACTATCCAACAATGAGGACATTGGCAAAATTTGGAGCCCTGGGTGATGTGATTAGCTCTGTCTTGACCATGCAAATGAGCAGTTACCAATGATCTGAAAAAGTGAATGCCTCAAGCATACATTCAAGTCAGGGAGAGTTTCTTCATTCTGCTTATTTTTCTTCAACTCATCATGCATCTTGTATATGTCTACCAGTCTACTAGAAAATGGTGGAGATATGAATTTTAAGACATGGTCCATGACTTGTAGGAAGTCAAGTTAGAGATTGGTATGTATGTATGTATGTATGTATGTATGCATGTATTTAGAGAGATAGAGAGAGAGAAAGTGAGCCCAGGAGGGGAGAGGGAGACGGAGAATCCCAAGCAGGCTCCACGCTCAGCACAGAGCCCGACACGGGGCTTAATCTCAAGACCCTGAGATCATGACCCAAGCCAAAGTCAAGAGTCAGATGTCTAACTGAATGAGCCACCCAGGCGCCCCTACAATTTGCTATCTTTCAAAGTGCATTAATAAAAGTTGGTTTGGAATGGTTTCCAGGTAATGGCAGGGTTTATTATAGATGGACACACCTGTCTGCAAAGGGCTGACTTCCCAATGACTCTAGCATCCATTCACTCATCCACGTTAAGTCAGCTGGAGACACATAAACACACCAAGCCATGGAGACACGGCTTTTACTCTCGTTCTTTGTTGTTGAGCAGTTTTTCTCTGCGGTTTCTTTTGCTTTGTTTTTCATGAAAGCACAGCAGGTGCAACCATTTTAACTCCGTTTCTGGCTGAGATCTTCCTTTGTAAACATCCCTTAAAGTTAAGATGAAAACTACTTTTCCTTTTCGGACAATGAAAAAAGTGCAATTTGCTTTTTTCTGTTCTGTGTAAAACATCAAAACCACACAGCCAGGGCCTCTTAAATGCAAATACCCTCTAATCCCCCCACTTTATATGTCTGGGTTCCTTGGGACTTCCCAACAATTCTTGTTTCTCGAAATCTTTCTTCTCTTCCTTTTCTTGACTGAGAAATTCTATCGTCTCATTCTTTGGAAATCAATGCAAAAACATTTGGATGCTTTGTTCACCACATGGGCTCTTTAGCTTTGGGGTATTGGGCATTTATTACCACCAGCAGAAATTGGCAGCATCTGATTTTTCTAATCTAGAAGAGAGAATTGGGAACTGGGTATACATATCATTATGACCTGAGACACATATAACCATTCTTTGTACATACAGATTTTAGCAAGCACAACATATTTATAATTACATTGGAATTCTTTGGATTGAAGCAAAGATAGAGAGTCGGTTTGAAAAGCTACTTTTTTGCAGGGAGAGGGTAAAATAGTCTATTGCTTTGGGTCCTAGTTCTAGAAAGGAATGGAATTAAAAGGGAATAAGGAGGAAACACAAGTAATACATGTACATGTACGTAGCAAGTGTTTTACCTGGCAAAGCCAACGCCCCTGCTGACTCCATTAGCATCTCTTAGTATTCTTGTGGAAATGACATGTCCGAAGGGTTTCAGCATATTTTCAAGTTCCTGCTCATCCATAGAAATGGGGAGATTTGAGATGTATAGGTTGGTTGGGTCTTGCTCTTGTTGCTAAGGGAAGGAAAGAAACAAATGCATTAGGTTCTGAATATTGAAAAACCTATTGCACAAATGGATAGACTTTTGCTTGAACTACAATATGGATTCCCAACTTCAACACACTCCTGAACATTCTTTTACTAAGGGCAATACTTCTTTTCAACGAATTCCCTTCTTGCTGAGTGTTTCTCATAGAAACAATGTCATAAATGAAAAGCAAGCTTTCTGCCCAGCCTCCTTAGGAAAGAAAAATAAACTTTTATTGCAACTGAACAAAGGAAACGTGTATTCTTTTCTATTACCACTAACTACTGCTTCTACTCTCACTGCTCCGATTACCATCACTACTAGTTACAAACGTTGCATTTAGTGAGCACTCATTCCAGGGCTAAGCATTGTTCTACACAATTAACATGCATTATTTTATTCAATATTCCTAATAAATATAATTGTTATCATTTTACAGAAGACAAAATTGATCCCTAACTTGTCCAAGTTACAGGGTTCATAAGTATCAAAGCCAGGGCTCAACTCTGGGGCTATCACCAAAGTCTGTGGGGTATCACCTAAGTCTATAGGCTTCACTGTCCTGCTCTACTACCTTCCACTTGACAAAAAGGCTGGGGGGGGGGAGGATGGGAACCACATTGGCCTCAGTATCACTGTGGAATTTGCTAAAAATGCAAATTCTCAGGCCTTACCCCAGAACCATTGAATCAGAAACTTGAGGGTGGGACAAGCAAGCTGTGTTTTGACCAGCCCTCCAGGTGATTCTGATGACTGGGCAAGTTTGGGAATTGCTATCCTACACCAAACATGTTAATGTTTGAGTGAGATTATGATGTCTATCATTTTCTAATCCAATAGCAATAGTGCTAAGTACATTTCCTTAATAGAATGGGAACCCAAACAATCACTAGCATTATCTCTATGTCCATGAATGTTCTCTCTTTCACACAATGAATTAGTGTTGGGACTTAGTTGTATATATGTATCAAGATAAAACAGCCATAAACCTGGCATATTAGCCATTAAGATCAAAATATATCATATATTTAACTGCACCTTTATATTTTAACCAAAACAACAACCTTAACTTCAAGGACAAGCAAGATTAGATTGGAAAAAGAAATTCTGAAATCTATGGGAAATGACATTATGGAACAGCGAAACATCTTTTGTAAAGAGATCTCATATTCTAGAAAATTTGAGGTTTCAGGCACAATGAAAAAAATACAAGCAAGATTCCAAATATTATTTCAAGAAAAAAAAACAATTTTGGTATGAAACTATTGTTTTTAACAGTTCTAAATATTCAGATAGGTCATAATATTTTTATTAAGCTTTGAGATTAATAAGATGTATTATTACATTAAATTTTTTAACAGTTTAGTTTATCACCATGGAAAATGGTAAAAATAAACATACATTCATTCAGAAAAAGACAACACAGCTTTAGTGTTTAGGAATAGTGTAAGTGTAGGAACTGTGCAACTGTAGTCAGTTTCTCTCCCCCTCTCTAACACACACACACACACACACACACTACTAAAAAAATGGCATGATCCTAGAGCAAAAACAGAGATAATATTATTACCCTTTCCTAAGTGGTCATGTTCATGTTTTTGTTTTTGTTCTATTTTTTTGTTTGTTTGTTTTTGCTGGGGTAATGGGAAGAAAAAAAGAAAATAAAAAGTGGTGTTTTAGAGACATAATAAAGAATCTTATATACATACAACTTTTTAAAAATTTTCTATATATTTTAGGGAGAGACAGAGAGAGCATGAGTGGGAGGGGCCATGGGAGAGGGAGAGAGAATTTGAGGCAGACTCTGTGCTGAGCATGAGCTGGACATGGGGCTCGATCTCATGCCACTGAGATCAGGACCTGAGCCAAAACCAAGAGTCAGACACAACGCACTGTGCCACTGAGGAGCCCCTATATAACTATTATACTATTTTACTACCCATCATTTAATTTTAATCTTTACATCATTCCAAAGGTAGCTTGGCAAATATCAATATATTCATTGGATAATGAGGAAACGGAGCCATGAAGATGCATCATCTTGCCCAAGGACAATCAGATAATTAGTGACAGGACTGGAATTAGATTTGGTGACCAAGTTTCCTATCTTCTAGCTCAGTGTGCTTCTCACTAGCCCAGTGTTTCCCAAGCTTCAATCACCTGCATATCACCTGAGAAATTTTTGCCAGCCACGTACAACTTTTTGTTTACTGAAAAGCTTTCTTTAAATCAACATACCTTTGTCCTTAAATAAGTTTATTTAAAAAGTAACTTTCTGTTGCTACCAAACTAAAAAGCTGGTATTACTTGGCATAAATAGGTTACTTACCGTAAGAACAGGAAACAACAAATCAGTGTTATTAAATTATACCTAGGTACTGTTTGTTTAAAAAGGCATTGACTCTCATGGTTGACTTTTTCTCAGTTACAAATGAGATTCGTAATTAAGAGAGGTGTGAGAATCTCACTAGCACCAGATGGAGGCTTTTTTTTTTTTTTCTTTTCTGGGAATGATCGGAATTGAGACAGAAATAGGAAAAGAATCATTTTCTTACAAAGACTTTCTGGATCCTACACACCTAGATCTACTTAAGTTCCATGAGAGGTATATGTCCCATGGATTGGGAGTTCCTGCATTAACCCCGAACTTCTCACAGAGGAGCGGCAACAGAAGGCAGTCCCCTGAATGGGTTGGAATTTGCCCAGCATTCTACACCCCTTTGTCCTCGATCAGGCTAACTAACCACAACCAGCCAAACCACTATCCCAGCGTACTGTACGGATCTTTTCATTTTCTCTAGGTAGCAATGAATTAGTTTATCCTGATTCAAATCCATTTCCAAATTCTCCAACTGCAGAATTCTTTGCAGCTTCTCAAAATGATGTGTGATCAACACACAGAGCTTAGTACATAAGGGAGTGCCCAGTAAGCTATTTTCTGAATCCAAATTCAAACAACAAGGCCAACTCCTTAATCTGTATTCACAGACACATGATAGCACTGGATGGTGTGATTCCTTAATTTATACTCACAGAAAAAGTAAAGCATTGGGTAGTGTTATTTGTTAAGTAAGTCCATCCTTTGAAATGTGGTATTAGTTTTGAATATATCTGTTGACTTGAAATAGAATGAACTTTAAAAGAATACATACATTTATTTTTTATACAATTATACATTCATATTTTTACTTTTAATGTTATCTATGTATCAGGTTTATGTAAATTGATGGCCACTTTCAAACGGTGCTTTGGCACTATGAACCAAAGAGCACTTCCCTGTTAACTTTTCAGAAAAAAAGTCTCATGTGAGAATTGCAATCTAAAAGAACTTTAAGAAAACTTTTTTAACTTAAATTTTCATGATTATTTAACTCCAGAATGGACCTTAAGGGACATCTTCTTCAATCTGATCATTTAATAAATGGGGGGAAAAAAGGTTAAAGGAGTAGTTATGGCTTGCTCAAGTCCACAGGCTTGAAAAAGAACTCATGTCCTTTTCACATGGTCTGATGTCCTTACCAATTCATGACACTGCCTTTTCTCTTAAGAAACAATGAATAGCAGACAGCAGGTTGTAGTTCAAAAGAATGTTAGCACAGATGACAATAAATATCTCTGAATTCCTTGTTTTATTCAGTTTTGCTTATTCATCAATTAGCTTTAGCTATCGAGCTAAGGCTATGAAAAAAGAAAAAAGAAAAATTGACCAGGTCACCATAACTAACTCGCCAATTTGGTCTGTTTCTACATCTTTTTCTACAGGGATTTCTTGATCTATTATTTAATTTTGTCACAAGATTGTGAAACAGTAAAGTATCCTCTCCATTATTAATGAAAGCAGAGACCTGTCATTTCACTCAAGAATATGTAAACAATTTTTTTCTTGAAATGATTTCCATTTTCTTAGATTTTTTTTTGTATATGCAAATTGCCAAAATAAGACTTATTGGCACTCATTTGCTTTTTGACAGTTTAACACAACTTCAGAGTTTCGGAGCATTTCAAGGTGGCTAAGCAAATGAATCCCAATGGAGGACAATAATGGTTGCCCGCATCTAGATCAAAGGTTACATCTGTTGGGGAAGGTCACAGAGAAGAAAAGATGTGATCATTGGTTGATCCATTAGCTGCACCTGGGCAATTGGAGGCTCCTCACCTCCTCCCCTGTCCTTGGAATGTGGGCTCCCCTTGCTTTCCCCATTCCCAGAGGATACTGCAAAGACACAGCCTTGAGACAATGATGTGGTGTTGAGACTGTCTGGATGGTATACATGACTGAACCCAGTTAAGGCTTCTATAGAAACCTTTAAGATTTGGCAAGCCAGTAGAGATCTACTCATTTCACTGCTGCCTAAGACAAGCCTTGTATCTAAGTTCCTTTTACTCCTTAAACCTGTCACCTACCCACCTGGAGTGGCCAGCCTCTTTCTTCCATCTCTCGCTGCCCTCTGAGTACTGGGGCCAGTTTCAGATTACACCTGGGAAACTCCAGAGGAGCTTGCAAACCAACAGAGTCTGGGCTGTGTTTTTTGAATATGCATTATGGTTATTATATATACATGATTCTGAAAGAGGTAGTGGAAGACTTCAAAACTTGATTTGGTAACACTCAGTCTTGCCAAAACTACATTTAAATATTCAGGAAATAGTTATTAGCATTAGAGACTTTACAGCAATGTTTATCAATTTATACCTGGGGGGAGACCACTTTTATTCTCAATCTGTCATGTACCAATATTTGTAAAATACAATAAAAATAACTCAATGGAAAGTAAAATTAAGTTAAACGATGTGCAAAATAAAGTTGCATTTTTTTATTATTACATTTGACAGACCAAAATTATGTTTGGATTAAATGTTATGTTGATGTGAAATTGTTATATAAAGTTTTAAATCCTTACTCTCAATTCCTGTTACTTATTTCATTGGGAACAGTACCATTGGGTGAACCAAACTTTATGTAACACTGTTTTAGGGGACTATATTCCTATTTTTTTTCATCATAATATAATGTCCTATGGTTATTAATTTTCTTACTTTATATGCTATCAAGTCCTTTTTTCATCACAAAATTGTGTGTAACCAATTTACAGTCATTTTTGAACTATGAGTCAAAACTGTCTGAGATGAATTATCTGAAGCAGGGGTGACAAAACATCCAGAAATATCCCAAGGAAGTGTGAAATAATTCTAAAACAAACATGTGACTATAATATTTTAAAAACACAGTGAGAGGGATGTTCAAACAGATTGAAGATAATATTATTATTACCTTACATAGAGCAGAGTTTTACAGTATTCCAAATGCTTCAGCATCATTTTATTTCAGGTAGCCCTTTATAATAACCCTATGAGGTAGGGAAGGCAAGAGTTATTACCTCCACTCTACAAATAAGAAAACTGGTTCTGATATCTTGAAAGGGTTGCCAAGGTCACATGGCCAGTAAGCAAATAAACCACATCATAAAAAGAGATTTTTTGACTCTCCATCTGGTCCCCTTTCTTCTATACTATACCAACTCTGGGGATGGTCTATAAATATTGCAATTCAATGGGTCTCACCCGGAAAAAGGAAAATCAATGGGGAGACAAAGGAGCAATTGTTTTTTAATGGAATAGTCCATTTTAAGTGTTGTTGCAATGTAAAAGTTAATAATAATAAAAACTGTTTTCTCTCACCCTGAAAATGGAAGCAAGGAGTCAGAGACTCTCAAGTAAACAACTGGCTTGTTTACAACTAGTTTACAACTGACTTGGTATAAAGTTGTCCTCCCTGTCTGGTAACATTCTCAGCATGTTCAGGGCATGGCTATCAGAGTTATGGCTCCTCTAGATAAGTAATACCTGGAGGAAGCCTCTAGTTTTGGCCATATTTGCTTCAGTATCATCCATGTGTCTGACGGTTATTTTCTATGCCAACCACACCTGTGCCTCATGGGGCACAGAGGGTTGGTCACACATTATTCTGGATGTATCTGGGAGGGTGTTTTCTCGGTGAGCCTGAGATTTGAATCTGTTGATTAAGTAAAGCAGATTGCCCTGCTAATGTGGGCGGGTCTCATCCACTCAGTTGAACACCTGAATAAAACAAAAAGACTGATCTCCTGAGTTAAGAGAGTATTTCTCCCACCTGCTAGCCTTCAAGCTGAGATATATATGCCTTTAGGCTCAAATGGACATTTTGGTTCTTCCTGGGTCTCAAGCCTGGTGGCCGACACACAGGAACTACACCATTAGCTCTCCAGTTTGATGACTGCAGATCTTGCGGCTTGTGAGCCTCCATCATCATGTGAGCAGATTCCAATAAATAAATACATAGGGAGGAGCAAGGTGTCAGAGGAGTAGGAGACCTAAATTTCGTCTGGTCGCAGGAATTCAGCTAGATAGCTATCAAACCATTCTGAACACCTGCAAACTTAACATGAGATCAAAGAAAAGAATAGCAACAACTCTCTGAACAGAAAAGCGACCACTTTCTGGAAGGTAGGACGTGCGGAGAAGTGAATCCAAGGTGATATTCGGGAGGATAGATGGCGGGGGAGGGGGTCTCCGTCAGCCGCTTCTGGCAAGTGCTAGAGGCACGAAGCACAAAATTGGAACTTTTAGAAGTCGGCTCCGCTGAGGGGCGTCGCTCCAGTGGCTAAGCGGGGGGTGGAACCCTCGTGGGAAAGTGTGGTCTTAGGACCCTCAGGGTCACAGAAACACCGGGGGTACCTGAGTGTGGCAGAGCTCCCAGGGATTGGGGTGGGGCAGCCGGCTGCAGAGACGGAGCCGAGGAGTGGGCTCTCAGCTTGGGGTTGCCATAAACCATGATCCGCGGCACAGTTGGGCCACTGCTCTTCCAGCAGGGATCCAACAAGCGGCAGATCGGGGGGAGACTCCCCTTCCTCCCCTGGGAGTAGCGGCGTGGGAGCGCACTGCAGGGATCTGCTGGGTTTGGATGATTCAAATGGGGTGGTTTGCCAGAGATAGAAATGCTCGGTCACAGGCCGGGTGAGCACGGAGTGCGGCCGGAGACCGGGAAGATGGGAGTGACTGACTGCTTTTCTCTGGGGGCGCACTGAGGAGTGGGGCCCCGAGTTCTCGGCTCCTCTGGGACAGAGATTGGGAGGCCGCCATTCTCACTCTCATCCTCCAAAGCTGTATGGAAAGCTTGCAGGGAACAAAAGCTCCTGAGAGCAAACCCGAGCAGATTACTTAGCCTGGACTGGCAAGGGCGGGGCAATTCCACCTCCGGCAAAGACATTTGGGAACCACAGCAACAGGCCCCTCCCCCAGAAGATCAGCAAGAACAGCCGGCCAAGACCAAGTTTACCGATCAATGAGAATGGCAGAACTCCAGCGCTAGGGGAATACAGCACATAGAATTCATGCCTTTTTCCCCCTGATTCTTTAGTCTTTCAAAGTTAATTTTTTTAATTTCTTTTTCTTTCTTTTTTTTTGAATTTTTCGTTTTCCCTTTTCAACCAACATCTTATCAATCTTTTTTTTAAAAATCTTTTTTATTTTTCATTTTCAGAGTCATATTCTGTCCCTTCATAGTAGTTAACCTTATTTTTGGTATATATATATACGTTGTTCTCTCTTTAAAATTTGGGATACAGTTTCTTCTCACAGACCAAAATATACCCTAAGTCTCTAGTGTATGGCTTTGTTCTTGTCTCCTGCCTGATCACATTCTCTCCCTTTTTTTTTTAATTCCTCTTCTTTATTTTTCCAACAACTTCTTATCAATTCCCTTTATAATATCTTTTATACTTTTCATCTTTACAGTCATATTCCATCCCTTCATCGTATTTACCCTTATTTTTATACAAATACAAGCTTGTCATTCTTTAAAATTTTGGGAGGCACTTTCTCCTAACAGACCAAAATATGCCCAAAATCTAGTGTGTGGCACTGATCTATTCACCAGCCGGATCGTATTTGATCATATTCTTTTTTTTTATCATTTTCTTTCTCTTTCTTTTTTCTTTCTTTCCTTTTCTTTTCCACTGATTTCAGTTCTCTTCTGATTTGTTTAGTGTTTATTTTTCTGGGGTCGTTGTTACCCTGTTAGCATTTTGTTCTCTCATTAATCTATTCTCCTCTGGACAAAATGACAAGACGGAAAAAATCACCACAAAAAAAAGAAAAAGAGGCAGTACCGACTGCCAGGACCTAATCAATATGGACATTAGTAAGATGTCAGAACTAGAGGGGTGCCTAGGTGGCTCAGTTGGTTAAGCGACTGCCTTCGGCTCAGGGAATGATCCTGGAGTCCCGGGATCAAGTGCCGCATCGGGCTCCCTGCTTAGCAGGGAGTCTGCTTTTCTCTCTGACCCTCACCCCTCTCATTCTCTCTCTGTCATTCTCTCTCTCTCAAAAATAAATAAAATTAACAAAAAAAAAAAGATGTCAGAACTAGAATTCAGAATGACAATTATAAAGATACTAGCTGGGCTTGAAAAAAGCATGGAAGATATTAGAGAAACGCTTTCTGGAGAAATAAAAGAACTAAAATCTAACCAAGTCAAAATCAAAAAGGCTACTAATGAGGTGCAATCAAAAATGGGGGCACTAACTGCTAGGATAAATGAGGCAGAAGAAAGAATTAGTGATGTAGAAGACCAAATGATGGAAAATAAAGAAGCTGGGAAAAAGAGAGATAAACAACTACTGGATCATGAGGGCAGAATTCGAGAGATAAGTGATACCATAAGATGAAACAATATAAGAATAATTGGAATCCCAGAAGAAGAAGAAAGAGAGAGAGGGGCAGAAGGTATTTTGGAGCAAATTATAGCAGAGAACTTCCCTAACTTGGGGAAGGAAACAGGCATCAAAATCCAGGAGGCACAGAGAACCCCCCTCAAAATCAATAAAAATAGGTAAACACCCCAACATCTAATAGTAAAAAATACGAGTCTCAGAGACAAAGAGAAAATCCTGAAAGCAGCTCAGGACAAGAGATTTGTAACCTACCATGGTGGAAACACTAGATTGGCAATAGACCTATCCACCAAGACCTGGCAGACGAGAAAGGACTGCCATGATATATTCAGAACACTAAATGAGAAAAATATGCAGCCAAGAATACTATATCCAGCTAGGCTGTCATTGAAAATAGAAGGAGAGATAAAAAGCTTCCAGGACACACAAAAACTAAAGGAATTTGCAAACATGACAAGAAATATTGAAAGGGGTCTTCTATAAAGAGAGAGCCTAAAAGTAACATAGGCCAGAAAGGAACACAGACAATATACAGTAACAGTCAACTTACAGGCAATACAATGGCACTAAATTCCTATCTTTCAATAGTTACCCTGAATGTAAATGGGCTAAATGACCCAATCAAAAGACACAGGCTATCAGATTGGATAAAAAAAACAAGACCCATTGATATGCTGTCTGCAAGAGACTCATTTTAGACCCAAAGAAACCTCCAGATTGAAAGTGAGGGGATGGAAAACCATTTACCATGCTAATGGACACCAAAAGAAAGCTGGGGTGGCAATCCTTCTATCAGACAAATTAGATTTTAAACCAAAGACTATAATAAGAGATGAGGAAGGACACTATATCCTACTTAAAGGGTCTATCCAACAAGAAGATCTTACAATTGTAAATATCTATGCCCCTAACATGGGAGCAGCCAATTATATAAGCCAGTTAATAACAAAAGCAAAGAAACACAGCGACAACAATACAGTAATAATGGGGGACTTTAACACCCCCCTCACTGAAATGGACAGATCGTCTAAGCAAAAGATCAACAAGGAAATAAAGACTTTAAATGACACACTGGACCAGAGGGACTTCACAGATATATTCAGAACATTCCATCCCAAAGCAATGGAATACACATTCTTCTCTAGTGCCCACGGAACATTCTCCAGAATCGATCACATCCTAGCTCATAAATCAGGTCTCAACCAATACCAAAAGATTGGGATCATTCCCTGCCTATTTTCAGACTACAATGCTTTGAAACTAGAACTCAATCACAAGAGGAAAGTCAGAAAGAACTCAAATACATGGAGGCTAAAGAGCATCCTACTGAAGAATGAATCGGTCAACCAGGAAATTAAAGAAGAATTAAAAAACTTCATAGAAACCAATGAAAATGAAAACACAGCTGTTCAAAGTCTTTGGGATACAGCAAAGGCAGTCCTAAGAGGAAAGTATATAGCAATACAAGTCTTTCTCAAGAAACAAAAAGGTCTCAAATACACAACCTAACCCTACACCTAAAGGAGCTGGAGAGAGAACAGCAAATAAAGCCTAAACCCAGCAGGAGAAGAGAAATAATAAAGATCAGAGCAGAAATCAATGAAATAGAAAACAAAAGAACAGTAGATCAACTAGGAGCTGGTTCTTTAAAAGAATTAACAAGATTGATAACCCCCTGGCCAGGCTTATCAAAAAGAAAAGAGAAAGGACCCAAATAAAATCATGAATGAAACAGGAGAGATCACAACCAACACCAAAGAAATAAAAAAAATATATAAGAACATATGAGCAACTATATGCCAGCAAATTAGATAATCTGGAAGAAATGGATGTATTCCTAGAGATGTATAAAGTACCAAAACCGAACTAGGAAGAAATAGAAAACCTGAACAGACCTATAACCACTAAGGAAATTGAAGCAGTCATCAAAAATTTCCCAACAGACAAGATCCCAGGGTCAGATGGCTTCCCAGGGGAATTCTACCAAACAGTTAAAGAAGAATTAATACCTGTTCTTCTGAAACTGTTCCAAAAAATAGAAATGGAAGGAAAACTTCCAAACTCGTTTTATGAGGCCACCACTACCTTGATCCCCAAACCAGACAAAGACCCCCTCAAAAAGGAGAATTACAGACCAATATCCCTGATGAACATGGATGCAAAACTTCTCACCAAAACACTAGCCAATAGGATCCAACAGTACATTAAAAGGATTATTCACCACGACCAAGTGGGATATATTCCTGGGCTGCAAGTTTGGTTCAACATCCGCAAAATATCCTAAAAGCCATCTATGAAAACCCACAGCAAATATCATTCTCAATGGGGAAAAACAGAGTTTTCCCCCTAAGGTCAGGAACACAGCAGGTATGTCCAGTATCACCACTGCTATTCAGCATAGTACTAGAAGTCCTAGCCACAGCAATCAGTCAACAAAAAGAAATAAAAGGCATCCGAATTGGCAAAGAAGAAGTCAAACTCTCACTCTTTGAAGATGATATGATACTTTATGTGGAAAACCCAAAAGATTCCACCCCAAAACTGCTAGAACTTATAGAGTATTCAGTAAAGTGGTAGGATATAAAATTAATGCACAGAAATCAGTGGCATTCCTATACACCAACAACAAAACAGAAGACAGAGAAATTAAGGGGTCATCCCATTTATAATTGCACCCAAAAGCATAGATACCTAGGAATAAATCTCACCAAAGAGGTAAAGAATCTGTACTCAGAAAACTATAAAATACTCATGAAAGAAATAGAGGAAGACATGGAAATGGAAAGATGTTCCATGCTCATGGATTGGAAGAACAAATATTGTGAAGATGTTAATGCTACCTAGAGCAATCTACACATTCAATGCAATACGTATCAAAATAACATCCACTTTTTTCAAAGAAATGGAATAAATAATCCTAAAATTTGTATGGAACCAGAAAAGACCCTGAATAGCCAGAGGAATGTTGAAAAGCAAAGCAAAGTTTGTGGCATCACAATTCTGGACTTCCAGCTCTATTACAAAACTGTCATCATCAAGACAGTATGGTACTGGCACAAAAACAGACACATAGATCAATGGAACAGAATAGAGAGCCCAGAAATGGACCCTCAACTCTATGGTCAACTCATCTTCGACAAAGCAGGAAAGAATCTCCAATGGAAAAAAGACAGTCTCTTCAACAAATGGTATTGGGAAAATTGGACAGCCACATGCAGAAGAATGAAATGGGACAATTTCCTTACACCACACACAAAAATAGACTCCAAATGGTTGAAAGACCTCAATGTGAGACAGGAGTCCATCAAAATCCTAAAGGAGAACACAGGCAGCAATCTCTTCGACCTCAGCCGCAGCAACTTCTTCCTAGGAACATGGCCAAAGGCAAGGGAAGCAAGGGCAAAAATGAACTATTGGGACTTCATCAAGATAAAAAGCTTTTGCACAGAAAAAGAAACAGTCAACAAAACCAAAAGACAACGACATTATGGGAAAAGATATTTGCAAATGACATATCAGAGAAAGGTCTAGTATCCAAAATCTATAAAGAACTTATCAAACTCAACACCCAAAGAACAAATGATCCAATCAAGAAATGGGCAGAAGACATGAACAGACATTTTTCCAAAGAAGACATCCAAATAGCCAACAGACACATGAAAAAGTGCTCAACATAGCTCGGCATCAGGGAAATCCAAATCAAAACCTCAGTGTGATACCACCTCACACCAGTCAGAATGGCTAAAATTAACAAGTCAGGAAATGACAGATGTTGGCGGGATGCAGAGAAAGGGGAACCCACCTACACTGTTGGTGGGAATGCAAGCTGGTAGAGCCACTCTGGAAAACAGTATGGAGGTTCCTCAAAAAGTTGAAAATAGAGCTACCATATGATCCAGCCATTGCACTACTGGGTATTTACCCCAAAGATACAAATGTAGTGATCTGAAGGGGTACGTGCACCCCGATGTTTATAGCAGCAATGTCCACAATAGCCAAACTGTGGAAAGAGCTAAGATGTCCATCGACAGATTAATAGATAAAGAAGATATGGTATATATATACAATGGAATATTATGGAGCCATCAAAAGGAATGAAATCTTTCCATGTGGATGTAACTGGAGGGTATTATGCTGAACGAAATAAGTCAATCAGAGAAAGACATGTATCATATGACCTCACTGATATGAGGAATTCTTAATCGCAGGAAATAAACTGAGGGTTACTGGAGTGGTGGGGGGTGGGAGGGATGGGGTGGCTGGATGATAGACACTGGGGAGGGTATGTGCTATGGTGAATGCTGTGAATTGTGTAAGACTGTTGAATCACAGATCTGTACCTCTGAAACAAATAATACATTATATATTAAAAAAAAAAGGAAGAAGATAGCAGGAAGGGAAAAATGAAGGGGTGGAATTCGGAGGGGGAGACGAACCATGAGAGACGATGGACTCTGAGAAACAAACTGAGGGTTCTAGAGGGGAGGGGCATGTGAGGATGGGTTAGCCTGGTGATGGGTATTAAAGAGGGCACGCACGTATTGACAGGAGCACTGGGTGTTATACGCAAACAATCATGGAACACTACATCAAAAACTAATGATGTAATGTATGGTGATTAACATAATAAAATTTAAATCAGTCAATCAATATCTCCTATTGGTTCTATTATTCTGGAGAATTCTAACTCATACAATGTGTTAATTTTGCCAAATCGGTATTGCTATGAAAAACTCAGGACCCATGATTAGCTCTGATCTTCACACCAGGATGTCTGCATTCCTTAGCCACAGAGCCATGGCCTTTGACTAGGGAAAGAGAGAGGCCCTGCCTTTCCCAAACATACGGGCTCTAGAATCATACATCCAAGGTAGCGATTAAAGAGCAAAAGGAAAAGTATAGAAGGACTGCCAAGAGGGAGGCTTTCACCCCCACGCGATGCCTAAGAAATATGTCCTCTGTCCTGTTCGGTAAGGACTGAAGGGGTCCGCCCTATGTTTTTAATTGTCTTCTCCCTCCCCTAAAAGAAAAAGGGTGATTTTTCTTCCCCTAGTTTCACATGGTGATCGAGTGAGAGAAGGGTGATACGTATCAGTTTTTCCTCCCAAGGCACCAATAAGAACAATTTCTATAAGGAACACATTTAATTATGTGGAAGCATTTAATTATTTCAGATTTAATGCAAGCAAAGCGCTGGCAATGGAAGTTCACGTCCTCAAGTTCAATTGGAGGGCTTAATTCTCGATAACAAACTTGGCAGAGGCCTGACTGTGAAACTCTGCCCGGTGCTCAGGACAACCTGCACCGCTGGTCATTTGCGGGACTCTTCAAGGGTTTTATTTCTAGATCAATCGAGCAGCCTCGGAGTTGAGGTGAGCAGTGAATGATTCAATGAGCCTCTTGAGGCTTTATGACTGAATTTGAATTACCTGTGTTCCTGGGACAGGTGGCCAGATTGGATTCCTGGCTTTCCTTGACTTCTCCCTCCACATGCACCTCATGAACTCGAGCTCAGTATCGCCCATTATCAGCCCTGATGTGATGGTTTCTCCTGTGAGAAAATGCTAAATTAACATTTTACAATATTGAGATCTCTCTATAGTTTTATTGTAATATATTACTATATCACAAATATGTATGGTTTTAGTACTCTGGGTCCTGACAGTCAAAAATGAGAACAGGAAACCAAACTATAGAGAACTACTCAATATTGTAAACAAACGGC
The DNA here is from genome assembly GCF_002201575.2 of Neomonachus schauinslandi. Lineage (NCBI taxonomy): Eukaryota > Metazoa > Chordata > Mammalia > Carnivora > Phocidae > Neomonachus > Neomonachus schauinslandi. The sequence goes on along the minus strand of NC_058403.1, from coordinate 141,648,297 downwards.
TCCACAATTTCTCAGAGTCTAATCCATCTCTTGGAAGGGGCTCTCCAGGGATGTCTATTTTATCGGCCTGTTGTGAACTCTGGGGTAGAAAGTTGTTGCCTGATTTGTTGATAATGACTATGATCCTCTTTCAAACAACTGGAAGCATGGAAATGGCGTGAATATCACCATAAGTTTGCTATGTTACCTTATTAATTTCTTCTAGAATATCCACCACAAAACATAAATAGAGAGCAGTGCAAAGCATTTTGTATCTTCTGCCTAGGATATGTCAGCTTAGAAATTTGCGGAGGCTCACATGCATATGTGGTATACACACAAATGTAGCTCGGAGATGTAAAGATGCTAGGGATGTAGAGTTCGACTCCAGGGCAACCATTCTCATTGTATTCCACGTAGAGGACACCCCCAGAGCGCAACACAAGTGGTACCTCTTGGATTGTGCAACAGAGCTCATGTGGCTAACACTGTGTCTTACGAAATTAGGGAAGCCTGATAAAATAAGGACACCCTGTTAAATATGAATTTCTGATAAACAACAAATAACTTTTTTTAGTATAAGTATTCCTATATATTGCATGGGTCACACTTATACTAAAATATCCATTGCTATAAGGGATTAACATCACTATCATATAATTTATTCACTGTCAGATAGGATTCATATTCTTACTATTTTAAGGTACGATATTAACTAATATTTATTTTAAGCTTACTATGTGCCAAGGACTGTGCTTTAAATTTATTTCAATTCATTATGGTTTTATTCTTTGAAGCAGCCCTTGGGGTAGATATGGCTCATGTCCTCACTTTACATGTGAGAAAGCTGAGGTTATAAGAAGCTATGCAATTGTCCAACATCACACAGCTATTCGAAAAACTAACTAGAAATCAAATCCCAATCTATTTGAATCAGAAGCATGAGATTTCAACTTAAAAGCAGTGTATTAATGGCTGACTCACCTTTCTCTGAGAGATCAAGGTGAAGGAGCCACTTTGGATGTGTAAATGTGTAAACCTATTTAGCAGCTCAATTTATTTTCTGACTAAGAATGGAAATCACTTAGTCATACTGAGGAAATGAGTAAGCAAAAGAAGACCCAAAGTTAAGTCTTGCTGGCAAGTTACTAAGAAAAACTAATGAACTGACTAGTTTCCTTCTTACCTCTATTACACAAGGATAAATTTAAAAAAATGTGTTTAATATACGGAAAGTGAAAAACTGCACCTTTGTATACAAAATGTTGCTGTTGTGTTGTTGTTTTGCTGGAATCTACTTTTATTCTTAAATTGTCCAATGTCAATTTCGCAGAAAACTGGCTTTGTAAAACCATGCACAATTCACATGTTATAGAGGAAGAGGAAGCTGTCAGCTCTACATGGGTACTCTTTTTTTTTTTTTTTAAGGAAATTCACCTGTACATTTAAATCTTGTCAGTCTAAGTGAAGGATGGCATATCCTAGGCTTATTTAATCATAGTCTTTTCCAAAAAGAGCCTGAACATTTGGTGGCCTATGATCCTTAACAACATCAACTGGGAGAAAAGGTGTGTATGTGTGTATTTCACAATAAAAAACCAATTTATCAATGCAGAAATGGGGGAGGGTAAAAAGGGGCAAGGTGGGGAGGAGTTGCTGCTGTCTTGCTTCCATTCCTTATGTTAACATTGTGACCTCGGTAGCAAAGAAGAGGTGCAACAGTGGGTTGAAGGAGTTCAAATGAGATAAAACACTTGCATTCGGAAAGAGTCACTTGCATCATCATTACCAGCACTTCTTTGGCCCATCTCTTAAGCAGAATGCTCTTAAAACTCATCAGGGGGAAAGAGTAAGTGTATTCTTAATGTGGCTCAACAATGAATTAAGCAATTTCACCAAAACTGCTTAGAGGATCAATGAAAATGGAAAGAATAGATCTCAGTTTTCTTCTCCGTTCTATCTACAAGAGACCTATCGCCCAGTTGACCAGCCCACCTGAAGAACTGGAGGGACTGAGGGTCATGATACCACTTGACTCAACATCACTTTGTTGACTCACTTATCCTGGCTCCAGGTACTTTATTAAATGGATTATCCACTTATTTTTGACATCACTGCTACTGACCATTCATTCACTCACTCGTTAAACATTTAATCTTCTAGTATACGCCAGTGGCTGAGCTAAATCCTGAGGACACAGACATGAGAGGCCATAATCCTTGCCTGCCTTAGAGAGTGCAGCCCTGTGAATAGCTTACAACTAAATTTCAATAATAAAAAGCTATTTCTCATTAACTAACACATTAGTCCAGCCAAGAATGTAAACACCTGCCCTCTATACTCTTACAGCTTATAATTTGAAATTCTATTTTCCTCCAAATGGTATTAGACAATCTAAATGATTTCTAAATGGTGTCTCACCTACACGATAAACATGAAAATTCTTGAAATATAAGAACTATACACACACATTCACATACACATATATCCATCTCAACAAAAATAACTTTAGTCAGGGCGCCTGGGTGGCTCAGTCGGTTAAGCGTCTGCCTTCTGCTCAGGTCATGGTCCCAGGGTCCTGGGATCGAGCCCCACATCGGGCTCCCTGCTCCCAGGGAAACTGCTTCTCCCTCTCCCCCTGCCTGTGTTCCCTCTCTTGCTGTATCTCTCTCTGTCAAATAAATAAAATCTTTAAAAAAAAATAACTTCAGTAATAAACTTTCAGAAAACTGGGTAAAAATAATCTGTGGGCAGAGTGACATAGGGGCACTGACATTAACTAGTTCTATGACAGTAACTAGTAATTGACATTTCTCAGCCAATTTCCTGAACTGTACAATGAAAATAATAATATGAATGACCCCAGAGGGTTCTTGTGATAATTTAATGACACATTCCACTAAAAATTTAGTACAGTGCCAGGTACATAGGGGAAACTCAGTAACTCGTTATTCTTTCTATAATTATTATTAAATTAAAAAATAAAGAAATTTAGGACATTGCAGGAGGACAGTTACTAACTAAATGTAAATCATGTTTACAAAAGAACAATTATTGCTGTTTAGAATCTGTCCCTCTGCATTCCTCACAGGTGCAAACTTCTAGACACTACATTAAATTATGTGGAGTTTGGCATATTCAACCGATGATTAGACCCTTAAAATGTGACTACTGTATCAGCAAGAGAATATAGAAATATATCATGGTGGGGGGAGGGGGAACAGAACAACGTTCCTATCATTTATGAGCTAAAAAGATTAATGATTTATTACCGGGTTCATTAATCAAAACCATACAGACTTTTTTTTTTTTTTTTTTTAAGGAGCAATTCCACTGTTCAAGTCAATTAGCCCACCAAAGCTATTACACCAAAGAAGCTGCAATGTTATTCAGACTTCCCTGGGAGTATTTAGAGTATAAAATAAATGCTATTATTCAGAAGATACCAAATTGCTAAGCTTCTTAAATTCATACAATTGGGAACCTGCAGTGCATTAAAATACTGAAACTCATTAAGAGTTTTTTTTTTCCCCCAGCTTTAGAGTCATTGGCTTTCTCAGCACAGTTAAGAACAATAAAACGCTCCCAGCTTCCAAGAAAAGAGTGGCTTGCACTCCTTCAGCCCCACTTCAATGAATCACTGAGGCAGAACTGGTGCCCAACCTTTGAGACAACAGCAGCTTCTACTGGATTACCCTAATACCTGAATAGGACTGCAAAATTAGCTAACATGCTACATTAAGAGGAGAGAAAAGAGTGGCTAGCTTATATCCATCATTTATCTTTACTTTGTTAGAGCTCTATTCAAAACATTTGAGCATAAATATACAAAATGTTCATAATGCTTTAACTCATAAAATATAATAAGAATCAATGCTTATATAAGTGAATGACTAAATAAATGAGGGCTCCTTTAAGTAGAATGGAAACAGATAAACCTGGAAGGAATGTTGGAATTGCGAAATCACCTCTTAGCAGCCATAGTAATGATAATTGATTTATGTAAGAATGACCAGCGTATGTCAAAAGACGTGAGTGAAAGTTTGATCAGAAATAAGAAATGTACATAATCTCAAAGAGTTTCCCCCTAACCTCAAAGACTTCCCCACCCCCCCGCAAATATCTATTAATCACAAGGGGGAAACAGTAACTTTTCCATGGAGATACCTAGCAGCCTAAATGATCAAAGTAGTATCACCAGCATGGGACAAGTGAACACCATGGGCCTCCCCATCTGATGCACCAGAAGGACACCATAGCACTGTGGCATTCCTTCCAACAAGGCATACCCTGAATCTACCCATTGGAAAACATAAGACAGACCCAAGTTGAGGGACATTCTATACAATAAATGGCCTGTAATCTTCAATGATGAAGATGAAGAAAGACTGAGGAACTACTGTACATTAAAGACACTAAACAGGCAGGACAAGTAAATGTAACCATGGATCCTCAATCCCACCCCTGTAAAATGCCTGTTTATTAAAAAGGACATTAGTGAGAATTGACTAAGTTCTGTTGATGAGACATTTCTAGTGTATCAATGTTAACTTCCCGATTTTGATCATTTTACTGGGTATGAATGTCCTTGTTATTAGGAAATACAACAAAGTATTTATGGATGATGCGGTCACGTCTTAACTTTCAAATATTTTTGAATAATAAGAATACTATGTACATACTTATAGAGAAAATGATAAAGTAAATGTGAGAGATGTTTAATATGTGGAAAAATCTGAATGAGAGGCATTATACTATTTCTGCAACTTTTTGTAATCTTGAAATTACTTGCACATAGAAGTTAAAACAAATGCAAAAATAAAATAAACAAGCTATTACCCTCGATGGCTAAAATTGCCCCCCAAATAAATATTCATCTTAAGTACTTCACTTTATTAAAGAAACATAAGGCAGCGTACATTCTTTGTCTTGCTCAAACTTTCCTCCCTTGAGACAGAAAGACCAAAAAACATGGAATTTAGCATCTGTGTCTCTTAATACAATCTGATTCCCAAACTCAACACCACCTTGGACACTGCCCATTTGTTTGGCTCATTTGTATATTCTTAGCTCATGGTCTCTGCTAAGAGTTTTAGTGATATTTCTGCTCAGGTGTTTGGACAGAGAGAATAAAGATGGAGATTCAAACTGGATCCCAGGAATCTAGAAACAATAGTACATAAAAGGAGAGTGAGATAAATTCACTCTAAATGTAGACATAATTATTTTTCAACACTACCATGCTTCCCAAGACCCCGACAGATTTTCTCCTCATTATGTAGCCTAGATATGTACTATCGGGATCATTTCCTCCTCTATATACACACAGCCAATGCTTTTGAGAGTAACTTGTAACTTCGTACACAATATGGGATAAGGCAGTGGTCACTATTTTGAATAATGCATAGATTAGTCAGGCTTAAATGGGAAATTTTGCTCCCAGGGGACACTTGGCAATATCTGGAAACATTTTTGTTTGTCACAACTGTGGTGATGGGCTGCTCTTGATATCTCACAATGTATAGAAAAGCCCCCAACAAGAAAGAAATATCTGTGAAAGAAAGTATCTGTCAGACCAAGGCTGAGAACCCCGCTATCAAGTCCTTTAAAAAAAAAAAAAAGTAAAATAAACACACACACACACACATATTATTATATATTTATCACTCTATAATATGTTGTTATATATTATATGTTTTATATAAATACACATAATAGACTTCCAGTGTTGGCTTGGTTATTTTTATTAAAGAGAACTCAAATATATGCAAATGCTTAATTAATGAGGTAAAATGCCTCTGTTTATAGCTCGTATGCAACTATTAAACCAAATACACTTTAAAATTGCATAAAAGCAAAGTTGCATAACCAATACAATTTAATTAAAACATTAATTTAATACCACGGATGATGTCGTTTTGGCAAATCTAAACTCTTGCTTGCAATGTGACTATGCTATTGACTGCTGCAGCATCAAATATTTTTGAAATTCATGGGCTATATTCTTTTTGCCCTGTGACATTCTGATTCTGCCACCACTTTTCTGTATTTGAATTACTATAAAACCTTCATCTGGGCTTAGCTTGCCAGGCTAACTGCCTTCATGTGGCTTAAAAGCATCATTTACTGATTACGTCTGCCTGGTTCCTTCCTCATTAACCCCAGACAATGACAGTGGACCTCCTTGGCACTATGTGATTATAGACATAAATACAGACACAGGCGGTGACATCAGCTGGTCAGCCAGATGATCTCCAATATGCTTTCATAACCTTTTAAACTTATAGAATGGAAATCCCCAAATTTGCAAATCCTCATAGGGAACTCATGACGCCTTAAGAATCACTTCCGCAGACTCCGGTGAGAAAGACGCCAATAAAATGAAAAAACCACCAGGGATTTCTGTGGCTGATCTGGTTTCAGATCCAGAAGTCCTTACTTGCATATTAGCTACAGGGAAGCATACAGAGACATTTACACACACACACACTGTAATCCTGGACTAGTGAGTTCACTTCCTTAAGACTTTGCCTCCTCATCATTTAAAAGAAGGACACTACTACCACAGAGTGATGGTGAGGATTACATGGACACTTTACAGATGTTAGTATTTTTTTTTTAAAGATTTTATTTATTTATTTGAGAGAGAGAGAGAGAGCAGGAGCAAAGGGGAGAAGCAGACTCCCTACTGAGCAGGGAGCCTGATGTGGGCTCAATCCCAGGACCCTGGGATCATGTCCTGAGCTGAAGCCAGATGCTTAGCCCACTGAGCCATCTGGGCACCCCTATAGATGTTAGTATTATAGATGTTAATATCTGTATCTATTCCTCCGCTTAAGCTACTGTACACATTCACTGGGTGCCTGGCTATATTTTCTTCTCAAGCAAATGAGAAATAAAATAAAATTAAGCACTTGAGGGGACACGTAACTGCATCAATTTGAGAGGCTTATGTTAAGGGAAGCACTAAATCAAAATGTATCTATTTACAGATAAGGGCATTTAATTTATTAGCTATTCTGTGACAACTATCTTATTTAGCATAGAGCAAGTCAGAAATCAAAGAAGACAGGTAGAAAGGGCCAGGAGGGCAGAAATCACGGCTTCCTTTTAAGTTTTTCTCCATTTCCATTTTCTTGTGAACTTTTTAAAAAAAGTGCTAGATTAAGACTTACCATGGTTAAACGTAGTAAAATTTACACAGAGAAAGGGTTGATGAAAAATTAACTGAAATAAAAACAATACAAAATTCATAAACTTCAAAACATTTTCCAGGCAGGTGGAAAGGCCGAGTTCCTCAGGCAGGATTGAGCTTTCTCTGCACAAGGTAAAGAAAACAGGCCGGTGTGGATGGGACACAGTGAGGAGGTTGTGGCATGGAATGACTTTGGAAAGGTATACAGGGGCCGGGAACTGGGATGATGTTATTCCGTGTAGTGGGAAAGCACCGAAGAAGTGAAGTGGGGAAAAACATAATCTGATTTGTTGAAAAAAATAAACCCGGAAGGGAATGGAGAGCTAAGAAATGAGTTATGGTTCCCATTAGCTGGGAAGCTGTCCCAGTAGGTCAGGAGAGTAATTATGGGTACAGCAGTGGAGCTAATAGTAGAGAAAAGTGGTTCCAAAAAATCTGTTTTTCAGGTCCATTCTACATATTTTGGATGGCTGGGATGTGAGGAATTTGAGAAAGGAAGATTCAAGGATTATCTCAGAGTTTGGACATTTGCATCTTCACCTGCATGAGTACTATTTATTGTGCTGGAAGACATGGAGAACCAAATTTGAAGAGAGAAATCTAGAACTGTCTCTTGGATACCTTAAGTTTGATATATCCACTTCGTTTCAAGAGTAGTGATGATGTATAAATATAAATACTCAGAAAACGTGGAATATCCTAAATTCAGTTATATAGACTAGTATGGCCAAAGACATTTATAGAACTAAGAAGACAGGAAACATTTTCTTTGCAAGCAAAGGAATGCACATATTGGATCATAAAATACTACTTTAGAATCCAAGGCATCTGAATGATAACTATGCCCAAGATTTTCTCAGAGGACAGAGATTTGCCCAAGGTCCCAAATCAAGTTTGTAGCTGGAAATTAGATTCTCCCAGCTGTTAATTCAATATGTCTATCTTTATGAAAATTTTCCAGGCTCTTATAAGGAATACTTTCACAATGCACAAGTTCCCTTCAGGTTATTTGGCTGTAGAACTTTGCAGTCAAATCATGGCTTGTGGATCAGCAACACTTGGCAGTTAGAAATGGGGACTCTGATGTGCTACCCCAGATCTGCTAAATCAGATCTGCATTTTAACAATATCTGCAGGTCATTCATGTGTACAGAAGAGTTTGAGAAGCACTGTTTTAGAAGCTAAATCACTCTTGGATTTAGGGAGGATTATTTAGCAAACCTCTAGATTCTCATAGTAAAATGAGGAGAAACACTGACATTGTTCTTGCTCAAATGATCATTAGCCTACTCTAATATTCAGTGAGGAAGGCCACCATTAAAAACAATGAAGTATGTGCACCTGAACGGACTTGGGAATGTATCCAAGGTACATTGCTGATTCTTTTCTTTTTTTTTCTTTTTCTTTTTCTTTTTTTCTTTTAACAGAGCTAGTTGAAGAAACAGTATGCAGAGCAGGATTATAGGTGATGCTCTATACTCATAGTTTTCCCCAGAACATCTCCTTGGCCCATCTGATTACAACACACCCAACCGGACATTCACAGGCACCACTGCCAGACCCATGCCAAGCAGGTACTGAGGGTCTCTCCACTCTGCCTTTTCCAAAGCTGCAGAAGGCCGTTCAACTGCACACAGGCACAGCCCAAGGTACACGATTGTCAACACCCCAGGGACAAATTCCAACCAATGGGGTATGGAAAATGAACAATAAATGCTCCAGCCTTCTCATCTGATGGGCATTCTACATGGTTCCTCAGAGTTTCCCCAGCAAAAAGAGCTCCGATTGCCAAAACCTGCCTACCAGAACATGCTTTTTGGACTTTTCTCCTATCCCCATCTCATCTTCCCCACTCCTTTACTTCTATTTTCCTGGATCATTTCCCAAATAAACTAAATGCACTCAAATCCTTGTCCCTCTCTGGGGGGAAGAAAACAAATGCTATGTTTAAAGTGCATACAAGGGACACCTGGGTGGCTCAGTCGTTAAGCGTTTGCCTTCGGCTCAGGTCATGATCCCAGGGTCCTGGAATCGAGCCCCACATCAGGATCCCTGCTCAGCAGGAGGCCTGCTTCTCCCTCTCCCACTCCCCCTGCTTGCGTTCCCTCTCTCGCTGTGTCTCTCTCTGTCAAATACATAAATAAAATCTTTTAAAAAAAAGTGTATACAATACAGATATGTGTAGACCACAAGTATATAAACAAATGCATGTCTGGGCTTGAGGAAAGATGGGAGACTTATATAGAAAAATGATGATGCTTGTCTCTGTGGGCGAATTTACAAGAGACTTTCACTCCAGACATTTCTGTATTATCGTGATTACTATTATTTTACATCGGGTGTTATTTTTATAAACTTTAAAAAAAGGGAACAATTGAAAACATCAGGAAAGGGGATCTTTTAAACTCTGTACTAAAGACAGGGTAACAATTCCAATGCATACAAAATTATATACTAAGAGCTGTCGTTTATGATTGTCCCTCTGTGGCTTTCCTTTCCCAAGAGAATCTGACTGATAATGATTATGGGTTCCTTCAAAAAGAGTGGTTCTTCATAATTTTTATGAATCTTTTACCCTGAAAAATACAAAGTGCCTATGGCAAATTTCAAAATCAAGGATCCAGAAAAGCCACAGGGTGTAATGAAGAGATCTAATCAGGTTATTATCAACTTACCATTCAGCTAAATCATTTTTTGCCTCTCCTCCTTCATTCTGAAATCTGCGCTATAATCGCCGATTCTCAAGGTTATTGTTCATGAGGTGAGTGAGAGAATTGTTAAGAGTTCAAGCCTCACATTTTTGTGCACTCTTAATGGGTCAACGGCCTCATTACCATATACACTCAAGAACGGTGATAATTTTTACAGAAATATGAAAAGATTTTTTAAAAAATCAGCAATTTAGAGGCACCCGGGTGGCTCAGTTGGTTGAGCATCCGACTCTTGATTTCCGCTCAGGTTGTGATCTCAGGGAACTGAGATTGAGCCCTGCCTCAGGCTCTGCACTCAGCAGGGAGTCTGTTTCTCTCTGCCCCTCCTTCTGCCTGCCCCTGCCCCCTCTCTCAAATAAATAAATAAATAAATAAATCTTTTAAAAATATCAGCAGTTTAGTAGTTCTAATTTAAAAGATATCAACCCATGGGGCTCCTGGGTGGCTCAGTCATTAAGCGTCTGCCTTTGGCTCAGGTCATGATCCCAGGGTCCTGGGATCAAGCCCGCATTGGTCTCTCTGCTCAGCAGGAAGCCTGCTTCTCCCTCTCCCACTCCCCCTGCTTGTGTTCCCTCTCTTGCTGTCTCTCTCTCTGTCAAATAAATAAATAAATAAAATCTTTAAAAAATAAAAAAATAAAAGATACCAACCCATATAGATCCAAATAGCTGGAACTCATGATTTTGTCATAATTTTCTTTTCTTTTCTTTTTTTAATGATTTTACTTTTAAGTAATCTCTACACCGAACATGGGGCTCAAACTCACAACCCTGAGATCAAGAGCTGACTTGCTCCACAGACTGAGCCGTCAGGTGTCCCTCCCTTTGCCATAATTTTCATTTTAATGCTAGGAATTTAAAATTCAAACTTGAGGAATACTTAGGTGGGAAGGAGGGCAGAAAACAAAGAAGGGAGAATGTGATTATTACAGAAATGAACTCATAAGCTTCATACAATGCATGGCTAAGGAAAAGAATATTGACTGGAAGTGAAGAACAAGTGTTTGGCAAAATCGAAACAAAACTAAATCTATACTAGGGCGCCTGGGTGGCTCAGTTGGTTAAGCGACTGCCTTCGGCTCAGGTCATGATCCTGGAGTCCCAGGATCGAGTCCCGCATCGGGCTCCCTGCTGGCAGGGAGTCTGCTTCTCCCTCTGACCCTCCTCCCTCTCATGTTCTCTGTCTCTCATTCTCTCTGTCTCAAATAAATAAATAAAATCTTTAAAAAAAAAAACTAAATCTATACTAATATCAAAAGAACAGTGTGAATAATGAGCTATAAGTAACAATACTAAGGATGACTACACTTTATTAAGCTGTTCCTATGTGTTGAGCACTCTGCCTTGCATTAGCTTTCACAGTGGGTATTACTGTCATCACTATTTTGCAGATGAAAAAAATGGACACTATGAGTGGACAAAGGACTGATCTACAAGCACACAGCTATCAGAGTTAAGATTCAAACCAGGCCTGTGACTCCAGAGCCAAAGCTCCAAAAAGATGCCAGACTACCACCAATAACATAATGTGTGCCAGCTCAAAATACCCAAAAACATATGCATTAAAAACAACTGCTATGGCTGAAATAAAAAAAAAAAAAGGTACGTGTAAGAAAAATACATTGATCATAACTTCTTTACTTACTATACCAGCGATAAACATGATTTACCAAGAGAGAAACAGATTAGAATATATTGACCCAGGTTCTATTAACAAAACTTGAGAAAACCAGAAGCTACTAGGACACGTGGGACAAAGAAATTAATACAAAGGAAATGTGTCTGTCCTTTTTGGCCTGCTACCATCAGAGAGAGTAGTATTCAAAAGCAAAACTAGAAACAACTAAATTATCCTACAAAATGAGAAAGTTTAATTTACTATATTTCCATAAAAACGGGACTCTTGTGGTTATTAAAAATGATTCTCACTGAAAGGGTTGAGGAAAGAAAATAGCAACATCATAAAGTCCTATGGGGAAAGCAGGCAAAAAAAAAAAAAATGTGTTGGCACAGGACACATTTGCACAGAAAAGAACCAGAAGAAAATATCAAGTTTTTAATAATGGTTACCTCTGAGTGGTGGCATCCAGAATACACTCTTTTTCCTTCTTCCTTACTTATCTATGGCTTAGAATTTTTTAATATAGAAAGGATAAGATTTGTCACATTACCAAAATAACAAACTTAATATAAATACAGAGCTGAATTTCTCTTTTGTTTGTTTTTAGAAAGCCATGGATGAGTCGTCTGCTTTTCAATAACGGTGCAATAAGCAAATATGTCGGCCCAGTTATCTCTGTCCAGATATCTTCATTCTACTAGTTGTGTCAGTATATCTAGAGGCTATATTTCCAGAAGTAGAATAACTATATTAAAGGGAATACAAATTAGTATGTTTTAGGTGATCCTCCAAGTTTGTGCCAATTTATACCTCTGCCAACAGTATACAAAAGTTCCATTTCCTCACACATCTACTATAATCAGTGTGACCCATCTTTTTAATCTTTGCCAACTTATTTGCTTAATTTAGGGGCCACTTATGCCTTCTGTTCTTAGAATCATCGAAATTCAAACAATATATTTCAAGATCCTTATTTTTATGTATGTATGTATGTATGTAATATATGTATGTATTTATTTTATTTCCTAGGAATTATAAGCCAGAACAAAAGATGAAAAAGCATCAAAGGGTAATCAGACTGGTCTGGGATTTGTGCAGGGCAAATGAGCCTGCACTGAAGAAATGTGCACAAATATGATAAGACATCTGATGCAGTAAATTGAACAATTCCTTCATCGAACACTTACAATGCCCCAGCAGGTAGCACACCTGCAAAAGAAATGATTTGTTACTAGAGTACTGAGCTCACGGTTTCACCTGTTGACCTAAAGACTAGTTTTTCACTTCTCAGTTACCAAGGCTGTGAAATGAGGCCAATGACAGAAAGAGCCACTCAATGGGCAATGATGATTAAGGTAGTTTCACACGGAACATACAAGGGAATTCTCCAAGGGAAGCCGGTGTCAACACAATTCACTATTGAAATGTGTCTTGGTCACATGATTAGAAGAGAATGAGCACTGATTTCAGGAAAGGAACAGCAGGTAGGGGTATAATTTTAGGAAGACCTACTTGGCTTAGCTGTAGGTAGAAACTTTGAAAAAGTGTGGAAAGGTAGAGTTGTAAAAAGACACAGTATAGTATACAGAGAAAACAACACAGAAGTAAAGTTGCAAACACTCATTTTACTACTTGACCAGTTGCTGATTCTCTCTGAATTTCATTTGTCTCAGCTGTAAATGAGGCTCATTCTACCGATAACACAGGACTGCTAGGCCAAACAGGTGAGGACATTCATGAAATGCCGAGCAAAGTGTTTGACATATATGGGCAGCTCACCCAGCTCATGGATTTCAGTTTCATTAAAGAAATAAATTCTTGCCTGGAGGACATTATTTTACAATTCACAAAGGACAGGGAAATCACCTGTTATTATATTTTAAGAAAAAACAGAGTTTCGAACAAAACCACTAATTGGGCAGATGTAGTGGGGGAGGAATGGAATAATCTTCAAGAAGTTATTACTCTTGTTTTTCTTCCAAAATATTAAAACAATTCCCTATTATCTATGTGGTGAAATGAAACAAGATCCCCTTGTGCTTTGTAACACAGAAAATATACAGAGAACTACATAAATGATCGGACTTACGCCAAGGAAGAAAGATTTGCCTCAAGACTGTAACTTCTCCTATATTTATCACAGGCTAAGTTACAAAAAGAGCCCATTCAATGTTGCCCCCATTTCTTCAGAGCTGTTACTTGAGAGTTTGTGTGCACGTGTGCATGCAAGCATGCACATGCTGACATATCTAAACTTACTTTCTACAACCTACTACTACCTGACATGGTAAAAGGGAAGAGGAAATAACAAAGTAACTTACAAAATATACTTCATCTTTGTGCTTCTAGGAAGAAGAGAGCCGAATATTCACTCTAACCTAAATCTTGTGTCCCTTCCCCTACGTGCAATCCCTATGAGGTTATCTTACCAAATCTCATGAGTTTAAATTCCAACTGTAAGTCATACCTCCAGTCCTGTCCTTTCCTTTATTTCCAGACACACATACCCAACTGCCTACTCAACATTTCCACTTGTATGTCTCACAGGCCTGTCCTCCCACCCCAACTCACTCCTTCCCAGCCCTCCCCATCTCATAATGAATGGTAACTCTTCAGAGGCTCAGGTCACAAAACTTGAAGTCATCCTTGACTCTTCCTCCTTTTATCTTTTTCATTCTGTCACTGAATCCTATTAATTCTACCTTCAAAATTATTCAGAATTCAATGGCTTCTTCTTACCTCTCTGCTGCCCACTGGTCCAGTCCACTGTGGTCTCTGTGCTGGGTTATGACAATAGCCTCCTAACTGGTCTCCCTGCCTCCACCCTAGCACACCTAGAGTCCCATCTCAACTCAGCAGATCAGAAGATTGAGCAATCCTTGCAAAACTGTACATTTGGTCATATCACTTCCCTGCTCAAAATCTCAATGGTTTCCATCTCACTCAGAATAAAAGCCAATGTCCAGTGGAGCAAGATGGCGGAGGAGTAAGAGACCTGGATTTCATCTGGTCCCAGGAATTCAGCTGGATAGGGATCAAACCATTCTGAACACCTACAAACTCAAAACAGGAGATCGAAGAAAAGAATAGCAACAACTCTCTAAACAGAAAAGCGACCACTTTCTGGAAGGTAGGAGGTGCAGAGAAGTGAATCTGAGGCGATATTCGGGAGGATAGACGGTGGGGGAGGGGGCCTCCAACGGCCGCTTCTGGCAAGTGATAGAGCCGCAGAACACAAAATCGGAACTTTGAGAAGTCTGCTCCGATGAGGGACGTCACTCCAGTAGCTAAGTGGGGGGTGGAACCCTCGTGGGACAGTGTGGTCTCAGGACCCTCAGGGTCACAGAAAGACCGGGGGTGCCTAAGTGTGGCAGAGCTCCCAGGTATCGGAGTGGGGAAGCTGGCTGCAGAGACAGAGCCGAGGTGTGGGCTCTCAGCTTGGGGTTGCCATAAACTGTGATCCATGGCACAGTCAGGCCACTGCTCCTCCAGAAGGGACCCAACAAGTGGCAGATCCGAGGAGACACCCCTTCCTCCCCCAGGAGGAGCGGTGCGGGAGCGCACCGCAGGGACCTGCTGGGTTTGGAGACTCCACACGGGGTCGGGTGCCAGAGATAGAAATGCACAGTCACAGGCCGGGTGAACATAGAATGTGGCTGGAGACTGGGGAGACAGGAGTGACTGACAGCTTTTCTCTGGGGGCTCACTGAGGAGCAGGGCCCCGAGTTCTCGGCTCCCCCGGGGCGGAGATTGGGAGGCCGCCATTTGCACTCCCCGCCTCCAAAGCTGTACGGAAAGCTTTCAGGGAACAAAAGCTCCCGAGAGCAAACCCGAGCAGATTACTTAGCCGGGACTGGGCAAGGGCGGGGCAATTCCGCCTCCGGCAAAGACATTTGGGAACCACGGCAACAGGCCCGTCCCCCAGAAGATCAGTGAGAACAGCCAGCCAAGACCGAGTTTACCGATGAATGAAAACAGCAGAACTCCAGCGCTAGGGGAATACTGCACATAGAATTCATGGCTTTTTTACCATGATTCTTTAGTCTTTCAAAGTTAATTTTTTTTTAACTATCTTTTTTCTTTTTCTTTTTCCCTTTTTCAACGAACATCTTATCAATCCGTTTTTTAAAATAAACATTTTTATTTTTCATTTTTAGAGTCATATTCTATCCCTTCATAGTAGTTACCCGTATTTTTGGCATATATATATAAGTTGTTCTCTCTTTAAAAATTTTGAGATAGTTTCTTCTAACAGATCAAAATATACCCTAACTCTCTAGTATATGCTTTTTTTCTACTCCCCTGCCTGATCACATTCCCTCCCTTTTTTTTCTTTTTCTTTTAAAATCCTCTTCTTTCTTTTTTCAAACAACTTCTTATCAATTCCTTTTATAAAATTTTTTATAATTTCCATCTTTACAGTCATATTCCATCTCTTCATCATATCAACCCATATTTTTGTACATATATAAGTTTTTCTTTCTTTAAAATTTTGGGAGGCACTTTCTTCTAACAGACCAAAATACACCCAAAATCTAGTGTGTGGCACTGATCTATATACCAGCCCGATCATATTTGATCACATTCTGGTTTTGTTGTCGTTGTTGTTTTGTTTTGTTCTGTTTTTGTCTGTTTTTATCTTTTTCTTGTTCTTTTTCTTTTTTCTCTCTTTCCCTTTCTTTTCCCACTGCTTCAGGTCTTTTCTGATTTGTTTAGAGTATATTTTCTGGGGATGTTGTTACACTGCTAGCATTTTGTTCTCTCATTAATCTATTCTCCTCTGCACAAAATGACAAGATGGAAAAAATCACCTCAACAAAAAGAACAAGAGGTAGTACCGACTGCTGGGAACTACTGAATACGGACATTAGTACAATGTCAGATCTAGAGTTCAGAATCATCACTTTAAAGATACTAGCTGGGCTTGAAAAAAGCATGGAAGTTATTAGAGAAACCCTTTCTGGAGAAGTAAAAGAACTAAAATCTAATTAAGTTGAAATCAAAAAGGCTATTAATGAGGTGCAATCGAATATGGGGGCGGTAACTGCTAGGATAAATGAGGCAGAAGAGAGAATCAGTGATATAGAAGACCAAATGATGGAAAATAAAGAAGCTGAGAAAAAGAGAGATAAACAACTACTGGATCATGAGGGCAGAATTCGTAAGATAAGCAATACCATAAGACGAAACAACATTAGAATAATTGGGATCCCAGAAGAAGAAGAAAGAGAGAGAGGGGCAGAAGGTATTTTGGAGCAAATTATAGCAGAGAACTTCCCTAATTTGGGGAAGGAAACAGGCATCAAAATCCAGGAAGCACAGAGAACCCCTCTCAAAATCAATAAAAATAGGTCAACACCCCAACATCTAATAGTAAAACTTACGAGTCTCATAGACAAAGAGAAAATCTTGAAAGCAGCTCAGGAGAAGAGATATGTAACCTACAATGGTAGAAACATTAGATTGGCAACAGACCTATCCATAGAGACCTGGCAGGCCAGAAAGGACTGGCAGGATATATTCAGAGCACTAAATGAGAAAAATATGCAGCCAAGAATACTCTATCCAGCTAGGCTGTCATTGAAAATTGAAGGAGAGATAAAAAGCTTCCAGGACAAACAAAAACTAAAGGAATTTGCAAACACAAAACCAGCCCTACAAGAAATCTGGAAAGGGGTCCTCTAAGCAGAGAGACCCTAAAAGCAACATAGAACAGAAAGGAACACAGACAATATACGGTAACAGTCACCTTACAGGCAATACAATGGCACTAAATTCCTATCTTTCAATAGTTACCCTGAATGTAAATGGGCTAAATGCCCCAATCAAAAGACACAGGCTATCAGATTGGATTAAAAAACAAGACCCATTGATATGCTGTCTGCAAGAGACTCATTTTAGAACCAAAGACACCCCCAGATTGAAAGTGAGGGGGTGGAAAACCATTTACCATGCTAATGGACACCAAAAGAAAGCTGGGGTGGCAATCCTTCTATCAGACAAATTAGATTTTAAACCAAAGACTGTAATAAGAGATGAGGAAGGACACTATATCCTACTTAAAGGGTCTATCCAACAAGAAGATCTTACAATTGTAAATATCTATGCCCCTAACATGGGAGCAGCCAATTATATAAGGCAATTAATAACAAAAGCAAAGAAACACAGCAACAACAGTACAATAATAGTGGGGGACTTTAACACCCCCCTCACTGAAATGGACAGATCGTCTAAGCAAAAGATCAACAAGGAAATAAAGACTTTAAATGACACACTGGACCAAATGGACTTCACAGACATATTCAGAACATTCCATCCCAAAGCAATGGAATACACATTCTTCTCTAGTGCCCATGGAACATTCTCCAGAATAGATCACATCCTAGGTCATAAATCAGGTCTTAACCAGTACCAAAAGACTGGGATCATTCCCTGCCTATTTTCAGACCACAATGCTTTGAAACTAGAACTCAATCACAAGAGCAAAGTCGGAAAGAACTCAAATACATGGAGGCTAAAGAGCATCCTACTGAAGAATAAATGATTTAACCAGGAAATTAAAGAAGAATTAAAAAAAATTCATGGAAACCAATGAAAATGAAAACACAACTATTCAAAATCTTTGGGATGCAGCAAAGGCAGTCTTAAGAGGAATGTATATAGCAATACAAGCCTTTCTCAAGAAACAAGAAAGGTCTCAAGTATACAACCTAACCCTACACCTAAAGGAGCTGGAGAAAGAACAGCAAATAAAGCCTAAACCCAGCAGCAGAAGAGAAATAATAAAGATCAGAACAGAAATCATTGAAATAGAAACCAAAAGAACAGCAGAGCAGATCAAGAAAACAAAGAGCTGGTTCTTTGAAAGAATTAACAAGATTGATAAACCCCTGGCCAGACTTATCAAAAAGAAAAGAGAAATGAACCAAATCAACAAAATCATGAATGAAAGAGGAGAGATCACAACCAACACCAAAGAAATAAAAAACAATTATAAGAACATATTATGAGCACCTCTATGTCAGCAAATTAGATAAGCTGGAAGAAATGGATGCATTCCTAGAGATGTATCAACTACCAAAACCGAGCCAGGAAGAAATAGAAAACCTGATCAGACCTATAACCACTAAGGAAATTGAAGCAGTCATCCAAAATCTCCCAACAGACAAGAGCCCATGGCCAGATGGCTTCCCAGGGGAATTCTACCAAACATTTCAAGAAGAATTAATACCTATTCTTCTGAAACTGTTCCAAAAATTAGAAATGGAAGGAAAACTTCCAAACTCATTTTATGAGGCCAGCATTACCTTGATCCCAAAACCAGACAAAGACCCCATCAAAAAGGAGAATTACAGACCAATATCCCTGATGAACATGGATGCAAAACTTCTCACCAAAATACGAGCCAATAGGATCCAACAGTACATTAAAAGGATTATTCACCACGACCAAGTGGGATTTATCCCTGGGCTGCAAGGTTGGTTCAACACCTGCAAATCAATCAGCGTGATACAATACATTAACAAAAGAAAGAACAAGAATCATATGATCCTCTCAATAGATGCAGAAAAAGCGTTTGACAAAGTACAGGATCCTTTCTTGATCAAAACTCTTCAGAGTATAGGCATAGAGGGTACATACCTCAATATCATAAAAGCCATCTATGAAAAACCTACAGCGAATATCATTCTCAATGGGGAAAAACTGACAGCTTTCCCCCTAAGGTCAGGAACGTGGCAGGAATGTCCACTATCACCACTACTATTCAACATAGTATTGGAAGTCCTAGCCACAGCAATCAGACAACAAAAAGAAATCAAAGGCATCCAAATCGGCAAAGAAGTCATACTCTCACTCTTTGCAGATGATATGATACTTTATGTGGAAAACCCCAAAGACTCCACCCCAAAACTGCTAGAACGCATACAGGAATTCAGTAAAGTGGCAGGATATAACATCAATGCACAGAAATCAGTGGCATTCCTATACACCAACCACAAGACAGAAGAAAGAGAAATTAAGGAGTCAATCCCATTTACAATTGCACTCAAAACCATAAGATACCTAGGAATACATCTAACCAAAGAGGCAAAGAATCTGTACACAGAAAACTATAAAATACTCATGAAAGAAATTGAGGAAGACACAAAGAAATGGAAAAACGTTCCATGCTCATGGATTGGAAGAACAAATATTGTGAAGATGTCAATGCTACCTAGAGCAATCTACACATTCAATGCAATCCCCATCAAAATACCATCCACTTTTTCCAAAGAAATGGAACAAATAATCCTAAAATTTGTATGGAACCAGAAAAGACCCCGAATAGCCAGAGGAATGTTGAAAAAGAAAAGCAAAGCTGGCAGCATTACAATTCTGGACTTCCACCTCTATTACAAAGCTGTCATCATCAAGACAGTATGGTACTGGCACAAAAACAGGCACATAGATCAATGGAACAGAATAGAGAGCTCAGAAATGGACCCTCAACTCTATGGTCAAGTCATCTTTGACAAAGCAAGATAGAATGTCCAATGGAAAAAAGACAGTCTCTTCAACAAATGGTGTTGGGAAAATTGGACAGCCACATGAAGAAGAATGAAATGGGACCATTTCCTTACACCACACACAAAAATAGACTCAAAATGGTTGAACGACCTAAATGTGAGACAGGAGTCCATCAAAATCTTAAAGGAGAACACGGGCAGCAACCTCTTCGACCTCAGCCACAGCAACTTCTTCCTAGAAACATCACCAAAGGCAAGGGAAGCAAGGGCAAAAATGAACTATTGGGACTTCATCAAGATAAAAAGCTTTTGCAAAGCAAAAGAAATAGTCAACAAAACCAAAAGACAACTGACAGAATGGGAGAAGATATTTGCAAATGACATATCAGAGAAAGGTCTAGTATCCAAAATCTATAAAGAACTTATCAAACTCAACACCCAAAGAACAAAGAATCCAATCAAGAAATGGGCAGAAGACATGAACAGACATTTTTACAAAGACATCCAAATGGCCAACAGACACGTGAAAAAGTGCTCAACATCACTCGGCATCAGCGAAATCCAAGTCAAAACCTCAATGTGATACCATCTCACACCAGTCAGAATGGCTAAAATTAACAAGTCAGGATACGACAGATGTTGGCGGGGATGCGGAGAAAGGGGAACCCTCCTACACTGTTGGTGGGAATGCAAGCTGGTAGAGCCACTCTGGAAAACAGTATGGAGGTTCCTCAAAAAGTTGAAGATAGAGCTACCATATGATCCAGCAATTGCACTACTGGGTATTTACCCCAAAGATACAAATGTAGGGATCTGAAGGGGTACGTGCACCCCGATGTTTATAGCAGCAATGTCCACAATAGCCAAACTGTGGAAAGAGCCAAGATGTCCATTGACAGATGAATGGATAAAGAAGATGTGGTATATATATATACAATGGATTATTATACAGCCATCAAAAGGAATGAGATCTTGCCATTTGCAGCGACGTGGATGGAACTGGAAGGTGTTATGCTGAGTGAAATAAGTCAATCAGAGAAAGACATGTATCATATGACCTCACTGATATGAGGAATTCTTAATCGCAGGAAACAAACTGAGGGTTGCTGGAGTGGGGGGTGGGGTGGGAGGGATGGGGTGGCTGGGTGATAGACACTGGGGAGGGTACGTGCTATGGTAGTGCTGTGAATTGTGCAAGACTGTTGAATCACAGATCTGTACCTCTGAAATAAATAATGCAATATATGTTAAGAAAAAAAAAAAAGAAGAAGATAGCAGGAGGGGAAGAATGAAGGGGGGGAAATCGGAGGGGTAGACGAACCATGAGAGACGATGGACTCTGAAAAACAAACTGAGGGTTCTAGAGGGGAGGGGCATGTGAGGATGGGATAGCCTGGTGATGGGTATTAAAGAGGGCACGTTCTGCATGGAGCACTGGGTGTTATGCACAAACAATGAATCGTGTTACACTATGTAAAAACTAATGATGTAATGTATGGTGATTAACATAACAATAAAAAAATTAAAAAAAAAAACAACAACCAATGTCCATAAAAAGACCTACAAGCCCATCCTACTCTGTTTCTTCTGCATTATGCTTACTCTGCCTTAGCCACTCAGGCTTCCCTGCTATTCCTCAAACACCCCAGGTATTTTTCTGCCTGAGGCCGTCTAAACTTGATGTTCCCTCTGCTTAGAGTCATCTTTTCCCCGAGTAT
The DNA here is from genome assembly GCF_002201575.2 of Neomonachus schauinslandi. NCBI lineage: Eukaryota > Metazoa > Chordata > Mammalia > Carnivora > Phocidae > Neomonachus > Neomonachus schauinslandi. The sequence continues at coordinate 141,626,567 of NC_058403.1, read as the reverse complement.
TGCATAGTTCTCTCTCTTAACTTCTTCAGATTTTTGTAAAAATGTCACCTTCTCAGAGAGGCCACCCCTTACTTCTTTATTTAGATATTACACACAGATAGCCTTACCCACTTCCTTTCCATGCCTTATTTGTCTCTAGAACAATATGACTTGCCATATTTTTCTTATTTTGTTACATTTCTTTCCCACAAGAGCACAAGCTTCATGGAGTAGGATATTTGTTTGCTTTATTCATTCATGTGGTCCCAGCTCCTATAAAAGATCCTGGCACACAGTAGGTGCTCCATAAATATTTGTTGAGAGAAAGAATTGATTTTTAACAAAGTTTTGGAGCTGGTTTCACTACTCTAAAAACAGTGAACGTGCTTTGAAGAAGTGAGGATACTGTATATGATATGCATTAGGGAGGGAGCCTTTTTACTCCTGTTTGTTCTAGCACATTTAAAGAGAATGTGAAGTGGAGAGGCGGGGACTAGAGAATTTTCCTATGTCAGAAACTAAACAAGATACAAGTATGATGATATTCTCACTTTTCTGATGGTATATGTCTCTGGCAGAGTCAGTCCTTTTTGTAGAGAGGAACCAATGTAGGATGTGGCCAGCTAGGTAGGTGGCATACTCATAGAATCAGGAAAAAAAAAGTAATAATTTCCTCTAGGGATTAGGCTGCCTATAGGTTTCCATCAGACTCTTCTTTGACTCTAGGAATGATATACCAAGGAGCCTAGGAGAATAGCACATTATACCTTAGATTTCTCATCAGTGTGAAGTGCCTTATAGTAACATCTTTTAAGGGTTTTAATTATCCTTATATGTGGTCAGAAGGTCGACACTCAGACCAGGAGAGGGTAAAAAGATTCTACCAAGGCCTGGATGTGAACATTAATGAAAGAAAGAGAAGGAGAAGAAATGCCGTGCAATTGACAATTTTTCTAAAGATTTTTTCTAAAGATTTTACAAGAAATATGTAATCTGTGGCACAAAGGAATTTGCTTGAATCACAATATTTAATAAAAGCTCAATACTCAATATTATCTAATAGATATTTGTAATAGCGATCTTTCACTAGGAAGGTCAGAAGTTTCACTGTTGCCAAAATCACATCCTCACGGAAGAGTTAGGGATGACTCGAAATCTCCCTTTGTAAAAACAGAAAATAGCCCTCTCTTAGATAATGAGCCACAAAAAACAAATTAAAGGGGCAGTTTCTGATCCTCTAAGCTGTAGGCTTTACCGTGAGGGAAAAAACGTTCTATCACAGTTAAGCACATACAGAGGAGAAAAGGAGCAGCAAAGCAACCACCCAAGGATACAGTGACTCTTATTTTCAAGCCACCCAAAAATATAGGAATTTTTAACCCTTTTAATAGTTATGCTAGTATTTACTTTTACATTGGTAAATACTATAGTTGGTTTGCCTTATTACTTTCCTTTTCTTCAGTTACTAGAGTTGAACCACACAATCACAAAAGACAAGAGTGAATCCTTATTTTAAACCTGTCCAAAATTTATAATCATCCATTCTATTTATTAGACTAAGAGTAAGGCAATCCAAAGGTTACAGCCTGTATATGGAGCTGTGGGAAGAGGGTGACCCTTCGAGGAGAGAAATGGATTCTGGCCTGGCTTTTGCCACGTGCTCATTCGGAGACCTTGGGTTAGTCATTTGACTCCTTTTGGCTCTGAAGTTTATGCATCTGCTTGAAATAGTTGGATTAGGTGGTCTCTAAGGTCCCTTCCAGTTCCAAATTCCATGACTGTATTCATCAGGCAACCTCTTGGGCCATGCTTCAGGCTCCTTCAAAACCAGGAACGCAACCCACTTATTCACATTCAGGCCAAATTCACAGACCCAAAACGTCAAAACTCTCTTCTCAAATATATTCAGGACAGCTTAGAGAGCCAACAAATGTGGAGAAAATCATTTCCAGGAAAGTCTAAGGGATGCCTTTGACAATCAGCCAAAATTACACGTCCAATTGGTAGACGTGGGGGTCATGAATCTAATCCAGCTCCAATAAATAGGAAGATGACACTAAGCTTTGGACAGGGTTATAATGAGGATTAGTTCTCTTCAGAACTGGCTGCTATCCGAGCTAATATGTTGAGAAGAATGACCCAATATTTGGGAACGGTCATGGAAAAGCTTAGGGCTTAAGGTCTTTGTGTATTTAACTGTATGAATTGGGTTAAATATACTGAATACAACATTTTGGGAAAAAAGAATTGGAAATAAAAAGCGGAAAATAATCATTTGTATATTTTAGAACACTTTAAAAACTTTATATAAAATATATATAATAATCACTATAACAATGAAAAGTTCTTTTAGGTCATCTTAATAGGCAAATATATGCCTTAAATCCTGCTTTTTCAGATACCACTTTATGTTGACCCATGAATTTTTGAAAATAACATTTTATTATTTTCAAGGCAGAGATAAGGCAAAATATTTTCCTTAGAAGAAGTAAATCCCTTTTATTTTAGAATGCCCTCAGGTTAAGAATGTTAGCAGCTCATGGATAAATTCATTAGAGCAAATTATAATAAATCACCTGCTAGAACTCATATTGCTTGCCTCCCTTCCCACAAGAAAATAAATACCATGAAAAGAGATACAATGTCTATTTTCTTTACTATTTCATATTCAATGCCTGGCACAGTGTCTAACACCTAGTAGGTTCTCAACTTTTTTTTTGATGAAATAATGTCCCTTTGCATATATAATGGTTATATAAACAATTGTTCATATTGATAAATAGAGAAATGAAAGCATTCCTATAAAGTGTATCACTACATTCAGTGCCAAGTAATAAAACATAGGCAAGGGGCAGCCTGATACTTCTTAGAAGACTTCAAAGGGAATAGTAACTCCTTAAACTCAATCTGAAGTTCTAAAAAAAAAAAAAAAGGAGTGACACGCAGTCTGACAGTTAAACTGGATGAAAAGACTTCACTGAAATGAAATGGATTATGATTTTCCATCTCTGAGCTAACACACTATGTTTTCACTTTAAGCTGATTTCATTCCTTTTGATGACGCAGAGTGGTCATCCATGACTGCTCAGTATTTTGGAAAGAGTATGGATGCCACAGTCAGGCTATCTGACCCTAAGTAGTATGTACGCTATTTTCTACTGTGTGACTTTTGGTGACCTACTTAGACTTTCTGAGCCGTAGCTTTTCATAGGTTTGATGTGAGCTTCTTCACAAGACTTATGGAGAAACGAAGAGAAAATATATTCGAGGCACTAGTATGGTGCCCAGACAAAAAATATAGGCAGTCAAGCATAGCTCTTATTATCATACCATTATTTACTACTGTATAGGGAAGCAAGGGAATGTTTAAATTTAGCTTTCCTAATGAATATCTCCCTTCAATGAGAAAAAAAGAAGTCCAAATAAATTTGTAAGGTCTGAGTCCTTTTTATTCACGAGTCTGAAAAGGCAAAGAAATAAAACTTCCAATAGCAGATAGGTGAAATTTAAAAATCAAAATGGCTTAAAGGGTTGCTTCATTGAAAATTTTCATATATGTAACACGCAACTTGGAATAGGTAATGTCAATTTCTCACATGAATCATCTCCTTCCATTTTACTTGCAATTGCTAAGGAAATTATGAATGCAATCTGAGAAATAGCAACATATTTTTCCCCAAGTGTCTTTTAACTATCCCTTCACTCAACTGACTCCACATTCATTCGACTGCCTTTTAGTCTTCATTGTGACAGATAAAATACCAAAAATACGACTTTTATGCAAGATACTACTTTATCTTTATGATTATATACGATTATAGCTTTTCTAGAGAAAGAATCAAACGTAAATATAGTCTTTTTTTCAATTATCCACAGGCACTTTATTTAAAAGTTATATTTTTAAATGTGAATTATATAAGGCATTTGTATTCAAATGTAAGAAAAAAGTACTTAGGAAAAACATAAATGATTCTAAATAACTCATTGTCTTAGTTTTTCTTGGCCACCACTGCCCTCCACTGCAGATAATTGAATTGGCAGCATCAGTGAGTACTGATAATGAAGACAATAATTCTTTAAAATCTTAAATCAAAAAGGTAGAGATTTTTCTTAAAGGCAAAAATTCACAGGACCATGCACATAACTCAAAAACTGCAAAAAACAAAACAAACAAAAACTTGTGCATACACTAAAGCCAATATACCTCTCCCCAAACAGAATATAGTCTTTTGATTTTCTCCAATTCTATCAGGAACTGATACCTGATTGTAGAGGTAAAGATTCAGGCTCCGGGGCCCTTCCTTCAAGTCATTCACATAACCTTCCTATCATTTTAATATTAGCTCTGAAATTGCTTGAATTGCTAATAAGACTTACCAAATACAAAACAGAATTACAGTCCTATAATATCACTGGCTATTGTAACTGCAAATAATCCAGTAAAGAATTCTGGATGTGTCTGGTTGCTTGTGTACTGCAGATTGGGTCCCTTGGGAAACCAATGCTGAGATGGAGTGCCGAGAGCATCGTGTATATTAAGGAGAGGTTCTGGGATTGTTATCTGTAAAATGGAATGCAAAGCAGCAGGAGTGGACAGAGGGAGAAATTGAGCTATGTTGCAGGCCTGACCTCTGCTGGACCCAATGGAAGCTCCGGAGCTACCATGGCCTCTAGGTGTCTGAGTTGGGCCAAGATGGCCAGGCATTAATACCACAACACTGATCAGCCCTTGGATGTGGTCCACCCCAAGAAAGGCATGGCCTTGCACCATAAGGCTCTCTGCACCTAAGTAGAACCCTGTCAGGAGCTGACACCTGAAGGTTGCCCATCAACAGCCCTCCCAGTGGTTCTTCACTGAAGGGGCATTTGGGTGGCATGTCAGTGTCACCACATCCTCTAATACTTCCAAGGCTTGTTAACTCTCTTATTATGATTACTGAAAGATAGATTTAGAAGAAACAACTGTAGGGACCCAACCCATAAGTCTCTGCTTTCCATCAGAGGTGAGTGGCTTGGATCCATCCATCCCCCCATTAATAGAACAGTGGCTACTGCTAGAATCATCCCAACCCCCTAAGACTTCTCTTGACATCTCAGTGGGATATCAAATCTAGATAATGACAATGAGGAAGAAATTAAATTTGCACAGTTTTTAATACGTTAGCAAGGAAAATTATTCATTTTCCATAAGATCTAACTGCAACTCTGTAGGGATTACACTATTTATTATTATTTTTTTCTCTAATAGCACACCTGTTGCAGTCAACAATTTGAGGAAATTCTTACTATCCTTGCCTACATTTAGAACCAAAAATAGCCATGCCTCTGAAGTGGTGGCTACTTATTTCTCAAGACTTAGGTCTGTGACTATTTAATAACATAATCAGCAGGCTTCCAAACTTTCCATTTGATATTTAAATGAAAAGTAGAGATAATCAGTACTGAAGTTCATCTTCAATCTATCCTCTTGCCTCTTGAATTCCAAAGAAAGGTCGCTTTGGAACTTGACCTCCTTCTTGTATAAAGTACCATCTAAGAGTGTCAAGTGTTAAAGAATTAAAAACAAAAGCAACATACATTGCTGTCAATCAGGAGGGGCTTTGTTCTGCTCTTTTTTTTTTTTTTAAAGATTTTATTTATTTATTTGAGACAGAGAGAATGAGAGAGAGAGAGCACATGAGAGGGGGGAGGGTCAGAGGGAGAAGCAGGCTCCCCGCTGAGCAGGGAGCCCGACGCGGGACTCGATCCCGGGACTCCAGGACCATGACCTGAGCCGAAGGCAGTCGCTTAACCAACTGAGCCACCCAGGCGCCCTTTGTTCTGCTCTTTATTGCAAAAGGCATGATGCTCTCTGAATGGAAGGAGCAATCAGCCCATGTCAAGCCTGCCACCAGGAATATTTGACACTGTCACACTAGAGGGCCATCCCACAGGCTGGGCAAATCACTTGATGTTCAATGGAACTTAACAATAAAACACAGCACAATAAAAGTGTCCGCTGGAATCATCACAGCATATAACTATAAGCGGTTCTGTATTTTGTAGGCCTTCTAAAATGAAAAACCTTGACCTGTCTTTTCTCAAATGGGCTTACTGGCACTTGACAGTCTTTCCATTGCTACCCTTGTTTGGCAAGAAACACAGTAAGAACTTGTCCCAATGCAGAGAGAAATGGCAGGGGACCAAAAAATAAAAGTGTCTTTGATTTCTGTAAAGTTTGGCTTTATGTGAGTTTGAAGAATAGACAAAGAAAAAGCAAGGCAAACTTTTTCATATGGGAAAAACAGGGAAAAAAAAGTCAGCTTTTTTTTTTTTCCCCCAAAAGACTGATTTAGCGGTTTTTCTTGTGAGATGTTTCTTTTGTTTTTATGGTGAAGACAGTGATAATTAACCCATTGCTATACTTTGAAAAATCATTTTAACGCTGGACTGTATTTCCAAAATAAACAGGTCCAGAAAAGATGGCTCTTTGATTAAAAAAAAAATGTGGTAATGTCATTATTAATCCCTGATACATCTAAATGTTTTAGCTATGAGGATGAATGTGTTTATTAACCCAATCAACAAAATCTACATGGGCACAATAGTAAATTCTAGCTTATTTCACACAACTTACTTAATTTCTTGCAATAACAACCTTTAGAAGAGAAACTATACAGGCATTGTCATAATTTGTTTAAAATATCTGTGATAAAACTTTATATTTTATGGTTATTTGGGGACAGAAATATTAATACAGAACAACATTTTCCAGATGTGAAAAAGCTGCCTTTCATGAAAGACATCAGTTCCAAGCAGTTCCTTCATGTTTCCTGGATTTTTCAACCATATAAAGGCAGAGACAATTCATATGCTCTGCCCGACTTGAGTTTTAAAAGTATGCAACATATTGGGGTGCCTGGGTGGCTCAGTCATTAAATGTCTGCCTTTGGCTCAGGTCATGATCCCAGGGTCCTGGGATTGAGCCCTTCATCGGGCTCCCTGCTCCGTGGGAGGCCTGCTTCTCCCTCTCCCACTCCCCCTGCTTGTGGTCTCTCTCTCTGTCAAATAAATAAATAAAATCTTAAAAAAAAAAAAAAGTATGCAACATACCTCTCACCATTTGTTTGCCATCTTAAAGGGATGCAGTGGTGACTACCCTGAGGTCTCAGAATTATTTCAAGAACAGATAAATAGCAAACCATCTGATCCAGGAAAATGGATACTAGGTAACTCCAGGATCTCAGTTCTCCTAACAGGGTAATTTGGAAAGACAATAATGAAAATGTCCTATACACAGAGCTTTCAGGGAAAAATACATGAGCCACCATGGTTTTGCTAAGGCATCTCTCTGTTAGATACAGAGCATTTAAATGATGGTGATTGACTTTGTGAGCATCCTTTCTGTTCATGGCTCCATCCCTGAAGATGTGAAAGTGTTTCAAGATGTCACTGGTTGTTCTGCATGAAGAGCTTCTTGTGGAAGAGTGTAGCGGGGTGCATGTTTTCATATTGTGTGAGTTCTGCCAAATCCTGAGTCTAAGCTTCACTCAGGCATCCTTGGAGATGTCTTTTGGAGACAGCTCTTCCTTTCACCAGTGCTGCTTGTGAGATAAACAATGAAGCATGGCAACTGAGCCTGCTCAGACCTGGAAGTCTTCACTATGTGTCACTCTTGGTTAATATCATGACAATATCATAGCGCTCTTTCCAAAACAGAGCAAATCAGGATTATGGATGCTTCCATATTTTCAGAGCCCTTACTAGAGGTGGGGGAAACGTAAGTTCCAATGCAGAAAAAGAGAACACTGGTGTTATGCTATAGAAAGCAAGTAATTATAAATGTCAGGACTAGAACATTTCTGTGAGAGAGATTTTCATGACAATTTTAGGCATACTCGGATTTGTTAAGTTTATGATTTTTCTTCCTGACATCAAGTGGCAGAATTCTCACAATCAGTGGCATATGCTTCTTTTGTACCAGGGACCAATTATTCTGTCACAACAGACTGGAAGCCTTCAGCAGGTGACATCATGTCCTTGGAGCTTCAGTGGCTGACAATTGCTAGAACCAGCTTGATGTGAATGACAGTCGCAGAAGGGAAGGTAGAGCCCTTGCTGGTCCACCTGCCGCTTTGTTGAAGGATGAGGAAAATCCCAGCCAGTACCCCTTACTCTCTTGTTTTCAGGCAGTTAACAACCCTGAAATTAGCATAATTCCTTTCGTGAATAGTAACATAAACTGTGTGGAGTTAGTATCGTCCTAATTCTCAAATGTGAATAGCAACACCACTTCCTGAATCTCAGTCTGTCCTCACTGCAACTTTGTGATGTGATTATGCTGATAATGCTTTTCTGTGAATTAAGGTTTGCACAGGCTTGATTCAAGGTGGGTAATGACTGAAGAAAATGCAAAGAGTAAAACAAATGAACTATAATCATTCACGACAAGAAAAAATAAATTCTGGTAAATTTTTATATTAAATAAATCCCATTTTTCAATAATTGTCATGTCCAATTTCATACAGTGTCACTTCGTGCTTAAGTGCTATACTTAACCCCTCTCTAAGGCTCTAGAGGGACTTCTCTGACTCTGACCCCAAAGAAAACAAAGAGCTCCTACAAGATGTGATTCTTCAGGTTACAAGAGCGAAAAGGGAGACAAAAGTGAATTTCATTTGCATAATGTGCCGCTTTTAAGGACCATGTCCTGATCCAAAGGAAAAGTGGGGGGCACTTACCTTATACTTGTTTTCTGCATGAAAATGACTTTCTAAACTTCATGCAAAATACTAGATTTAAATGATTTACACATGAATCCAGCTGCTAGGAAATCTTTCAACTCCTTACCCTTTAGTGTAATGGGATTGCCATTCACTCCGGACATGACTGAAGAAGCTATTTCTTCTTTTGGCGAGTCAAATGCCCTTTCTAGCTGAAACCTACTGTCTTGTAACAAACACAAGGGAACTGACACCAAGAATTATGTCCCCTTGGAAAAGAAAAAACATGGGGTCACCTCTAAATTAAGCCAGTGGTGATGTGACAAGAGTCTTGCTAACTTTATACATTTAGAATTAAGATCAAACATGGCCAAGCAATGGCCAAAGCTAATGAATGTCATGTTGGCCTCTTTTATGAAAACAAAAACTCATCTTTATCGGTAAACGCTGCTAACTCTTGGGTGGAGACAGAGTACTGGAATGTCAGTATTTTGGTTTTATTTTTTCTTGTCAAAAATCTAAAGTCCCCACAGAGATCTAACATTTCTTATTAATTATTTCATTCAGAAAGCTTGCAATCAACACAGCAATTTGGAGAGTAATCTTGGAGTTTTTAAATAATGATAATGTGGCTGTGGTGCCAAGGAAGAAAAAAAAAATTTACTGATCTAAAATTGGTTGAATCTTCACTAGGTGCCAGCCACTTTCCCTGTGTTTTTTCAAAATAATCTTGTAAAACAGGGATTATTACTACCATTTTATAAATATATGTACATATTATTTTAAATCGATGGGGGGCACTCAATGCAAAGGTGGGTAAAAGTGTAAAAAACATTGGATATAGCAAACATTTTGAAGGGATCAGATGTCAGGTACTTCTTAATGGATACTATTTAAGAGGAGGCATTTGACTATAACCTGGGAAGTGTTATGGGTAGGATGTGTGCTAATATTTCCGCAGTGCCCAGAAGACTCATACAAGCAGTTGGTTTAAAGTTCTACCCCAGTAGCGCCATGTTATAGCAAACTGTTCTTCATCACTCCATTTCTAGCAAGTCCATCATTGGGAAATAGGTAAAAACTCACATTATTAGGTTAGATGTGGAAGACTGAGAGTCAAAAGTCCAGATGCCCAGTCTTATTCTGAAAGGTCTGTGTAAGCTTTAAATGTTCACTTAATTTTTGCCTCTGTTTCAATGTATGAGATAAAAAATGAAATGAAATGAAATGCATGTGTATGTCGCAGGAAAGGACTGGCATATGTAGAACTTTTTTATTGAATCAGTGTTCCCAGTATAGAAATACAGATGCACTGTGGCCTCGCATGGGGAAGGCAGTACAACCCGGTGAAGTAAGTGGACTCTGGAAGCAAACTACCTGAGTTCAGGCTGTGTTTCTTTAATGCCCTCGTTCTATGCTGCAGAACTGTAGTTCAACCATGCTTTTGATTTAGTGTTGTTAAATGTAAATGAGGCTGATGATAATAAACATGTACAACTAAAGGGGTTGTTTTGAGAGTTAAATCTAGCCCTGACATACTCATAAACATTAGTCATAATTAACCTCCATAGGCTCTTCATCAGTCTTTCTAGCCTACAGATGTGCTACTCAGCAATTCATTCTCTGAGTTGCAGTGAGTGGGGTATTGTTTATTTTTTTGTTTGTTTTTAAGGGGGTAACATTCCATACTTAAAACTTTTAACTTTGAACAGAAAACTTTTTAACTGTTCTTCATCACCTTAAGAATTAATTTCAAAAGGTTTAGGTAGGTTAATAAGGCCCTTCGAGTCCTGCCCTTGACTTAGCTCTACAACTTCTTCACCCTTCTCTACAGCACAATGGTCCCTATTCCCAGCATGCATGCGCACACACAAATAGACACATAATCTTCCCCAGATTACTTACAGTTCCCCAATTTGCCTTGTTTTTTTTTCCCCCTTCTTTCTCTTTTGAATCTCTCAACCTTCCTGCAGAATATTCCCTCCTTCCAAAACTCCTCCTCTTTCTTCCCCTGGCTGATTATACCTTTGTTTCACCTTTCATGGAACAAATTTCTAAAATATCGAGTTATGATTCCCTCCTCTGTGCCTACTTGTAACTTACTATAGCATTTACCATACATAAAGTTCTATAATTACCAATTATCTCCCCTGTCTAACCTCCTAAACTCTAAGATCCTTGAGAACAATTATAATTTGCTATTCATAGCTAAACTTCTAGAGCCAGCCAACCAAGTATCTGTACAATGAAAAAATTTGGGAACATGGGCCCTGTAAGGGATGTAGGCAACATGTATTCCAGAGAAATTCTGGAGCCTCATCAGGTCTTGCACATGACCCGCCTCACTGAAAGGACTTCAGACACAACACAGTTTGGTATTGATTCAACAGCAATGGGATAGGATGAGAAACCAACCCTACTGTTGCTGTCCTCACTAAGAAATCACTCCCTTGCTTATCACAGCAAAAAGCCTCTACATTTTGATGTTTCACTGTTAACACATCTATAATAGACCTCAGGGCAGATACCGAAAAGTTAGAAAAAACTGTCCCTTGGATCAAAGGGCTTTGAGGGAAGAAAGGATATCCAGAGGCCATACAGTCCGGTAGTGTGACTTTATTTAGGATTTGGGTAAAATAGCCTAGACTGAATTTCTATCTTAGGAGGTCTCTTAGAAAGCTGAATAAATATAAGTACTAGGGTGTCTATTCATTTTGTCTAAGTACTCATACCCTTGATCAGTCTCACAGGAAGTAAGATAAAATACTGAGCCATGATCATCCCTTATACAAGTGCTATTTGAAGTACTATACTATCCAAGGATCAGCAGCAATGGTTCACCTGGGCATTTGTTAGGAATATAGAATCTCAGGTCCTGCCTCAGATCTTAGAATCATATATAATCAGAAGGAGGTCTTATGCATGGGTAGCATAGATAGACATGCAGTGTTGTTTGTATTATGAATCGCCATACCTTTCCTTATTTGCAATATAGCAATATGTATCAGAAAGTGTAACATGTCTATACCTTATGGAGAAGCTGTTCATTATAATATGACGATATTATGAAGGCATTAAGATAACGTTTATTGAGAACTTCTCTGATATATACCCATATATACTATATATACCAATATATACCTATTTCTACTTAAACCATGATGCCAGCTGACGAAAGACTACAGGAGTCTACATATATCTTAATCTCTGCTTTTTTTGTGGGTATGTGCAAACAGAACAAAAGCTAGAAGGACAAAGTCAATAGTGATTACCTTTGGGTTATTTATAGTTATTTTCATTTTCATATTTGCACATTCCAAATGTTAGCCATTAGAAACTGCCTATGCATTGGAATCAAAAGTTACTTACAGAAAAATTCTTTGGGTGTGCTAAAGGCTCTTCATTGGGGCAGTATTTTCAAAACAAACAGCTGGAAATAAGTCAGTTGTCCATCTATTTGGAACTGATTTATTAAACTGTGATATATTCACAAAATGGAAATTTATGCATTTGACAAAAATGAATGGAGGATGTTTACATATGCTATTATAAAGGGAGCACCAGGATACATTGTTACGTGAAGAAAGCTAGATGGAGAAAACTATGAATAGTATGCTATCATTTAGCTTAAAAAAAAAATGGGGACAGAGTATAAATACACACACATGTTTTTGCTTATATTAAAAAAAATAAAGGATAAGCTGTAATTAAAAAAATATTTGTGTGTGGAGAAGGAAGAGATGGGGTGGAGAAGAGAGGAATACAAATAAGACTTACTCAAATATACTATGTTTTATAAATTTTACTTTGGAACCATATTAATATTTTACATAATTATAATAAAAAATAAGCAGTCACAAAGAATTGAAAGTAAAGTAAAACAAGCAATCCCAAGGATGATAACAGTTAGTGTCATAAGCACACAGAGAAGAACTATACAAAGTGCTTTTAAAAGACAATAATTTGGCTGTAAATCTCAACTGGGATATGCCTTATGGGAAATAAAAAAGAACTGCAAAATTATTGTAAACTTTCAGTATCACACGGTGTGTGGTAAGACCTTATTGTTATTCTAAGATTCATTTTTACAAATGAATAAGAAGCTGATAGTCTACTTAAAAACCAAGATTTTTGTTATAAAGAAAAGGGATACAGACACAAGCTCAAAGGTTAAATAAGAAACAATGGTCCTGAATTTGAATTGGAAATGTATTTATGAAATCAAAATGTATTTTACCTTGGGGAAAAAAAAAAATCCTGTTCTGTCCATTAAAAATGCCTGGAAACCAAAAGCAGTGAGCACATGCTATACCCAGATTTTGGATTTTAATCACCATTTCCCACTTAAAACAAAACAAAACAAAACAAACAAACCAAACCAAAACAAAACAAAAAAACAAAAACAGCAAAACAGAGCTTGAAAAATTAGCTGACTCTAGTGCTGAAATAGGAAAAATGAAAAATCAGTTTGGCATATCTTGCCCGACCTAAAAGCAAAGAAACCAAGAACAACAGGATGTGTCAAAAAGATTGCTATGACCTGAATTGTGTCCTCTCAAAATTCATAAATTGGAGTCCCAACCCCCAATGTGAGATTGGAGATGGGGCAATTGGGAGAAAATTAGTTTCAGCTGAGGTCATGAGGGTGGGGCCTTTTGGATGAGATTAGTGTCCTTCTAAAAAAAGACACCAGAGAGCTTGTATTTCTTTTTTCTCTTCTCCATCAGAATGTAGCAAGAAAGATGATCTTCCGCAAGTCAGGAAGAGGGCTCTCATCAGAAACCAACCCGCTAGCATCCAGATCTCAGACTTTCTGCCTCCAAAACTATGAGAAATCAGTTTGTTGTTTAAGCCACCCAATCTATGGTATTTTGTTATGGTAGCCTGAACAGACTAACATAATAACTTAGAAGCCAAAAGAAGAGGTTCCAATAACCTCCTCAAGTGAGACAATTTAAGTGTCAATAAACCACATAACTTCAATGGGTTAAAAAACAGCAAATATATTTATTTCCATGAATTCATAATGATCTTCAAAACAAGATAAAACAAAACATAACAAAAGGAACTTTACCGGTCACCTTTCCAAAATGTTAGGGAAAAAAAATTACTATATTTGACTACAAAAGGAGAGAATTAAGCATGTATCCTGCCTTTCCTACACAAACTATATTAAAGAGTCACTGACTACTTGAAAAGTGGCCATATCTTTTTTTTTTTTAAAGATTTTATTTATTTATTTGAGACAGAGAGAATGAGAGACAGAGAGCATGAGAGGGAGGAGGGTCAGAGGGAGAAGCAGACTCCCTGCCGAGCAGGGAGCCCGATGCGGGACTTGATCCCGGGACTCCAGGATCATGACCTGAGCCGAAGGCAGTCGCTTAACCAACTGAGCCACCCAGGCGCCCAAAAGTGGCCATATCTTTTTATACAATTATCCCATCTAATAAATGAGAAAGGAATAACAGAATTAGAATATCACCACTTTGCCATTCCTAATGGATTAATGGATCTCGACAATAATCATCAAAGGCTGTGGCATCATACACACACAACAAAATGAGACAACCAGACATTACATCCCTTCTGATGGAAGTGCATGCCGCTACTTATAAAGCAATCTTTCCAAACCTCAAACTCTACTTATCAATTCACAAGAATCATAGGGTCTTAGGAGCACATAAAATGACACCATGAGGATGCTATTCCAAAATTCATACGGTAGCAAACTCTACAGGACATATAACTTGGTTTCTTATATACGTAAAAACAACAAAAACAACAAACCAAAAAACCAAAAAGTTCCAGAGGTGGGGGGGGTGGGGTGGGCGGGGAAGAGATGAAGAGAAGACCTATAAATGAAACAAGATTTAAGAGATATTTCATCTAATCACATGTGTAGACACTATTTGGATCCTGATTAAAAAAAAAAAACAACTTTGAAACTTTTAAGAGAAAATCTGAACATTGAACACTTAATGATATTAGTGGACGATTAATTTAAGCTTTAATGTTGGCATTAGGGCTATTTTTAAAGGGCTTTTATATTTTAAAGATGCATGCAGAAATATTTACAGATGTTATGATTACAATTTGCTTCAGAATGATCTGGAAGGAAAAGAAGTGAGTGGAATTATAAATGAAACAAGATTGGCCATGAGTAAATACTAATTGGGAGATGGGAGCAAAGGTCTCCATTACACTACACTTTCTACCTTTGTAACAAGATTGGCCATGAGTAAATACTAATTGGGTGATGGGAGCAAAGGTCTCCATTACACTACACTTTCTACCTTTGTAATGTCTAACATTTTTATTAGAAAAATGGAAAACACTTAAAAACCAATAGAAAGGTGAGCAAAGCACATGGATCTACAACTTACAGATTTGAAATGGCTAATAGACATATTTTTAAAAGATTAATATCAGTATACAAAAATGTGTTCATTAAAACAGGAACTTATTGGGCGCCTGGGTGGCTCAGTTGGTTAAGCGACTGCCTTCAGCTCAGGTCATGATCCTGGAGTCCTGGGATCGAGTCCCGCATTGGGCTCCCTGCTCAGCGGGGGGTCTGCTTCTCCCTCTGACCTTCCTCCCTCTCATGCTCTCTGTCTCTCATTCTCTCTCTCTCAAATAAATAAATAAAATCTTTAAAAAAAATAAAATAAAATAGGAACTTATTTTTCATGTATAAGAAAAATATAAATAAAAAAGAGAAAGTTTTAAAAATGAGATTCTGTGTTATTTGATCTACTAGTCTAAGATATGAAAACAAAACCAAATCTCAGGTTTTTTTATGATACACTTGCCTTAGCAAACTGCTTCTGAATGAAGATGTAAAGGCCTCATTAGGATTGGAATAATGAGTATCTTGAATACAGTTTAGAGCAAATGTCCATGCTGTCATAAACCTTAGTCCTTAAATAATCACCTAGATCCCTCTCTAGGGTCTACTTTTTAAGTGTTACCTTATATAATTGCCAGTTTTAAATCAAATTTGTTGAAAGTGATATATTTTTCTCTTTGTCGTTTCATGAGGAGTGATGTGATTCTGAAGCCTTATAAGATAATATAATGAAGAGAAATGTGAACAATCCATACTATGGTAATGGACAGAGAGAGGGAGAGAGAGACAACAGAGACCGCATGAGAGGGAGAGGCTTAAACAATTCTGAATCCTTCGTCTTTCCTCTGAGAGCTAACAGAGTAGAGACAACACAGCCACAGACCCCGTGACCAATGGAGATTCAAAGAATCACATTCATTCTTGTGAACAATGGAGTTGTTCTATTGGTTTGTTCATTTATACATATGTCAAGGTCATTTCATTACATTATATCAGGCTCCATCCCATTATATACTGTATCTTGAAAGTCCAACACCACCGTTCTTATTATCCCTAAGCTAAATATAGCAGCATTTGTACGTAGACTTTTTATAATATTTCTTAATAGGGTGAGGTTAATTCTATGAATTTTTCTTGCAACAAAAATGTATAATTACATTCAAACTGTCAAAACAATAATTAAGAGTAGGCTCTCTGTTTTGCATAAAATGCCCCCTCCTTAATAAATATTAGATACAGCAGAGCCCATAGGGAGTTCTTCTAAAATTTTTAATATTTTGAAAAAAGTGAATGGGAAGACTTGAGAGATGATAATAGAATATGATTATACTTATTTTTCCTTCATGTTTTGTTAGACATACACAAATTCTCTTCATGCTCACACGAAACAGTGATTCACTGAAGCCCACATCTTAATCAACCAACCATTAAAATAGGCACATTTGGATAAGTAAACGATGAAAAAAAAAGAGTACTGAGGAGAAGTCAAGTTTTCTCCAACTATTATAACTTTCCATTTACCAAATTCATGACAATGTCCGTTATATCCTCGTTATAGAATTTACATAAAAAAAAAAGTCCGGTTTACAACCCACTTTCAGACACAAACTGTTCCAGTTTTATTATTCCAATAAAAGCAACGGATTGTTGATTCTCTGTTTTTCCTCTCTCACCAGGGATTACATTTTGCCAAGGTTGTATTTTCTGTGTATGTAGAATTCTATGCATTACTCAGAACTTTCTGGACACTTATAAAACTGAAACCCTGTGGCTATAAATAGAAAAACAGGAGTCTAAAGAAGGAACATTAATTTCCTAGGAATGTAGGCACAGTCACAAGCCTGTCCCTTCAGGGAGCCCACATAAAATGAAGCACCAGGTATGAAGAATTCTGTGTTGCTTTTCCCCCTTAAGTTATCAAGACCAAGGTGTACATGGAACATGTCAGAGGAATAACAATTATCAGCAATATAACAAAAGGACAAAAGCTGGTAGAATCTGCAAATGAATGCACTACTGAGCAGATCAGGTAGCAGAGTGGTTCTCTAAGTTTTTGTATAATAATTTCCATTCTTTGTTAAGCAGAATAATAGATTAAAATAAACTCTGCCCTGGCAGTTCATGGATCACATATTGATATGCAAAGTAGTTCTGATGGGTAGATAAAAGAATGCAAAGAAAGGGAACCAGGGTGAAGTTCTGGTCACGTTCCCCTCAAATTTCAGAGAGATCAACAAGCATGGGGGGATGAAAGTGGTAAAGATGACTATACGGTGGGCTCAGTAAGAGGCAAATGTGCAAGGACTGATGGGGAAGATGTCTATAGTGCCATAGGCACTGGACAGCTTTTCTTTACCAAAACTATATATGTTTCTGTGTCAAATTTCAATATAAACCCATTATATCCTCAAGATTATATGTGTCAGAAGATTCTCCCTAACAAGTCCCCAAACGCATACCACTGTTACTGTACAAGTAATTGAAAACATGTGCTGTTGGTGACCATTTATCTGCCCTTGGCCTTTCCCCCACAGGGAACACAGGCGCTGTATTTCTTTATGGAAAGACTTCTCTGGCTGGCCAGAGCTATCCTGTCCTCCTCTAGCAACCTAGGAGTGCTGGAAAACTAAAACCACTATGGGCGACCATGAACTAGTGACTGGCAGGGGTTAATTTATAAGTACCCTAGTTCCTTTGCCCCTGGGATGTGATAACTCCGAGGTGTGTGTCCTGCTTTGGTTCGTAGAGTTGCCTTACTGGGACTGAGCTCTGATCACCTACAGTGGTAGTTGGCTTAATAAGGTACTCTTCCTTGTCATACTCCCCCACCCTGCTGTTGGTGTTTCCTTCATGCCCCAAATAAACTACTTGTTCTTGAATCTTTATCTCAGTATCTGCTTCTTGGGAAGCCTGAGTTGATGCAGTAAATATCGCCAACCCTCAAGTATTATAAATGAGGTGATTTTATAATCACCTACCTTCCCATCTTCTTATGGCCTCTGTTCAGGAAGGAGAGGCCAACAGTCATGCGTGATGCAATGTGGATGATATAACAGAAGATCTCTCCTTCCCAGTTCTTATATAGTGTGTAGCATTGCTTCTTAAGGGCCTTTTCAGCAATGAAACTTAATTGCTGAGTTGTTTAAATGATCCTGATTAATTAGCTTGCCATGATAGTGGTAGATATCATTCATCGAGCACTTACTATGTTCTACTCTGTTTACTAGGTGCATTTATTTTACCTGTGAGACAGGTACTATTATAGTCCTCATTTTTAAGATGACAAAGCTGAGAGCCTAACCCACACAAAGCCATGCAGTGAGTATGGGCGAGAGCTAGGCTGTGGAGACGGGACTCCTTGAGTTGGATGTCTGTAAGCTTCCATAACCAAGTGTCCTCATCCATCAATGCTGCACCTCTAGACCCTAAGGGAGTTGTTTAACAGAGGACAGAGAGAATATTTTAAATGTCAGTGCCTAGGGAATCTTTAAAGCAAGTAGTAGGAAAGAATATTGAAATCCTAGAGAATGGTCTTGGTTTAGAGGACACATAGCAGCCCGTGACCCCTGGGCACTCCCATTTGTCCCATCGCCATCTTGCTGCTCAGTCTGACCAGCCCACTCAAAAGAGGGATGATGGGAAAGAAATAGAAAATCAAATTGAAAATTAATAAAACTTTTGCTGCAAGAACTGGTTTATATTTTTGGGTAAAATTATGTTTGGAATTGTTTGTGAAACTAAATTAAGCAAGAGTTGGCAATATATACAAAGCAGAGTTTGTTCTCCAGTGCTGCCTACGTACAATTTCCTAACAATAAAAAGAAAATTCATTATCTGTCAGTAAAAGTTAGTGGTTTCATAACTTCCTGGAAAGACTTTGATATTTTGCTATTAATTTTTCACATGAAACTGTTACCTGAGGACTGCCTGAGTGTCCACTTAAAATTTTGCAGTGGGGAAGAAAGGAGAAGGCAAGAAAGGGAATCCAGCAGAATAAAAACTCTTGGAGAGAGGAGCTAACATCTTGAGTCAAAATAATGATGCATAAGCTCTAGATATGGAGTGAAATGTCCCCTCCTTAATAAACATTAGGATTCACATAATTTACACTGCATTCTAAGAAGTTAGAAGAGAACTTACATTTATGGAATGCCTACTCTATGTCCAGCCAATTGCCCACATTATTTCATTTAACCTGATGGGAATCAAAGTCAGTATGACTAACTTCTTTTTTTTTTTTTAATAAGGTAAAGGTCACATAGCTAAGACCTGGAGCCATGTTATTTTGTCTTCTACCAATTTGTATTATTTACTCTTCTGATATTCAACTTTTGCACAGCTAGAGTAAGGATTCATTCATTCTGTACAAGTCATGAAATCCTAACATGAACAAATCCTACTTTGGTAGTAGGAATAGTAAAACTCAAAAAGGAAGCTGTAATCTTCAGTGTCCTTTGAGCCCAGGTATTGTTTCAAACATAAACCACTGCCAAACTTGCTCTCCGAATGAAAGGATGTGTGACCAGGAAGTGGGAATCGCAGGGGGCACTAAGAAGTTCTCCAAGGCCTGAAATAGCCATGATCAACAGTAGGCACACTTGGGTTATGATTAATCACACCAGGAAAGTTTCTCCATATACTCTGTGCCTAACAATTGTTACATGAATATAAAGTCATCTGCCTTATTTTCTTTTCATTGTTTTGCATGCATCTTTTTCACTTTGCTAGATTTTTAATTCAGGGGGTGGGGTGGGCAGGAACAGTGGTTTCTGTTGTTTGTTTGCTTTAATGCTTCCTCCTCTGTAGCCACAACATCTAGGTTGGTGACTTCCATAGAGGACTTTAAAATACAACTGAACTCTAACCTTAAGCAAATCTTGCTTGTATAACCTAGAAATTCAGAAATCACCTATTTAATTAGAATTTAAAAACACAAGTACAGTGGCCACTTGAATTTATATACAGACTTCCAGATGAATTTTTAGCCTCTGTTAATTTAATTAACCCAGAACAGAGTACTTCCAGAGAGTTCTGCAATAATAACTTTTTACTAAGATTAACTAAGTCAGCCCTATAAAATGTTTTTAAAGCAGATTTTTTATCTCATGGATTAACAGTGGTTAACAGAGATTTCTCTTTCCATTATTCCCTTTCCTTGTCTTCCCAAAACTGCATATATACTATAATGGTATTTATATGCAACCTAATCATAGATGAAGGACCAAGGACTCAACCATTTGGGGTATGTTAATAAAGTGACTAAAAGTTCTTTTTTGACCTAATTACTCTAGGAAATGCTTTTGAAACAAAATGTGATTAGACTTTGCTGTGAAGCCCACCTCTAATAATCTCAACATCTCATGTCAAACAGCTAACATTTATACTCATTTCTAGAGAGCTACACGCAGACAGGCATCCTCCATTAAGGCGTTCACAGGTATATGTGTACATGCAGTTAGCAAATATCATTCCCTCAGGCATCACATCACCTTAAAATATTTTTCTAAATATCCAGAGAAAGTTATAATCATGAATCTCAGATCTATATATTAGTCTGAATTTACCTTATACAGCATCAAACATCACAAACATGCATTCTTAATGTATGTTTTCTGGTGAGCAGATGTCTTTAATTCATTCTAAATTTGGGGGAGAGAAAGAAAAGAAGGGCCTTGTATCTTTATCAGATACCAAAATGTTGGTTTGTCATAGAGGAAAGCATCTCAGCAGAAGATCACTTTAGTCTCAAGATGATTTTGCGGAAGTGTTGTAGTCCTTAAGAAGAATGAATTACAGTATATGCCTTGGGAAATACACACGTGAATCATGATATCTAGTCAGTGACTTAAACTATATTGAATGAAGTGATCTTATAAAGCATCCTTCCATGTCAAAACACAAATGAGCACAATACACTTTTTATAAAGCAAATGTAAGTACTGCACCTGAACACTAATCACTTATCCTAAAAAAGAGAGAGCATAATTACTCTCACTGTTATACTATATTGTCTTTTTTTGTAAAAGAACCATCCTTACATTCAAACTCTTTGGAGTTATCAGTTGGTTACTGTGATGCAGAAGCAATATAGATTACTTGCATTTGCATGTGCTTTGCAATAGTATTATTGGGTGGTCTATGGAGAGGATCAGAGAAATGATAACTATCATACACCACCCTCTCTCCTCTATTTCACCATTGACATGAGGCCTGAGAAAAGGCTGTGGATCACATTGAAAAATACCTAAGAAATGATAGGAGAGGAATATAAATAGTAATTGATTAGGCTACCAAATAAGTTCTCTAGAGTAGAGGTTAAAAGAATATCTTGAGATTATTCTGGTCCATTGCTCCTATTCTGCTGTTCCATTTTTAATGGAAACAAGTCAGGACACTCAAGCATATTCACATTCAACTCATTAAAGTTTTGAATGCTTACTGTTACACCTCATTGCAAATAAGGCCCAGACAATGACTATTGGCAAGTAGTCCCAGAAAACTAAAAACTGTGGCTTTTAAGTCGTGGCAAGTGAGGCTGAATGGTTAGATATGCAAGATAAAGATAAAATGGGCATATGGCATTTTAAAGAATACAATGAAGGGCCACACAATGTTTTATTGTTTTTGTTTTGTTTTGTTTTAATTTATTTGATCACTACCAGCATTTGAGGACTATCCACAGAAACTGCTAGGAGAAAATCCACATTGCTTTATGTTGGACAGAAAGACAGTTTCTATAGATAAAAACATGCCATTTACTTTCAACAAGTGTCTTTTCCATTAGATTTAACTCTAGGGCAGAAGTACGAGTCTCTGCAGAGAAACCAGAGCAAAAATAAAAATTTAACCTAGCGCTTATACTGCGTACATGACAGATGAAAAGAAACTCAATAAATCACAAGTGTCAAGAATTAAGCCATCTTATTTGGTTTTGTTTTTTCCTCTGGGGTATTTCTGTGGGACTTCTTGACTTTTCTTCTTTAGATGAGTGGAAATGAAGAATCTACTAAACAAATGATTGGCTATCCTAAAGAGCCACTTGATTGGTGTTGCCGGAAACCCACAGACAAGTCATGAAGAAAAAAGTAACAAGAGCACGTGCTAATATTTCTTAATAGGAGAACAGACAAAGAGGTCATTTCTGGGCCATAGTGTGGGTCAATCTTATCAGATGAGAAAGTTATACCTCAGATCAACGGCAGGTATTTTGGGAGGTGGTACAGAGTCTGAGCATTTAGTCCATTTTCTTCTTGGTGCTTTCGTGGCATAGAACACACTATGAATACAAGAGAAAACTTCTGCTCTGCAAAATACTTACAGGAACTTGTACCTCAAGATGAATGCTTTCTTCTCCTACGTTTTGATGGAAGTGTCAATACAAGACTGTGATATCAAAATATGATTGGCATATTTCTGTAATATCTCTTCTTGCTTGCAGTTCTGTACAGGGAAGCTTGCCTTTCAAACCACAAGATAACATAACTCCCTCTGGTAGATTATCTTTCCTGGTACATAAACCTGCGCACATATATAAGCCTTGCTAAACGTTGCCAGTTGGAGAATATAAAAACCTTTTAAAATAGATGCTAATTATGAAATAAAAAGAAATTCCTATTCTTTTGGATTGAGACATAGAAGAGATTTTTAGTTTAATGAGCTATCATGACAGAAAAAAGTATCTAGAAGGACTCTTTTCTAGTCAGTGTTCCCAGGTTAAAATGAGTCCAACTGTACAAACTAGCGAGAAGGCAGAAAAGTAAATGTAGGGGTTTAAGAGCAGGAGACAAAGGTCAAATTGTTCAGAAGAACAAAAATAGAAAATTGGTACTGAATATTTGGGATGGCATGGAAATACTGGTATAAAAAGTACAGAACTGAAAAGAGGACTTCGGGCTTCTCAGGTTTCTTTTCAGAATAGAACTAATAGCAATTACTTTCAAAAGTCTTTTGGTGATGTGAACACAGACAATACTTATCACTTGAATATTCTCAAAACTGAGCCACAACAATATATAACCAATTTCAAAAATAGCAGAAACAAAACAAAACAAAAAGATTCCTAGGAGGTGAAAAATTAGAATCAGTTATAAAAGTAAAATTGAAACAAAACAAATTTATGCCATTTTACTTTCTCTCTATCATCTTTATCAGCATCTTATAAATATTATTTATAGTATTCCATGTGTTGTAAGAGACATAAAGAATAAAATTCACCCCCATAAAATGCACTGGAATATCAGGATCTTAAGCAACGTGCCCCATTCCCAGATGGGAGGCCAGTGGCTAGATTATCAAAGAAGCAGTCATTTCCTAGTATTTCCCTTTCAAGAGATTCTCCTCATGATGTAAAATGTGGCTGCAAAGACAAAGATTGCTCTGTAATAAAAGTTATTTTCTGTCTCTTTCCTGGTTTAATAACCCAGAAAATAAAATCATTTGCCTACTACTTCCTCACAAGGTAAGAATTCAAGTTAATCAGTGCATATAAACAAACCTCATTGAGGGCTCCATTTTGCCCAGTTTAGGATAAAACACTGCTTCCCTGGTAAAATTCTCCTAATGAAATGTAAAACTTACAAACCGCCAACTCTTGTCATGTGAGTAAAATTAACCCCCTGAGAATATCTACTGCCTTGTTTTCTTATTAGCCCCATTTTAAAATATTTAAAATGTACGGGTCAAAAATTAAGCTTAAGGCTACATTTTCTCATAAGTTAATCTGCATATTTTAAAAAACATTTTAACGGAAAAGAATGCGAAATCATTTCCATCTAAATCCTTCTCCATAGGCCTGGAGAACACAGAAGCAATGACAGGGACAAGATGTAGATCCTCTTAAAATTATGCGTTCTGTTTTATTTGAAGGCAAGAAGAATATCCAACGGGCATTCTATTTTTTTTTTAAATTTTATTATTTTATGTTAGTCACCATACAATACATCATTGGTTTTTGATGTGGTGATCCACGATCCATTGTTTTTGTATAATACCCAGTGCTCCATGCAGTACATGCCCTCCTTAATACCCATCACCGGACTAACCAATCCCCCCTCCCCCCTCCTCTCTAAAACCCTGTTTGTTTCTCAGAGTCCATAGTCTCTCATGATTCATCTCTCCCTCCAATTCCCCCCCCCCCATTTTTCCCTTCCTTCTCCTAATGTCCTCCATGCTATTCCTTAGGTTCCATAAATAAGTGAAACCATATGATAATTGACTTTCTCTGCTTGACTTATTTCACTTAGCATAATCTCCTCCAGTCCCATCCATGTTGATGTAAAAGTTGGGTATTCATCCTTTCTGATGGCTGAGTAATATTCCATTGTATATATGGACCACATCTTCTTTATCCATTCATCTGTTGAAGGGTATCTCGGCTCTTTCCACAGTTTGGCTATTGCGGACATTGCTGCTATGAACATTGGGGTGCATATGGCCCTTCTTTTCACAACATCTGTGCCTTTGGGATAAGTCCCCAGGAGTGCAATTGCTGGGTCATAGGGTAGCTCTATTTTTAATTTTTTGAGGCACCTCCACACTGTTTTCCAAAGTGGCTGTACCAACTTGCATTCCCACCAACAGTGTAAGAGGGTTCCCCTTTCTCCACAACCTCTCCAACATTTCCCATGGGCATTCTAATAAGTAAGTTTAAATTCCTAAAAATTCCCTGAAAAAAAACAACACATTACTTTGACCAAATTCACAAACTGTAAGGGAGACAGGAAACCAATATAATTAAAATAAAAAGATTAGCTCTATGAGTTTTGGTACAGAGTTCACAGATAACATAGCTATAAGCCTGTCCCATGCGAGGGCTGGGTCATGATCTCTCCCCTTCACAAATTCTCCGTTCACTGATTTCCCTTTTAATGGCAAATACCTCTGTAAATCTCCATCAAGAAACATCCGGTGACTTTCTGTTCCTGACTTGACCATCTCCATTCATCAAAAAGGAACATTTTTAAGATCTCAAACTAAGGGTTAACCTTAAAATGTGGGAAACTAGACTTTTCTGGAAAGATGTCGATGGTAATGTGTGCAAGCCTTTAAAGGCATTACAATTTGGGGACAGGAAAGCATCCCCTTGTTTGTCCTCTTCTAAACTGACAAAAGACCTTTTATCCACCGGAATGCATTATGCCCTTCACCTTGCAATACGAATTTTAGGGAGCAACTGAAGAAGCAAAGGACCCCTTTATCCTCAAGAAAATGGGGAAATGAGACTAATGCACATGAAATCATTTGAAGACTATTCATTAATTGAGAATGCGGTACTGCCCAAGTATAATAGGAGGTGGGAGAAGAGAAGAAAACAAGTGAAGGCTGAAGAATCCATCTTATCAAAGAGAAAGATGACCCTTGCTCTGGGAAAGTGCTATACAGTTAGGGTGGAGCTGAGTGAAAACAAAATCCATTTGAATGTTCCATAAAACTGACATTCTATCTACTCCATAAAATTTCCTCAGGTACCATTAAATAATAATGTGATTGCTGTCTTTTCTGTCAAAAGATTAAAACACCCGTAATCTGGAGATATTCTGATACGTGGATCTATCATTCTGCATTCCACAGACTTGACTTCAGTTCATGAGGCTAATAATCCTTTCAAAGCTAGTTGTCACCACAATTACATAGGCAGTATATCTTTTGATTATCTCTCACAACTTATTTCTAGCAGACCACAACTGTAAAAATATTGGTGTTTTCCCAGCAGCCTACAGACTGGGAATGTAACGTTTGATGGCCTCGAATGTTTTTCCTCAAATCGATGCTTTTTACATATAATGTTTTACATTTAACGAGAAGAAACATTTTCCCATGTGCGCCAACACAGCATACCTCCAAAGCTTTTGTGTCTAATTATCAGTTGTTGTTTATCATTTATTTAACAAGAAATAATTAGCTCCATGTCTGTATAATGAAGTAAAATGGGGATTACACTGAGATGCCTCATGTCAAAAATGCAACAGACATTCTTTACTGCAGTGCTGAACTAAATGTCTTTATGTTGGAGGAAAAAGAAATCCTAGAGATAATAATGTTCAAATGCCTCGATGACTTTGTCAAAACTAACTAAATAACATAATACATGTTGCCTATGACTGAACTCTTTGAAGATTCTATCCTTTTGATTATTTGCAGATGATCAGATGGCTTTAAATATCAGGGTCACAAGATGGATTCTGAAGGGACCAGATTAAAGAGAAAGCTAGCTGTTCCGGGGACTTAGAAAAATCCCTTTATGTTTGGTGGCTTTTAAAATCACTTCTACTATCTGAAACTATGCTCTCAATTGACACAATTTACAAGATTCTGCATAAAGGTGTAAGTGAGACCTGAAAAGGTAAGGAAAAAAAAAAAACGACTCAAAAAGAAGCACACATAAAGAAAATTCACAAAATATGCTGCACTTGTAAAATGCATGACCTCATTCTTTCCTGGCACTACTGTGAATGCAAAACAAAACCAATGAGAGATATATTATATATATATAGTGTAGACACCTCCCCGGTGCCTGCCATTTTTTGTCAGAGAAAGAAAGATGATGGCCCCTACTAAGGATCGCAGGCCTCTTGGCCTTAAATGAAAGAATGAATTTGTTTCCCCAATGCCCCAAAATATTGTTGCACACAGACATTGCAGGGAAAAACAATAAACAATAAACATTAAAAATTAAGTTGTTTAAAGTGACACCCTATTATTTTGGAGTTTGTGTGTACTGAGAAGGCTGTGTAAACTAAAAGGAATGCGTGGGTACAAAGGTAACAATCATTGGTTCTTCTTTTTATTTTCTTTCCTTCCTTGCAAATTCATTTTTACTTAAAATATTAGAACTATTCATGATATTCGATCCAACAATGGATATACCAGCCTCTTCACAGACTCACGGAACTTGCAAAGACGGAATGAAGTAGTTCTTGATTTAGAGGGAGTCCAGGAAATGATCTTTTCATCGGGAGGCACACATACAGTTAGATTAAAGGTGCTCTTTCAAGGAATAGAGATATAGTCAAGACTGAACAAGTGAGAGCTAAGGAAAAAAAAAATCTCTTCTGTCTGCCTAAGTAGGCAGAGAAAGCCTTGGGATGGGAGCCTTCCAGAATATGTACTAAATGCCAGTTTGCATTCACTTGTCAGTTCCGCCTGTCTGAGGTCAAATGTGCTTGCTTCCACCTCCAAATGAAGCTCTGGACAGTGACAGCGATGCCCTACAATACCAAGTTGGGCCCTCCCTCTAAGCCCCTTTGGAAGCAATGTCGGTAAAGTACACTGGAGGAACACCCACATTCCAAGTCTTCCTGATCACTCCAGTGGGGTGATGCTGGCGGTGGTAGTGATGCAGACAGTGGGGGTGAGGTGGAGTAACTGGGAGGGAGTGCCCATTGAAAGCTTCCAGGAAAGGTCCCTGGAGTTCCTATCAAAGTGAAGCTGCAGTCAAGACCTAGGTATGTCCTGAAATTATGCATATAAGCTTTTAAAGAAAGCTCCTTAAACAAACATAAATATTTCTTGGCCATTATGCCTGCTTATTCAAGATCATGTCCTATGGTTGATGCCTATTGTTTTTGCGAATGATTTCTTTTTTAACATATATATGTATGTATATATATATATGTATGTGTATGTATAAATATATATATTTATACATACACACACACCTCTTGACATATCTATACACACACACCTCTTGACATATCTATACACACACACCTCTTGACATATCTATCTATGAACCTGTCCATCTCCACAGTTAAGGGGGGGGTGACAGCCAGCACTTACCTACTGGTGTCAAGCAGTGGCTAAAGAACAATTGCAACTAATACTTTTTTTTTTTTCTTTTAAAGAATAAAACAAAAAAACTCATTTATGCTTGAATGGATTGGAATGGGCTTAGAATAGAGGTTAAGCAGTGGCCTGAGTATCTTATCGAATGTATCAATGAAAAAAACAAAAACTCATTATCAGAAGTTTTAAAACCCCTCACTATAAAAAATGCTCGTCAGAATCTGTTGTGACCACCGAAAGATGTAAGAAGTTATATAGACACACACACATACACAATAAAATGAAAACTGATGTCTAGAAAATACAATATGCAAAATAAACCTAAGAGAATCCTATTTAGGTTTACCAAGAACAGACAGTAAGAAAATACGGAAGTATTACTCCTTAAAGTACATAAGACCAGCCTCCTCACCTTACAGTGTGTGTGTGTGTGTCTGTGTGTGTGTCGCTGTGTGTGTGTGTCTGTGTGTAAAATGAACTTTGAATTTTAACTGCTTGAATTCTGGTCCACAGCTGTACCTGTCTAAATAAAATTAAAAAATATATTCTGTGGTATCAGAAGCAATGCAGGATAACGACATTTGAATTTGGGATAATATGTAATGTTTAAAAATTGATACCCTATGATAAAAGAAATAGAAGGGTGCAAACATATGTGAAATATATATATAATATCCCAGAACTTATGAGAAAAACTTTTGCTCAAAGTGCCTTTATCTAGCAAACAAAAAACTAACAACACAACCCATTCCACGAAAAATAGTTATTCTATCACTCTCCAGATGTAATTCTCTTTTTTAATTTTTAAAAATTTTTTAAATTTTTATTTTTTAAAAAATATTTTATTTATTTATTTGACAAAGAGAGAGAGTACAAGTAGGGGGAGTAGCAGAGGGAGAGGGAGAAACAGGCTCTCTGCTGAGCAGGGAGCCCGATGCGGGGCTCCATCCCAGGACCCTGGGATCATGACCTGATCCAAAGGCAGACGCTTAACAGACTGAGCCCCAGATATAATTCTATACAGAATAAAATAAATCCACTAGAAGTGTGATCTTTTACCATCCACAGTTAGTTTCATTGATTCTATAAATGCTACAATCACACAGTAAAATTTCTTATCATATAGCTACCTAGAGAAGTGCATGTATATACTTCACTTTACAGAACTGTATGCGTCTGCCTAACCTCACCTATTTTAAAACATTAAAGTGCATTATAATGGCATTTGAAATTCTTTGGTGTCATGAGTAACAGAGAAATGCATCAAAAGTCAAAATTTAAATATTAGGACTCATCTTCTAGGAATGAGTATGGCCCTTATTTTATTTTTGAGTTTTAACTGATGGACTGACAGCCCCAGCACAGCCCTGTACTATTAAAATTGCTGTCCAGGACGGCAATAAGTGTATCCTCAGATGTACTGAGAAAATTCTCTGTAATGCAACGTTCAAAATAGAGAAAGGACCCTACTTTTAATGAGTCGTGTGACTAATTAATTGGCTTCTCATAAGAATATACTTTGTCTCCTTTTGTTTATTACACTATTCACACCTTGCCTGGAACAAGCAGTTGTCTTCCTGGAGAGCCACATAAATCTAGACAGGAACAAACAGCCTCAATATACGATTGACACCCAAACTGTCAAGCCAGCCGCTCTGGTGACAGTCATTTTATAAAACTGCTTAGTCATTCCTGTCTAGCCCTGTGATGCCCAAGTATCTCCTGCTGAGAAGCCATATCATGAAATGTTAATTTGGCTCTTAAAGATAACATGCTTTTAAAAAGTGATAAGAAAGAGAAGTTGAGCTGGGCTCAGACAGACTGTCTCTGTTCCCAGGTTCTGAAAAGGCACTCCCAGAAATATTTGCTGTAGCCTTAGGAGCAGCAACATTCCCTGGTAATCCTGATGAAATAACAATTTTCTCCCATCAGGGAGATGGGGCATATGTGTGTGTTTGGGGGCGGGGGGGGGTGGAGTGTGTGTGTTTCCTCCCCCCCACCCGTGTATTTCTGGTTAGGAGTTAATGTGAGACTTGGTAAGAAAACATACCCTACAGGCATATGTCCTTAAACTTCACACTTCGCTAAAGTTGTTCCTTTAGCTTTGCTCTCCTCGGAGTCCTCCGCCACCATTTCTTCCCCGCTGCTGCTGTTCAGTTTGGCAGCACATTTAGGGATGCCATCTTTATGAGACCTGCCATGTGAAATAAACTCACACTCTATTCTCAGCATCCTCCTTTCTCTTGTCGATCCCCCTTGGAAAAATGTGATAACCTCTGTTTTCGAAAATACTACTGACTTGCGTGTGTATTTGCTTTGAAAATTGAGTCTTTGAAAATGATCCTGAGCCAAGCAACTCACACTTGGGGAACACTGCGGTGAAGAGACGGATCACACAGAGGCTACGAAGAACAAAACAAACCGTCTTGACATCTACTGAAGTGTTATAAATAAAGCTGGCTAGTAAAAAGATGAAAGCAAAGCTTGAGTCTTCACCCCACCATCCTGCCCCCACATGCTAAGTATAATCTTGACTGACCCAGGATCTCTTTGCTTCTTAGAGAAAAAGCAGTAAAGTTGAACTGGTTGTTATTAGCCCACAGCAGCAGTGACTCAAATATTTAGCTACTTAGACTTCTACCCTTGTAAAATTTTACACTTGTAAAATTGAGTAATTCCTGGGGTGTATCGGCCTTAGGGCAAATAATGACACATTTCATTCTCAGAATGATAGAATACATCAGTCTCTATCTCTTCCTGTCCCTCTCTTTTTCTCTTATCTCTTTTATTCTTTTCCCCCCCCACCTTGAATTTTTAAACCACATTTAGACATCCCTTTTGTGGGTAGGGCTGTTGCAAAGGAACACTCATTATTTTAAGAAGATACAAATATGAACTAGGACAGAAACATTTCAGAGTGGTACTCAGCATCCTTTCACCCCTTTTCAGTTGCCTGGTTCAATCTAGAAGTGTTTTTGGATGACTATATGGAATAGTTCCGGAGCTCACTCAAATGTAGTATTTACAAGGATGACATGCCTGTTCTTACTCTCCAGCTCCAGCTTCTTCCTATAGCAGACATCACTAAGCAATTGTGGTACTTTCCCACTCAGTACAGACATAGCCTCAGGATCCTTCTTGACACAGCACTCCCAGCCACCATCAGCCATTATCCATGATCTAGAGCTGGTTTAAAAAATAGCCTCTAATTGTCTTCTTGCATCTGGCCATCCTTCCTTAAGATCACTAAACATGGAGGAAGTTGCAGATCAATAGGCATGAGTCTCTTTACTTTTATTGGAGGTGGTCTTGAGGAAAGCTGGTTAACTTCCATTCCATATATCCTTGCATTCCTCTACTAATTGTGCTGAAGCATTAGAAAATTTAAGAAATCATGAGCTAAGTGCAGGGTATGGACCATGGCAATTAGCCTGAGTAGCATGTCATTTTCATTAAGTAAGAGAGCAGAGAGAAGATAAACATGTCAGCCCCCACAGTTACCATGTGAAGTCCTAGGGGAATCTTATTATTAAACTAAGAAAAGTATCAGGTCTAGCAGTATATATACATCCATTCAGACATATGTACATTCATTAATTTTAGTGTGATGGCAATGTTCTCTATTTGGATAGGGCTCTGGGTTACACAGGTGGATATATCTGGCAAAGCTCATGGAATGGTATACTTAAGATTCATGTATTTCATTGATGGAAGTTTCATCCCAAAAGGAAAAAAAAAAATATTGAAGTCTCGTTAATGATATGTATGTTGAGTGTTTAGAAGTGAAACACACTGATGTCTGCAACTGATGTCTTATTAAAAAAAATATGATGAATTGATGAATGGATAAAGCAAAGGGTGTGTAATAAAGCAAGTCTAGTGAAAGATTAATGGTAGAATCCAGAGAGTGAATTCACTGTAAACTTCTTTCCATTTTCTGCACGTGAGAAAATGCTCATAATAAAATGTTGGGGAAAACTACAATATACTCCTAATCTTGTTGTGAAATACTTGAGACCTACTTGTCCTCTCTCCTGCCTCTTTTTGACCAGAAGCAAGAAATAGCTCAATTAAATGTAATGACTTGTTACTGAAATATCTTGATTTTCGTCTTCATAAAGAAGCATTGGGATGCACCTATGAGACTCTAGCCAGGAGAGAAAAAGACAGACTATTGTACTTAGATTCCACTACTCTCATCACACCCAGAATGAGAGAAGTGGTCCACACCAATATATCTAACATAGCGCTTTTGTTAGGCAAAGCATCACTCAAATGTAAATATAAAAACATACTTGCCCACCTTGATGAGAACATCACTGACCTTATCTGTTCATTTTTCTTTTCCCCCTCCAAACACACAGACACTCATGCTGACTTGGCAAACCATGGTTGAGAAACCACTGCTCTGTCAAATCTGCACGGGGACTTCAGAGTCTAAGTGATGGATATTGTGGGGCACAAAGTATTCAAACCTTGGGCTTTTGAAAAACAAGTGCAAAGAGCTCAGTGAAAACCTATTATCACTGGTAGAATGGAAAAGGCAATGAAATTCTCAATCATACCTCTTCCCCGTTTAGTGGTTTGAGGGCAGCTAGACATGGATTGTTGAAACGAGGGCATTTTTTAAACAACAGAATCAAGAACAGGATATTTAACCTATTCTATTAATTCCCATTGCAATGTGTGAGCTAACATGCCCTGGCAATAATTTATAACATGACCAAAAAATATATATTGCTTCCCCCCCCCCCCCCCCCCACTTGCTCTAATCTGGCTTTGGGAACTACAAGTCCCAAGGATCAGGATGCTATAATATGGCAAATGAGAATCAGTGAGCACACTGCAATCCTCTTCAAGGGTTCCCTGCTCAGCTTGTGATTCCATACTTTTTAATTTCCTTGTGCAAACAGTGAACTGAAAAATGGGAAAATCCATTTGGCTAGTCTGAGCTATAAATTAAATCCTTGATTAAATTTTGGCAATTACATCTCCAGGTTGTTTCCATTTCAACATTTAAAATACATTTGAATAAGCTTCTGAATCATGATCTTGGCAATCTATTGTATGGCTAAATGGACTCTAATAAATACTATTAAGAGGTTAGCTGGTAAATAGAAAAATTGAAGAACACTGAAAACAAATATTTTATCCTTCTTTTAAGTTGTTTGGATATGAGTAAGTTGCTAAGAGGCAGAAAATAAGTACAAAAACCTCATGTATGTTCTTAACCAGTAAAGAGCAATGAAAATCATCAGTGGTTCTTAAACTTTATTATGCACAAAAATCACCCAGAGGTCTTGTTAAAACGCAGAATACTGGGACTCCCCCTCCCCCCAACCCCCCTACCCTTAACCCCACCAGACACTGATTGAGCAGGTTTGGGTGGTGCCCACTAATTTGCATTTCTTTTCTTTTTTAATTACAGGGTAGCTAACATACAGTGTTATATTAGTTTCAGGTTTACAATATAGTGATTCAATAATTCCATATAGTACTCAGTGCTCATCAAGATAAGTATATTCAACCCCATCGCCTATTTCACCCATCCCCCTTCCCAACTCCCCTCTAGTAACCATCAGTTTGTTCTCTATAGTTAAGAGTCTGTTCCTTAACTAATGATGTAATGTATGGTGATTAACATAACAATAAAAATGTACTAATTAAAAAAAACAAAAGAAAAAAAAAGAGTCTGTTCCTTGGTTTGTCTCTTTTGTTGTTGTTCATTTATTTTGTTTCTTAAATCCCACGTATGAGTGAAATCATATGGTATTTGTCTTTCTCTGATTTATTTCGCTCAGCATAATATCTTTAGCTCCATCCATGTTGTTGCAAACGGCAAGATTTTATTCTTTCTTATTGCTGAGTAATATTCCATTTTATATATATAATATATGTTGAATATAAATGGTGAGAGTGGAGATCCTTGTCTTGTTCTTAACCTTAGGGGAAAAGCTCTGTTTTACCCATTGAGTAAGATGTTTCACTGGGGGTTGTTTTTTTGGTTTTTTGCTTGTTTTTTTTTTTTTTTTAATTAGATCTTTATTA
Source organism: Neomonachus schauinslandi (assembly GCF_002201575.2). Taxonomy (NCBI): domain Eukaryota; kingdom Metazoa; phylum Chordata; class Mammalia; order Carnivora; family Phocidae; genus Neomonachus; species Neomonachus schauinslandi. The sequence goes on along the minus strand of NC_058403.1, from coordinate 141,592,709 downwards.
TGTTGAAATATGTTCCTTCTAAACCTACCTTGCTGGTGTTTTTATCATGAATGGACGTTGTACTTTGTCAAATGCTTTTTCTACATCTATGAGATGATCATATGGTTTTTATTCTTTCTCTTATTGATGTGTTGTATCACACTGACTGATTAGCAAATGTTGAACCACTCTTGATCCCGAGGATAAATCCGACTTGGTCATAGTGAATGATTTTTTTAATGTATTGTTGGATTTGGCTTGCTAATATTTTGTTGAGGATTTTTGCATCTATGTTCATCAGAGGTATTGGACTGTAGTTCTCTTTTTTTGTGGTGTCTTTATCTGGTTTTGGTATCTGGGTAATTCTACCTTCATAGACCAAAATTTGAAGTTTTCCTTCTATTTTTTGGAATAGTTTGAGAAGAATAGGTATTAACTCTTCCTTAAATGTTTGGCAGAATTCACCTGTGAAGCCATCTGGTCCTGGACTTTTTTTTGTTGGCAATTTTTTGATTACTGATTCAATTTCATTGCTGGAAATCAGTCTGCTCGAATTCTCTATTTCTTCTTGCTTCAGTTGGTAGGTTATGTTTCTAGGAATTTATTTCTTTTAAGTTGTCTAATTTGCTGGAATATAATTTTTCATAATATTCTCTTACAATCCTTTGTATATCTGTGGTGTCAGTTGTTATTTCTCCTTTTTCATTTCTGACTTCATTTATTAGAGTCCTCTCTCTTTTTTTTGGATGGGTCTGGCTAGAGGTTTAGCAGTTTTATTGATCTTTCAAAGAACAAGCTTCTGGTTTCATTGATCTGTTCTACTGTTTTGTTTTGTTTTTAGTTTCTTTATCAATTATTTCTGCTCTAATCTTTATTTTTTCCTTCCTTCTGCTGGTCTTCCATTTTGTTTGTTCGTCTTTTTCTAGCTCCTGTATGTGTAGTTAGTTTATTAGTGATTTCTTGCTTCTTTAGGTAGGCCTGTATTGTTTTAAACTTCTCTCTTAGAACAGCTTTTGCTGCATCTCAAAAATTTTGGACTGTTGTGTTTTCATTTTAATTTCTCTACATGTGGTTTTTTATTTCTTCTTTGATTTCTTGGTTGATCCATTCATTGTTTAGTAGCATGTTATTTAACTTCCATGCATTCTTGCTCTTTCTAGATTTTTTTTCTTGTGTTAATTTCTAGTTTCATAGCATTGTGGTCAGAAAAGATGCAGAGTATGACTTTGATCTTTATAAATTTATTGAGACTTGCTTTGTGGCCTGATATGTAATCTATTCTGGAGAATGTTCCATGTGCACTTAAAAAGATGGTGTATCATTTTCTCTTATATATCCTGCTGAATATATCTGTTAAATCTATCTGGCCCATTGTGTCATTAAAGCCCACTATTTCCTTGTTGATTTACTGTTTGGATGATCTGTCCATCAACGTAAGTGGGTGTTAAAATTTCTTACTATTATTGTATTACTATCAATTGTTTCATGTCTGCTGTTAACAGTTTTATGTATTTGGGTGCTCCCATGTTGGGTGCAAAAACATTTACAATTGTTATATCTTCTTGTTGGATTGTCCTCTTTATCATTATATAGTGTCCTTCTTTGTCTCTTGTTACAGTCTTTGTTTTAAAGTCTGTTTTGTCTGATACATGTATTGCTACACCAGCTTTCTTTTCACATCCATTTGCATGACAAATGTTTCTCTATCCCCTCACTTTCTTTTCTTTTTTTTTTTTTAGATTTTATTTATTTGAGAGAGAGAGAGATAGAGATAGTAAGAGAGAGAGCACAAGTGGGGAGGAGAGGGAGAAGCAGGCTCCCCGCAGAGCAGGGAGCCCGATGCGGGGCTCGATCCCAGGACCCTGGGATCATGACCTGAGCCGAAGGCAGACGCTTAACGACTGAGCCCCCCAGGCGCCCTTCCCTCACTTTCAATCTGCAGAATATCTTACAGGCAAGCGCATAGATAGATCTTCCATGACTGGAATGGGTGGATCCACCAAAGCGTGGTGGGGTGAGCACAGGGCTTGGTGTAAGCAAGTCAGACAGGTAATGTTGGTGCTGTGCGGGTTCTGGTCGGTGTCAATGTGTTTATGCTGGGGGGTAGGGAGGGAAATGGAGCCTGCCAGCTCCTTTGTTCTGGGAGGAATCTTCCAATGAAATCTGTCCCTCTGGGACAAGCTCTGAGATGAATAAACTACTCTCCTTCTCAGTTACTTCCGGAGTTTTTCAAACCGCTGCTTCTGTACTTTATCTCCATGGGCTGTTTGTTGTACTGTCTCTTTAAGGGTGAGGACTCAGCTTCCTCTCGCCCTCCAGGCTCTCCCAGAACCAAGCCCACTGGTGTTTAAAATTCCAGGCTTTAAGTCCCACTGGTTGAAAGAATTCACAGAATTTGGCCCCTCTAGTTTTCAAAGTGAAATGTTGTGGGGATCTGTCTACCCTGAGCCTACTGCCTGGTGTGATAGTCTGTTTCTTGCCCTTCTCTGCTCCCTCCCTCCCGTGGCCTGCCCAAGGTCTGTTTAGTTCCCCACAGCATCTCCACCCTTTCTACCCTTTTCAATGTGGTATCTTCTCGATCTTCAGTTATGGAGTTTGTCTGCCAGTCTTTGGGTCACTTTTTGAATTATTTACACTGATGTGGGTGTTATCTAGTATCCGTGGGATGAGGTGAGCTTAGGGTCCTCCTACTCTGGCTATATTCCCAGCCTCCCTCCAAATTTGCATTTCTGACAAGCTTTCAGGTGATGTTGATGCTGTATGTGATCATAGGACCATTTGGAGCAATGCTTGTCCAACCTTTCAGATACAAGCAAGCACAACTAAAAGGTTGTTGTAAGGTTCAGGAAATAACAGAAGATAACCATAAATCATCTGTCCAGCTTTTAAAGATATCCAGAAATGTGACTTCATCAGATGAAGCAATAATCAGTCAGTGGTTTATAGTTCCTACTGAGAGGTGGATCTCAGTAAAATTAAGAGATAGGCTCCCAGACTCCACATGCTGTACTCTTTTCCTATTGAGGTAATATAAACTTCTTCCCCCTTGAGGAGCCCCATAACCTGTAGCCCTCTCCCCAATGTCAATCAAACTTTTTAAAGGAAATTATCAGCTAACTCATTCTCTTTTCATTGTGGTATTACCTCATGGGGGGGCAGAATATTTTGTTTCCTCATCAAAGCAATAACATTTTAATCATGGAAATTATGGCATCAATCCCTGAGATAATGGGAAGCACTTACAGAGTAGGGGAACAAGTAGGCTTTCCGAGTCCCCTGATATCACAAGGGGGTGGCCCCTTCCTACAAGGAAGCCCAACCCTGCTTTCGCCATCTGGAGATTTCTACTGATGCAACTCAAGCCAGTTTTCATTTGTGCTATAATCACTGGAGACAAAGAATCTCAGCTGGTTATTAATCTCATCTGTATCACAAGTAGTAGAGTACTAAATCTCCCCTCTGACTTTTCTTCTCCAAGGAAAATCCTATCAGTGTCCTTAGTGTTTGGTATAGGTCTGCTTCCTAACCCCTAATGATATTATAAATCTCCTTTAAATTCTCTAAAATTTGAGTTCATGTAAGTACTTGAAAGCCAAGTCCCTATGTGAAATATTTTTTTATAACCTCCTGTCTTTACCTCTCTCCCACCATCCCCAGTCCAATAGGATATTTTCTAATAACCAAAGTTGCAATGAATCATGTGTTGACAGGGGTTGAAAAATGGGAAAAAAAACAAAACAAAAACAAAAACCCTTAATACCAGCCTGACCAGAACTGAGCATAGGGGAAGGATTGTTGCCAGGGTCTTGCATAGACTAATCTTAGCCCTATGGATGCTTTTAAATAAATAAGGTGATAGTAGCTAGCATTTCTATTTACGGTTCGCATGTAACTTACTCATAGCTTTGGGTAGGTTATTTACTTAATTCCTGCAAGAACTTTGTAAAGAAATTGAGATTCAGAGTTTTCGTATTCTAACTGGGGTCACAGCGCTGGTGTGTGACTGGCTTCCAGGTAGCTTTGCCATAAACACCTTTGCCATACACACCTTTACAGCAAACATTTTCACCACAGATATTTTTGTCACATAACTATTTGGCTATAAGATAATTTTGCTGTAAATGATAAAATAACTGGTTGATAGTTTTATTTCATTTCTTCATTGACAAATCAACTACCCTTGGAAGAGTGAAGGTATTGAAGCTACTAGCTGTCAGTCTGGTTTTATTTTTCCATTGAAAAAATTCCCATTTTTATATTATATAAATCTTAGCTAGCTTTCATGATGGTCTATACAGTGACAATCATGTGTGGTGATCTTAAAATAGTAGGTGATAACAACTATGTATATCAACTTGACAGAAAATATTGTGATAAAACTTACTGGAAGCGTGAAATAAGAGAGTGCAAAGCCAGATTGCATACTATGCTGTATTAGATAATGAATGACAGTGACACAATTACATTACCATGAGACCAAATGTTACAAGGATACAAAGCTCAGTTACAAAGGCGTTACAGAATTAGCATTTCACCCACTGTTTCCATAGATCTTTGCGACATCCATCAATGAAATAGGACAATATGCCAAGAACAGTGTGGAAGGCTTTCCTAATGCAATACAAAGCTCAGTTACCAAGACTCCTCCCAGTATTTGGAAAACTGATATCTCTCTCAATGAAGGAAGGGATTAATAATTAATTTTATTATTATTTTCTTTTATGTTTCATTATGTCCTTTTTAATGTCCTTCTTTTATTTTTCATTATTTTATCTTTGATGGCAAAATTACCTTATGGCAATTTCATTAATGTTTTTTAACATTTCATTATGTCTTTTTTAATATCCCTCTCTTATTTTTTATTATTTTATCTTTGATGACAGAATTGCCTTACAGCCAGTTAGTTATGCAGCCAAAACTCTTGAGGCAAAGATGTCTATGGCAAAGATGTTCCAGCAAACAACAGCAAAACAGATGTGGTGAGATAGAGCAGTAGTTCAAGTCTGGCCCAAGCCCCACTCTGAGGCTTTTCCTATTACATTTCACTAACCCCCAAAGTATAACAACTCCTTAGATTATCCTCTGTTCTTACAGCGAGTTTTCAAGAAAACTGCCCCAGATTGCATGTGGAAAAAGTGCACGTTTTCTGGAAAACGCAATTAAATAAAGAATTTTAAAAAAATGGGAAGCTAAGGGTATCTATAAAAAAAAAAAAAAAAAAACTGGGAAAACACTATAACTCCAGACAACAGATGTTGATGCATATCTGCCAAATACAGTGAAATCTGGAATGAGAAGTAGAATACATACTCCTGAAAACAAGTCACAGATATGGTGGACAGGCTTTAGGAAAATCACACCAAACAAAGATACTCAAAGGTGTAATCGAACATTTCTAAAATAATAATAATAATAATAATAACTTCCATAAACATAAATCAAAATGGAATACCACATTTTAGTAAAAAATTGATACAAAACAAATGATAGCAATTGGATTTCAGGGATAAGAAAAGAACTTTTGAGACATCCATCCTGAAAAAGAAATTTAGCCATCGGGTAGAAAATCAGTATTACTTCAGCAACACTAACATCAGAAAATAAAACAAAACAAAAACAAAGCAAGCAAAAACAAAACAAAACAAAAACCCAAAAAACTGAGGGCAATGAGGCTTGAAGAGGGGGAAATGACTCACAAATTTTATACCCAGTATAGTTATCAATCATGTATAATGTGAAAAAAAAATAGAGATTCTGAAATATGCACACATTGGACCATAACACTCATGATGGTTTCTCTATAAACTACTAGTTTATGAAATACAGAAAACTGTGATATAAATAAAAATGAGAATTCAAGAACTGTATAGCCATTACATAAAATGATCGAAAATGAATACTGATTTCATTTGAATGCAGAACTAAAACTGAATACTTTTGATTATAATGACTTTATAACAAAAGGTAAATATTATGAAGTTGGATGTAAAAACAATAATATAAATAATTGAATTTGGAAGCTGGAGAAGAGAGGTAATGGGAGGAAAAGTAAGTTTGCTGTTTTCTTTATTTTTAATAACTGTCTAAATTATAGATGGATCTATATTATTTAATTTTTAAAAGTAACCTGTAGAAGAGCTAAAAAAAAAAGACTAAACCCCTCTCAAATAACCAGAACAAGCAAGAATAACAACGAATACAACAGCAAAATACATAATAATACAAAATAAATAAAACAAAGTAGGCATTTAAAAATAGGATACATAAGCATAAAGACATTCATGTAAAAATTGAGATGTTCTACTGAAAAACAGCATCCTGGAGTAGGACTTTACTAAATAGTACTCAATAAAAGGAGTTCCATTTATAAAAGAGGCAGGAGGAGACAGGACTTCAGGCCTGAATTTTAGGGCTATCACAATGAAGTACCACACACTGTGTGTCTTAATAGAAATTTATCATCTCTCGGTTATGGAGGCCAGAAGTACAAGGTCAAGGTGTCAGCAGGGTTGGTTCTTTCTGGGGGCAGTGAGTGGGAATCTGTTCCCCGACTCTGCCCTAGCTCTAGCGGTTTGTGGGCAATCTTTGGCATGACTTGGGGTGCAGAAGTATCACCCCAATCTCTGCCTCTCTCTTTTTTTTTTTTTTTAGCCTTTTGATTTTTTTTTCCTACTTGAGAAAGCTTCAATTTTTAAATTTAGCTTTCTGACTCTCTGCTTGTGCCATCAACGTTTTCACAACAATTTTATGCTCCTTGATGTGGAAAGCATGCTTGATCCTGTCACAGACACACTTAGCACACATGGAACCACCAAAGGCCCTGTTGACAGAGCTTTTTTCATTTTATTTTTATATTTTAAAGATTTATTTATTTATTTTAGAGAGAGTGAGAGAGAAATAGCGAGAGCACAAGCTGGAGGGACAGAGGGAAAGGGAGAGAGAATCTCAAGCCGACTCCATGCCAATGTGGAGCCTGATACAGGGCTTGATCCCAGGACCCTGAGATCACAACCTGAGCCAAAACCAACAGTCGGGCATTCAACTGACTGAGCCAGCCAGGCGCCCCAGGTTTTTGTCATTTTAGATAACCTCAGAGGAATTTTAGGTCTCATGGCACAAACTCCTGGGCACATGCCACATGTGGATTTTGCTGCTTCTCCAACCTTTCTGGTCTAAAGGTAAACAATTCTATCACCAGGGGTTTCCGATAACCTGGCTTTGTTAGAGGACAGCCTATTGTAGGACAGCCTATGGCCATATGTCAAATGCTGGACCATTCTGAATGCCACTAGACAATGTCCCCAGAAGAGGAAAAAGAAAACTTCTGCCTTTATTTTCACATGGTGTTTTCCCTATATGTGTGTCTGTCTCCAAATCTCCTCTTTCTATAAAGACATCAGTCATACTGGATTAGGGGGTCTATCCTATTCCAGTATGACATCACCTTAACCTAATTACATCTGATACAACCCTATTCCCAAATATGGTCACAATCTGGGGTACTGGGGAACTTAGATTTCAACAAATGAATTTTGAGGGTACACAATTCAACCCACAATAAGGTCCCTTTCTGCCTCTTGTGCAGTTGGCAATATATTAAATATTATTTGCTATGTATGAAAGTTTTCGATCATCACCAGAGACCAATCAACAATTACAAAGTGTGACTTCATGGTCACTCTGTGTTAAAAAGATCAGAAACTGGCAAAACAAAAGAAAAATACCCTGCCAAATGGCAGCTTTATATAAAACACTGTAATTTGAAGCTTGGCAAAGAACACCAAGGCAGAATGTCTTCAGAAAAACAGCTAGGCATGATTCTATGAAAGGGTACTTGCCAGTGGAGTCAAAGTTCAACAATGCTATATGGATACTGATGTGTTCAGTCAGCTCCAATAAGAAGCTAGTCCTTCTTCTTTGGATGGGTGGTTTCAAAAATAAAAACAAAGACACTAGTGCTGAGTGTGGGAAGGAAATTAAAAAGGAGGAAGAAAGTGGAATGAGGGAAGAATCTAGAATCATGTCAAAAGCTTAACGAATCACCCACGGAGCCCTCATAATGGTCTGGGAGTCATTAATCTAATACTCCAGTGAGATCTCTGTTCTCAAACTGTTAATTTTTATCTACTGCCTGCTTTGGACTCCCATTTTAGTAGGTCCCAAGGGAAACTGTAAGTGGTCCTGAATTTCTTTTATTTTGCTGAGCTTAGCAACACTGACTACTAGGGTCAGTCACTATAGTGACTCTAGGGTGAGAACACTAGGTTTATTCCCAACAAGCAACATGACCTTGGACAAGGCACCTAGATAGATGGCTTTGTGTGACCCAATTTTGTCCACAGTACAATGAGGCAACTCATGTGAGGCTCAAGACAAAAAAAAGGATATGGGTGGTGTCTTAGGTTGGTGTCGCCAGGAGCAGGGCCTAAGAGAGAGAGAGATCCAAGTGCATATGGCTTACCGAGGGGCGAGTCAAGGAAAGGGAAGCATGGGAGAGAATCATGAAGCACTGAGCAAAGATGTGGTCTCAAGTGAAGTCCAGCCTTGGTCTCTTCCATGGAGGGCTCTGCAGCATATTCCCCACCATAGGTTTGAGACAAGGGAGATGGCCTTTCATACTTCCATATCAAGTGATCACCGCAGCAGACTCCCCCAGAATGTGTGAGACAACTCCTTTCAGCCTAAGGAAATTCTCAGGAGAACAGGGCAGTTGTAGGCCAGTAGCAACCAACACTCCAGCAACTAGGGTTGAGTGACTAACCTGGCAGAGGAGAAGCAGATGGGGCACAGCAGTACCCCAGTAGTACTCCAAACAGCTAGGGATTTAATGCCCCAACACCACTTCCTGCTACCACGTTGCCTCCATTTTATAATGAACTTATTTTCTTTCCAAACTTCAGTTCCATAACTGAAGAATATTTGAAAAAAAATCGCAGGTGGAATGCCAAGGATCACTTAGGCTCTGACATTCCGACTTCTAACTGATTGTTTTACGATGTGTCCTCATGCCTGTGCAGGTCATTTGCCTGCTCCCTTTCTTTCAGCTTCATTGTGTATTCATCTGTATCCCAGGTGCTGAGACCCTGAAAACTACATTTCCTGGATTTCCCAGCTGACTTCCGGTTGGGTCTGCCAATGCCAAGAACTAGTGGGAGGCTGGAAGATAGGAAGAAGGAAAGCGCTTTCTCTCTTGTGGCCTCTGTAGGGGTCACCAGCATCAGTGGCCAGCTATAGTTTCCAATGACCTTCAGCAGCTCCCAGTCAGTGGCTAGCCCCGGCACTATTGCCTGAAATGGCAGGGCCAGCCTGGGCCAGCAGGTACATCTGGCTGCTCTCACAGGGGGACTGGTGGCAGTTTCAACAGTAGCAGAGTCTTGCAGCAGAGCTACAGGTAAGTGTTACCTGCTAACACCCTGTCCTCAGTTTTGTTTGGCCAGCCTGAGGGGTAATAGCAGTTTGTTGCTATTACTGATCTCTGAGTTACTTTACCTCCTCTCTTTCTTCCTGCAGTCCTAAGTTTTTCTGCTTTTTTTTTTTAAACTAATTTTTTGGCAAAGAATTCTTGTGTTAAAGATTCTTAGTCTGAAATACCTAGAATAGTTTTCTTTTTCTGTCTGAATGCTGATTGATATGATATCAAACACTATGGTTTATAATGAGAATGACATCAGGGACACTGAATAGGTGGCTAATTGCGTAGCTCAGAAATAATAAAGGAGGTGTCTTGTGGGGCATCTGCTACCCTGATTCTGGTAGGTTACTCTTTGTCCTATTTCCTGAGTTGAAATTTATATATACGTGACTTAAAAAGAACACTTCTTTTGTTTTGTGTTACAGTTTTTCATGAATATGATTTGCTATCCTTAGTGGATTGCTGAAGGTTTTATGTTTAATGTGTACATTTTTACCTTTTATCCTTCAAATTTAAATGGACAAATAGAAGTGTACAGAATTCTGCAGATAAAAGCAAAACCAAAGACCAGAGAAAGACCATGTTAAAGCTGCAGATATGCATCGATAATGGTAATGTGTGCTACTAGAGTGTTGCTGCAGAAGAGTTTTCTTCAGAGTCTTGCCAGTTAGTATTTTCAGCATAATTTCTTCTATGACAGAAAGTGTGTATTTCACATCTTTGCCTTACACCATAACACATAACGTATCATATAAAATATCGGCTCTATGCATATTTATTAGAATAGCATCAATCATCATTTCTCAACTATTTGCATCAAATCACCTCGAAGCTTTGTTAAAAAAAAATTATCTTGAGTGATTGGGCCCCACTCTCAGAGTTTCTGATTCAGAAGTCTGAATTTACATTTCAAACAAGTTCACAAGTAATACTGATGTTGTTGGGCTAGGGACCACATGTTCAGAACCTATAGGATAGATTATAAAATCTCTGAGCGTTAAATATGACAAATGATGGATTCTTACCAAAGAAAAATAGGTATTTCCCAACATATGTCAGTGTCAACCTGATAATAGGTAGAGAGCTCTATTTTTTAAAAGTATATTCCATCACATACCGAAAGCCAGACCTCATTCATTCATCACCAATGTTTTCCACCAATTTCTTCGGGAGTGAGGGAACAAGCACATTATTCCCCAGGTTTTTTGAGGCAGAAAAAAGATTTGGTTAAATATTAATTTACACACCCAGATAATTTCAACAACTGGCTGAGTACAAAGATAGGGCAGTAAAACTTTTTTCATTCTTATTTGCCCTGTTCAGTGCCAGTGGGATAATCCCTGATCTTAGTAGATTATTAAATTGAACAGATCAGTAGGGCTTAAGTAAATGATTGAACTGCAAAGCAAAAGAATGTTTTGAGGGCTAAAAATTAATATTTATGATGGTCTAATTCCTACTTGTACAATAACACTAAATACAGTTTAAAACTATTTCTATACAAAGTAACCAATTTGAAAAAAAAATATGTTCTCTTGGCAGGTTTATATAGCTATTAATAAAAAAAAAAGTTATGAAATGAATGCCAGTGAGGCAAATGACATATGTTCAATTATATTAATATTCAACTAATAGAGAGAATAATTAAAAGATAATACTGGCTTTACATAATCACACTCAATTGTGCGACATTCCTTTCCATGCAAGTATAAAAAAGAGTCACCTTTTTCTCTACTCCACCTATTTGCCACGCAAGATTCTAGAACCCCAAGACACACATTTCTACTGACATAGTGAAAATGTTCAAGGGACTTGTGAAAATATAAAATGCAATAAATATGCATGTATTCATTCAGTAAATGAATGCTGAACACCCCCTAGGTGCCAGGGATGGTTCTGTGCCCTGGGCATATAGCCGTGACAATCCCAAAGATCCCTTCCCTCAGTGAAGTTTCACTCTAGTGGGTAGAAATAAACAATCAAAAAAGTGAATTACTTAATATATTATAAGCAGTATGAGGAAAAATAATGTGGAGATGAGGACAGGAAGTACTGAGATAAGGGTGATATAATTTTCAATGGGGTATTCAGGAAATTCCTTTTGAGAAGGTGACATTTGAACAAACACTTTAAAGAGATAAGGAAGCAAAAATTTGGGAGAATACCAATCCAGGAAGAGGAAATGCCATGTGCACAGGCTCTGATACCCGAATATGCCTCTGGAGCTCCCCAAACAGCAGAGAACCCAGAATGAATGTAACAGAGTAAGTAAGGGAAAAGGGTAGGAGAGATGAGGAGAGTGTGAGCTAGAGACCAGCAATAAATATCCTAAGGCCTTGTCAATTAGTTTAAAGTCTGGCTTTTACTCTGAGTGAGATGTGGAGCCATTGAAGGGAATCTTATTAAACATTAGATATGAACTGGTATTTTCAGATAATGGCACTGGTATTTAATTAAGATTAGAAACTTTAGCTGTACCACACAGTTGGAAACTTTCATATAGAATCCCGACCACAGTACCAGATAGGAGTGAATAACTAATAATTTTTTTTTTCCTTGGGGTGCCTGGGTGGCTCAGTCGTTAAGCGTCTGCCTTTGGCTTGGGTCATGATCCCAGGGTCATGAGATCGAGCCCCGCATCGGGCTCCCTGCTCCATGGGAAGCCTGCTTCTCCCTCTTCCACTCCCCCTGCTTGTGTTCCCTCTCAGGCTGTGTCTCTGTCAAATAAATAAATAAAATCTTTAAAAATAATAATAACAATTTTTTTTTCTTTTTGGAGCATATAAAACGTTTGAAATGAAAAAGATCAAACTGTTTTTAACCGGTGACCAACAAGTTGTCCTCAAAATGAAATGGGTTCTGAGTAAGTTATAAAACCCCAAAGAGAAACAGAGAACTTAGTGCTTACTTATTTAGAGCAACTGTTTATCCTACCATCAGTTTTGTTTGCACAGAAGAGGCTATTATCAGAATGTTTATGTTCATGATATCATTCCTGACAAACTGACTGTTTTAAGCTGGGAGGGACAGGAATTGGGAAGGAGAGAGGGAAAAAGAATCCTAAATTATTGAAATATTTCTTTGGTGTAAAATGTTAGAATCATTAAATCTACCTAAGTTTGAAGTATGTAAACTATTTTACTTTCAAAATATAATAATGTCTTACAAGAAAAAAATGACAATTCAATTATGACGAGTCACTGATATATAATGGGTTGTATTTTCCTCTGAGGCTATGTAGAATTTATTTGTTCTTCAGTGGTCTCGTGTTAATAAGATCCCAATAAAAATAGCAAAGAAAAGGTTCGATCCACCCAGCCTTCCACATGCAGAATAATAGGTAAATATTTATTTACCTATTTATCTTACCAGAAATCTGGTAAGAACTGGTTTCTAGGAGAATAGAAATGCCTTATTCTGGTTATGAGGGTCTTCACCAGTTACTATATGCATTTCTTTAGCTGGTATTACCTAGAGAACCAGGTTATTTTCACTAAGCATTATTCTTCACCATTACTTCTACTCCTCCTACTCATACTTGGGCTTTAAATACTATTCCTTTCTTTTTCCTCTAGCCAGCTTAAATAAGCACTTTTCTTTCCTTCTCTCTTTTTTTCTCCCCCCCCAAAGGGTTCTTGCATTATGCAGAAATCCACAATGATTGTAAATGTGGCCTCTATGAGCTCTTTTCTATTTGGTGTTCAGAAATAAACCCATTAACCTAGAAGTGTGCTAAACTATGCTTCAATCCATATATACAACTGGGCTTCCATTAACAGGGTTAATATTCAAAGAATTTAAGTATCTTCTAACATCTAAGGCTCCAAAGAAACAAGCTATTTTCTTTTTATTTAAACCTATTATCAAGTTGATGTTTGGTTAAGTGAGATTTTCTTGACTCCGTCCTATTTCCCTGAATAATGCTTTATCATCCCTATTCCACTGGGTTGATCTAAAATATTTAAAAAGAACCATTGTCTCAACTTTGGAGAACAATGACAAGTCATATAAATATATACAGGCTAAGAGTAACCTTGATGAACAGATGTACTTGGCATCCAATTCCCTTAAATATCACATTTCTGGATGCAAACTAGAGACATTATTCTCTTCCTGTCTTAAACGTAGTGAAACTCATTGTCGAAGTGAGTACTAGAAAATTTCACCATTTTCAAGGTGTTCATTCTCACTTATACATCAACCCAATTGCAGTATTTAGTAGAAAACTTTTAACAGATTTTATTTTAAAAATTTTATCAAAATTAGGAACCTGAATCACAGACATTATCCAGTTGAGTAATTAATCTATTCATTCATCTAAAATATTTATTGAGCTCCTGCTCCTCCAGCTACTGGAGAACTCGCACTGGGAACACCAATACTCACACTTGTTGGGAAACCAACAAAGACTTGCTCTCAAGGAACATATGAGCTAACCAAAACTTATTAATCTTTTTATCTGATATATTTTTTAAAAAAAGAAATAACCTATGGATATCACTGATCATGATAGATTTTGAGGAGCTTCCCACCGATGCCTGGTGTGGTCAGACCATTCACTTGAGTTGTTATAGTATAGATCTCCTTTTATTTCCAGAAACCGCCTCTTGCCTCTGGTGACTAACTGACTCCTCAATGCTATTGTACTATTCCAGACTCCCTAAAAGAACTTTTTGTCCCTTTTGGCAGGAAGTCATCAAATTATTAGGAAAATCAGAAAAAAACTTCACTAAAGGCCACAAATATGGCTTCATGGCCACTTTAATAATAAAAACTATAGAAAATTGTTCTGTCTTCATATGACCCAAAATGGCATTACTGATAATCCAGAGAAGTCATCATTATGTAAAAAACAAACAAACAAACAAAAACAAAAAACCCCACAAAAACTTAATTACATTGTTAGATATGTTAACATTGCTACTAAGGAATTTTTAGGAGTTACTGGTCATTTGTTCATTTCATAGGATATGATAGGAATTAAATATCTCTCTCATGAAATGTTCATGGGGGTGATTTAAAACACTAAGTCTTTTTTTGTTTATTACATTTTAAGTCACAGAGGGAAAGGGTGGAGAGACAACATTAATTCAATACACATTTTTTGAGTTCCTACTCTATGAGAGGCATTGTATGACCTGGGCTGTTACAGAAAATGAGGCACAGCTTTTGTCTCCAAAGAACTACCCATCAGGCAGGAACCTCTGCCTCCAAGGACTTCACTGTCTTCCATCTTGGTAGATAACAAACTTACACTAATATAAACCCCAGACACTCATTAAAACTAGCTCAGATTTATATTCACAACTAAAGATATTCTCGGAAGGACCAGATGTTTTATATCATTTATATTAACAAATAAAATTTAAAGATGGTGCCCTAGCAGTACAAGCTTTCTATGAACAACCCATCGGTGGATCACCTCCCTCTTATTTCTGTATCTTTTATTCCTAGGTTCCCATGGAGAGAAAATCTCTGGAGGGGCAGTTAAATAGAAGGGAGATGAATCACATGGGCAGAATTCAAAGATAACAATTATTTGGAGATGGGCACAGCCAACAAATAATTAGTATGCTCAGAAAACTTTAGGGCATAAAGCATCCACTTCTGATCCCCATTTCCCTGTAGTGGTGGCATTTTGTGTGTTTGCAGTTTGCATTGACAGCTTGGCTCTGTCATTAACTTCGGGCAATTTAGGAATGCCTACTTGTTTTTAACTGTCAATTTTTTACCACAAAAATCTGGGTATCTTCTACAGTATACATTTGAAATGGGCTGGTTAATACATATACGGCATTGACTATTTTTCTAGAAAAAATAAAACATTTATTTATTGTCATTTAATTTTCACATTCCCTTCTTTCCAGGGCTTAGAAATAGGTAATATAAATTAGCACTTTCATTGAAAACACTAGGAGATGTCAAAGTGTGTAAATAGGTTCCTTCAATGCTTTCAATCCTGAAAGTGTCATGACTTCATAAATTTTCAGATATATATACGTATATATATAATATTTATAAATATATGACTAATTATAATCACACTTATTACATACCCTTTTTTCTCCAGTCTGAAAATATGTGCATTGAGGGTACACAGTAGCTTTGGTATATTGTGATAAGAAGTAGGGGCTGCAATTTTGGTAAGGTGGGTGCCAAGGGTTCTAAACTATGGGAGCTTCCTCAACCACCTCTCTGAGTTATAAGCATTGTACCATTCCTTATGGACATTTAGCAGAAGGACAGATGCAAGGACAACAAAGGGAAAAGTGGGAATCCAACCCTGCATCTTCAAAACCCAGCCCCAGGCCATTGGAAACAGTACCCAAAATCTTAACTCAGCCATAAAACTCCATTAAAATAAAGATAGGTTTACTCTAAAGGAGGAGAAAAATAAAGCAATATTTAGAAGATGATCAACAAAAATTAAAGGATTCAAAATCCGAATAATATAGAATTTTTACCATGACATACATTAAGCAGGAAATGTATGTAAGGGGAAAATATAGATGTTATTAATGGAAACAGTAGTGACCTAAATTAAGTAATCTAGCAGGAATCCCAAGACACTGCTTTGAAAAAGATGCAACAAGCTTTACCGGAACATAAGCCAAAAAAGGCTAGACAACTTAAGAACCAATTATTGTCTTCCATTTAAATTGCTACTTTTTTCTTCAGCAGAGTAAAGAAATAAGGACAGAACAATCATGGCAGATAGCAGCTCAAAGAGATCATGTTAAAAACAAACAGCAAATAAATCAGAATATCAAAAAGTCTCATTAATATTGAAGCATATCAACCTTATGTCATTGGCCCTTAAGACCACATTCCTGGGCCATAGCAATTCATAGACTTAATTAACCTTTGACAAAGCTTCTCTTTAATAATTTATGAAAATACAAAGCTTCAAGATATTAAAATGTAAACACGGGACAAGAAATATTCTGTAATAGTTTTCTATCCAAAGGCAGTAGAGTGTTGTGACTAAGAGCTCAATGAACAGATGACCCAGATTTGAAAGTTCGGGCACACTGGCCTCAGACACAAAGCACAGCACACAAAATACAACACGAATGAAATTTTGGATTATTTCTTTTGTTCCTTAGACATCTGGTTCAACATCATGTCTTGGATCATAATCACTTATGGAAGCTTTTCAGATATTTTGTATCATGAAGAACTCTTTCCCATCATCTGCCATGAATCAAATCACCACATTCAATAGATAAACAACTGATAACCCAAGACTAACATAGGGATATAACTATAAAGTTTAGCTCCTTTATATTCAAAGTGTGTTCCATGGACCAGCAAAACCAATATAATCTGGAAACTTTAAGAAATGCAGAATATCAGGCTCCATGATGGACCTACAGTACCAGAATCTCCATACTAACAGATATTCAGGAGACTGCTATGCCCACAGCATTTAAGCATTGTTTTAAACCATTTTTCTTTGTAAGAAGATGCTTGTCTTCTCTGTGGCTTATCAAATGCTTTTGACTTGCTATGAATTGTCATAAACTCTTGACAATCATCATCTGATTGATCCTCATGACATAATTAGCTCTATTTCTGTTATTGTCTTCTTTTTACAGAAGAGGAAATGGAGTTTCAGAATTAACTTGCCGAGAATCACAGACAAGAGTTAGTGTGTTTCAGATTCAAGTCTGGGAAGTCTGGCTATAGAGCTCTTAGCCATTATACTCCACTGTATAGAGATAGATAATTATTATAGGGTATTTTTTGTCACTTATTTACATTTTAGTATCTTAAAGCCTCCATTTCCATGGATTTTTTTTTTTAAGATTTTATTTATTTGACAGAGAGAGACACAGTGAGAGAAGGAATGCAAGCAAGGAGAGTGGGAGAGGGAGAAGCAGGCTTCCCGCTAAACAGGGAGCCCGATGTGGGGCTCGATGTGGGGCTCGATCCCAGGATCCTGGGATCATGACCTAAACCAAAGGCAGATGCTTAACCACTGAGCCACCCAGGTGCCGCCCATTTTCATGGATTTTTGAACAGAGATTCTGTCAAAGATTAAATAAGCCTATGTTCTTCATAGATTGCCAATTCTCATGACAAGCACAAGCTTGGGTGGATATGTATGAATCTTTTCCATTATCATTTATCAACCATTAACAGTCAACCTAATAAAATGTTGTGCTAAAAGATGAAGATCGTTTGTATTGTTTTGTGTGCATTGATTAGTATTGACTGCCTACACTAATCAAAGTCACTGTATAATTTCACAATACTTAATCATTTTATTTTTACATTACACATCACTCCAAAGGAAACGCTGCCCCCATAACAGTTTCAGAATCAAAAACTAAAAATAAACATATTTTTGGATTTGTACCCAGGAATCAAAAATTTCCACCAGGAGCCATAGCTAAGGAAATCATAGACAATAACAGGCTACGTTAGTCACTGTCAATTCTTACAGACAACAAAGGTATTCAAACTTAAACACTCTCAACAGTCAGTGGAGAAGAAATCTCCCTTCAAAGCAGTAACATGGAGAATGATGTATTTAGTATATGGAAGGAACAGAAAGGTTAAAAGAAAACAAAACTAAGCCTTCAAAATATTGTACAAAATGTTTACCAGGAAACCAAGAAACTAGCATGCTGCCTACAGAGATGCAACAGAGTAAAGGGAATAGCAAAGTCTATCTTCAGTGTCTTATGTTAAAGAAATCAACCATATATCTAACAGATGATAAAATGTAAGGACAAATGTATGAAACATGTCAGACTTGGCAGTGACTACTGGCTGATCAAAATGATTTTCTCTTCCTGGGGCAAACTTGACTCCACTTCCCAGCCTGTCTTGTGTGGCAGTGTGACTGAGTTCTAGCCAAGGGAATGGGAGCCAAAATGGCGTGTCTTACTTCCACACTTGGCTCGTAGTGATCTTCCATATGTAATTCACTGCGTTCTTAGCCCATTTGCCAGCTAATGGGGAGGCCCAGAGCATGACGGAGCCATAGCATGGAAGAGGCATGGTTTTCTGAATTATTATATGAAATGTCAATCACAAACCAAGAGTATCTGAGAAAGAAATGCACTGCTATTGGGTTAAGATAATAATATGTCAGGTACGTTTCAATAGTTAGCCTACCCTAACATACTAGGGAGGGTGAGAGGCCGGTGGTAAAAAGACAGTTTGATTAGAACATGAGAATGGGTTGTGAGCCAGGTCCTTAGGTAGATAGTTAAAATGTTATTTCCGATCCACACCTGCTCACCCTTCTCCAACAGGTAAAATTTCACAAACTCACATAGTGAGGGTCTTGCTCTCTTCCAGATTGCATTGCATACAGAGTTTATAGTATCAGGCAGACAATCTCTCAGCATTCCCAATGCCCCTTCACAGTTCACCACAGGAGACAGTCGTGAAGAAATAATTTCAGCTTCTCCCTCCCTGGTTCCCTCTTTATAACTCCCTGCAGACGGGGAGCTAAATGGTCCAACTCTCTTTCCATGAAAGCTCACATGATTCAAGTGCTATTAGTATTCATAAGCCATCGTTCTTCCACCCAGCAAGAAACACTTAACCAAATGACCTCATTAATCTTCACATGTGCCATGATCCTTGATCTTTTGGAGGCAGAAAAACAAATGCTCTTATCCCTATTTCACAGATGAAGACACTGAGGGAGAAAGAGTGTGAGGGAATGGCTACGGAATAAAACAAGAGGGCTGCAGTTTAAATGCCACATGAAGAAAAGTATATGGATCTAGAGGCAGCACCCTAATCTTCTGAGGTCCATGAGGCCAGGTTTTGGTGAGTACCACCTTAAAAAATAGTTGCTAATGTTCACATATCACACACACACACACACACACACACACACAGGTGCCATGTGTGCGCACATACACACATACACACACACACACACCAATCTGTGTTTTGGCTTTTCTTGAAAATCAGAAGATGTGGTCATATGTAGCCCATGTTCCCACATCTCAGGACACCTTATAGCTGTACATAAGTAGTGGTGTTCCCCTATTCTCCAGGATACACTCTCTAATTTGCTACAGTGTCCATGTGAAAACCTTGTGGCCAATAATCATGGCAGACCCTGAAGGCATATGAGCTTGTGGCTCTATATTTACTATATGTCACTAAAGAGTTAGAAAACTAGATTCTTCCATCACCAAATTCTTCCCTTACTATGCCCCAGTTTTGTCACTTTAAAAATGGGTTTAGGGTGCCTGGGTGGCTCAGTCATTAAGCGTCTGCCTTCGGCTCAGGTCGTGATCCCAGGGTCCTGGGATCCAGTCTGGCATCTGGCTCCCTGCTCAGCGGGGAGTCTGTTTCTCCCTCTCCCTCTGCCCCCTCCTCCGCTCATGCCCTCTCTCTCTCTCTTGCTCTCAAATAAATAAATCTTTAGGGAACAAATGGCTTTAAAACAATCAGAATTAGGATTATACACAGTGCTTTTTCTGTCGATCTTTCCGATCCTTTCTTTTCAACCTTGTGTCTACGCCGGCAGCTGTTAAAAAGTGGGGCGGGGCAGAGGTACCAGCTAAGTGGCACCTGCACATTGACGCACTGCCAGTCTCCCTTCTTGCAGGGAGGCAACGTGGGGAGGAAGACCACTCAGGAGGGATGCAAAACACTACATCCTTACGAATTCTTGAGCACAGAACGGTAAATATGGCTGAATGAGTGAATTAAAACAAGGTTTATGAAGACACTAAAAATGTGGCTTTACAAAGCTGACCTTGAAGTTGAGGACTGAAAAATTTCTGTCCCGTGGAAAACGTTAGACCTTCCCAAGCATGGTACTGTGGTTAAGAATCTTGACTGGTGGCAAAGTCATGAAAAGCAGAACTGTGACTGAAGTAGAGCTATATAATGGTGTTTGCTATTGGTGGTTTAAGGAGTAGCTGCGGGGCTTACTGGTGAAAAAGTATTCCCACAAAAGATATGGGCCAATACCACAGTGAAAGTGTTACTAGTGTGAAGGATGATTCTGTTAATTAAGGTTTGTGCACAAAGACTCTTACCACCTAGAAGCCCATAAATACATATCCTCCTCCTGGTCCCGGCTTAGAATCTTTTAGCTGGATGTAAACAGTATTAATCCTGAAATTATTGCATCTCTGGCTTAGGTAGTTAAACACACTTCAGACATGGCTGCCTTCAGCTCTATATCATCTTTTAGATTTTAAACAGAATTGTGCATCTCCGATGATGATGATGATGACGATAAGGATAAAAAAGGAGAAGTCATAGTAGTTGTAACTTAATATTTTCCAGGTTTTACGTTAAAATTTGCTATTCAATACCCGTAGCCCTCAAAATAACCATGCAATGTACACATACTTATCCCAATTATTCAGTCAAGGACATGCCACTCAAAAACTTTAAGTAGCTTATCTGAGATCTTATAGGTAATGGGCAACACATCTGGAATTAAATACTAGGTTTGTATGGACCTAAAGCTTTGCCATAATGCCATTACCACAAAGATTTCTAAGCAAACATTAACAAGTAAAGTAATTCTTTATGAGGACTTTTCTTTTTATTTTTCTGGGTACTAAATCTTTTCTAACTAGTATCTCCAAATATTTGATATCTTAATCCGCTCCTTCATCTGGAATTTGACTTTAGAAGGTGATTTCCAGTCCACATGGCCGCCTACATAAATCCTGCTGCTAGCCATTTCTTTGCTTCTACAAATTCTCTCTTTCTTTCTTTTTTTTTTTAAGGTTTTATTTATTTGAGAGAGAGAGAGTGAGAGAGAGAGAGCACAAGCAAGGAGGCAGAGAGAGAGGCAGACTCCCCGCTGAGCAGGGAGCCCGACGTGGGACTTGATCCCAGGACTCTGGGATCATGACCTGAGCTGAAGGCAGACGCTTAACTGAGCCACCCAGGCGCCCTCTCTTCTAACTTTCATGTATGTTCAGTCCAAAGAGAATAAAACAGGCTCTGAGTTTTAGAGGTCAGCCTCTAGGAGCAGAAAATTAATACTATGAAATCTGCATTTCCTTAGAGTTCACAAATTCACAAGAAAACATGTGGTTTGGTAAGGAGATTCCCTTGGAACCTCCGAGATTTAGAGGGCTTCTGTCTTAAAACAGACCTGAAAAATGTTTGAGAAACAAAATTCCAAATATTGTGCCTATTCAAACACCATGAATCACTCTTTTCATGAGTTGATCTAGACGCTTCCAAAAGAACTTTCTTTGGGAAATCTTTATTTTGTCTCTTATTCTACATATATGAGCAATAAAATTCTGCCACAGCCTCTTAATGAACTCTTCCTCAATTAAATATCAGGCATATCACTGGTAGGGATCCTAAAACCACTGACTTGTAATTACATATTAAATGGTTGAAGGTAGGCATAGAAATTTTAAAATTTTGTTGGTTTTCTTATCTAATCCTCAGTGTTTATCTGGGTTCCATACATTTTGATGAGCACCCTGGTGATATCTTAAATAACTTCCATTTATATGGGTTTTTGTCTCTCTCTTTACTTCATCTCCCAACTCCCTACAAGAACATGAGGTTGTGGAAAAATTTAGAAGTTTCAGTAGAACGTTTTTATTAATACAAGAATTTATATTTGTGAAAAACAGGATGGCATTGCAGCTGAGAAAAAATATGACAGCATTCATCTTCATGTGTTTCTGATATTTTAGGAAGGTGTTGGGAATTTGGCAAAAGATTGAAATTTCTACACTTTTCAATTGTTTGGGATCAAAGATATCTTCTGACTACCGTTATCACCAAAAAGGGGGGATTTTCTACTGTCTCCAGAATTTTATGGCCAGTGAGTATCTAAACTAAAGGAGGAGAATATAGTTACTTATTTGTGTATGTTTGGGTAGGAGTGTGCTAGAATAAGATTTTTTTTAATTTTTTAATTTAAATTCAATTTAATTAACATATACTATATTATTAGCTTCAGAGGTACAGTTTAGTGATTCATCAGTTGTGTACAACATCCAGTGCTCACTACTTCAAGTGCCCTTCTTAATGCCCATCACCCAATTACCCCATCGCCCTACCCACCTCCCTCCAGCAACCCTCAGTTTGTTTCCTAGAGTTAAGAATCTCTTATGATTTGCCTTCCTCTCTGTTTTTGTCTTATTTTATTTTTCCTTCCCTTCCCTATTTCATCTGTTTTGTGAAATCTTGCCATTTGCAATGACATGGATGGAACTAGAGGGTATTATGCTAAGCGAAATAGGTCAGTCAGAGAAAGACAAATACCATATGATTTTACTCCCATGTGGAATTTAGAGTAGGTTTTTAAGTTGGCTTAAAAAAGGATAAAAATTATCATTTACTTTTGAAAAACCTGTAATAAGGAAGTACGCTAAGTGGAATTATACTGCTTATTTCTAGAATGTATTCAAAATCCTGATATGAGACATGGCAACTTGTATGTAGAACTGAATTGAATGAGATTTTGCTACACTACCAATGACCCCTCCTGTCATTGCTAAGTAGTCAGTAGGGTTTATATCACTGCAGTCCTGGGTGAAAAATATGCTGAAATCCTATTTAGGATAGTGCAAAATATTACTACTTTAGGACTAACAGTGCTTAAAATTAACCAACTTTCAATCAAAATTTGTATATCTTTGCACGTGTGCACTTGTATGTGTGTGTTTTATTACTTTTGATAGCTAATAGACATCAAAGTGAATTTTTTACTTAATTTCTGGTTTTTCACATAGGTGAAACTTCACCTCTATATTTATCATGACATGTGACTTTAGTAAAGTTTTCTTCAGTTGTGCCCAAATCTACTTTTTCACGTTTAAAGAATAATAATCACATTCAACACCCCTCGTTCCCACCCCACAATAAAGCAAACAGTTTTCTTTCAAAAATGTGTTGAGTATAGTTTGAATTTCCCCAATTTTTTAATTGCAAAAATCAAACACTCATAATATGTATGGTAGCACATCCATTGTGTCTTATATGTATCCGTCTTCTCAAGCCAAATGGAGGCCTAAGCAAGAGCCTTGTTCTGATTTCCATACCCTGGCATCAGTAGTCTCTGAAGGCAGTGGAAGCATTTGTTTTTGTGCCAAAGAGCTTATTATTAAGTGAGTCTTATAGCTTTTCAAGTGACAGCTTGATAGCCTATTGGTTTGATACTGTAATAAATTGATTTGATTTTTTAAAAGGCAATATCAAAAGAAAGCAACAACTAAGGTAGTTGGGATTTATCCTGGAGTATAGAACCATATCAAGGCTTCAGGTTCTATAAAATAAATTGCATTTATACCCTGGTGAATAAACTACCATTCCTAAACACAACATGATGTCTAATAAATTTCTGAAATGCAGTTAAGACCACTAGATTTATTGAAGGATTAGAAAATCTCACAAGAGTATAGTTTTAATAAAATGGACACTTTTAGCTAACATACCTGAAAGACAACTTTTGTGCTGCCTTTTAGTAACTTAAGCAGTTTCTTACTCAGTAATTAAATTGTCTTGTCTAATTCGATTCATTTGTCCACTGGGCAAATACCTTGTCAAACCCTACATATAATCGACACTTTGTCTGCCATAATGGAACTCTCATTTCAAGTAGAAAAAGCAAGGGTGTGGTTGATGTACTTGGGTTGCAAGTATTGGCTAGACCTCTCATAGAAAAAATTCAAATACACTAACTTTTCTGGGTGTTAGCTATTTGCAAAATGAGAAAATATTTGTTCTTTTTTTTTTTATCTTTTAGACAATGTCTTCAAAATAAAATCAGATAGCATGTATGTAAGGATGCTAAACTAAATACAATGTAAAGCCCTCTCCTCTGAGTAATCTCTGAAATGCTTATGTGCCTGTCTTGCCTACCACAACCCCATTTCTGAGGGGAGTGACCAAGGGGAATGATCTTTTCTATCTAGGAATGCTGGTCTTGTGCCACTTGACTCTACCACCCTGACCACAGAAGTCTATGCTAGAGTTCACGCTGGAGTCTGTGGCATCCATGGACATAATCATGGGTTTGGTGAGAGACCACCCAGAGGATTTCCACATTGCATACTGACTGATACACTCAAAAATTTATCTTTTATTTATTTATTTATTTATTATTTATTTATTTATTTATTTTTAAGCAATTTATCTTTTAGGAGTATATGAATACACACAAAAAGATAGTCAAAACTTGCTTCTGGGTGGAAGAAAATATGGTGAGTAGACTTATCCATGTTTCATGAATGACAGTGTGCCATTGCCACCTGTCCAGTTGTTTCATAAACATTTCAGACTGGGATGTTACTTATACTTGAATTTAAAAAATAATTAATTAAAAATAAATAAAAATTATTAGCTTCTGACTCACAAACAAACAGAAAAAAACAAACCAAACCAAACCACAAATAAATAAATAAAAACACTTCAGGGGCACCCGGGTGGCTCATTCAGTTAAGCATTTGCCTCTGGCTCAGGTCATGATCTTGGGGTCCCAGGATCGAGCCCCGCATCGGGCTCCTGCTCAGCGGGAGTCTGCTCCTCCCTCTCCCTCTGCCCCTCCCCCCAACTCCTGTCCTTGCTCGCTCTTCTCTCTCTTTCTCTCTCAAATAAATAATCTTAAAAAAAAAAAAGAAAGAAAGAAAGAAACCACTTCAGACTGGGAATCTCTGAGATCCAGAATGACTTGCAGCTGCCAAAAATGTTCATTATGCTTCCTCAGTTCCCACATATGCTTATAATAGACACTCATCACTCCTGACAGTACTTTTTTTCTTACAACTTGTAAGAACCCAAGTAATATACACTTTCACAGGCCACAAATCATATATTTACTTTACTCACTTACCTTGCCCAGCAAGCTAAACTAATGCTAAGAGTGTGCTTTTATGAGTTTAAATTGTCACCTGTTAGAATTTGATGATACAGTTGGTAATGTAATGATAAATTCACATGACATTTGCACAACCCTGAATGGGAGAAGCCACATAGCAAGATTTCCTAGACTTCAGGAGAGAAATTGTCTTAATGATGGTCAGGGGTAAAAGGAGACATGTCTGAACATTTACTGCCATGTGAAGAGAATGTCTATTCAACAAGTGAATAAAATATAAATTAAAAATTAATTAAAAGTAAAAAAATATAACATGGCAACATGTAGTGTTTATAAGAAGGGAAGGACTGAATGACTGTGTAACAGACTAACAGATCTTGAGAGCCTTGGACCAAAGAAGTTATGTTTATTAAAAATCACAATTATTTCTGAAGCTGGAAATGAGGACAATGTCATCATGTAAGTTCGACCAAAAGGCCTTCTATATCTCAAAACAGGTGGTGAATTTGCATTGATTCATCATAGGGGATTTTCCTAAAGTTGGGAAGAATGAGACAGTTTGTTCTTTCGTATTGGGTATTTCAGTGACATAAACTAGCTCAAATGCAATTGAAAAATAAGAATGATGTAAGGATTACATTGTGGGGTTCTCTGAGATTCTTCCGACCATGTTAATGTATTGAAGTGACTAGGAATAAGCTTTCTTACAAGTTTATTTCTTACAAGCTTATTTTACAAGAAAAAAAAATAGACATTTTGAGATGTTTAGGGAAAAGCTAAGAATGCTACAAAATTGCTTTCCTTTACTGCAAGATGATTTAGAAGCTCCAAGAACTAAGCCACTCAGAGGTTCTAGACCTAATGGGGCTCTGAGATAACAAATGTTGTTTTAAGCTGCTAAGCATTGGGGTAACTTGCTATGTAGCAGTAGATTGCTAATATGGGGGTGGCAGATCTTCATTGCAAATGCAGCAAGTGGGCAAAATTGAATGATAAGTCCAAGTTCTCAAAATAGTTGATAGGTAGGAGTGCATTCTAGTTATAGAGAAAGCACATGCACAGCATGCTCTGGGAACGGCAGTGGGTTAAATATTGCTGACAGTAAAAAAGCAGCAGGCCATTCACAAGAGATCTGAGGGTTTTAAAAATATATTTAACAACTCATATATTTTCAGGGTAATCAGTTAAAAAATATGCCAATAATTCAGTTTAAAAAATTATTTACCTAGGGGCGCCTGGGTGGCTCAGTTGGTTAAGCGACTGCCTTCGGCTCAGGTCATGATCCTGGAGTCCCGGGATTGAGTCCCACATCGGGCTCCCTGCTCGGCAGGGAGTCTGCTTCTCCCTCTGACCCTCCTCCCTCTCATGCTCTCTGTCTCTCATTCTCTCTCACGCAAATAAAAAAAAATTATTTACCTATATCAGAGTGCTATGAAATCACCAAATCTTAACCTTTCAGGTTTGTAAAAGCATGTTTTTGAAATAGGTTACCTCCTGCTCTGAATACACAGCCTGAGAAAAGTATAACATAGGCCCAATCACCCGGAGTTCTTGAAAATTCTATGCTTTTAAAGACACTAGCGAGTAACACAACTTGTTTCATTTTGTGCATTTGTGCACTAAATTATTCCAGCACATTTTGTCTTCCTGAAGTCCCCCCTCTATTTAGAAACCTGACAATAGAACATTTAGTCTTTTTCCTTCTGACTGTCTCATGGGAAAACTTTGAACCTTAGACAAGTCTTTTTTGGAGTTTGATGTGTGCCAGCTTTTACGCAGAACAAGCAAAGGTATCTACAGAGAGCTAGGATACTTCCTGGCAAGGGTCACCACAGCCTCATGGACATTCAGGTTCTAGCATTTTGATAGAAAAGAGAGGAAAGATACTGTAGAACCTGATATTTGCCCCCACCCCCAAATCCTACACACGTACATATACACATTCAGAAGGAGGATGATAAGTACAAAAGATAGCTCACTTGCCCCAAAGTGTCTCTACTTAACCAGAACCAAGTAGGAGATTCCAAAAATAGAATATTTACTTTAAAAGACACACTTAACTCTTCTCCCTTCCTTCCCTCTGACAATATCATTAAGACAGAATTGTAGGAACAGGGGAAGAGAAAGGGAAGGGAAGGGAAAGGCAAAGGAAGGGCAAGGAACGGTCAAGAGAAGGGCAAGGGAAGGTCAAGGGAAGGGCAGGGAAGGGCACAGAATTAAAAAGAAAGGAAGAGAAAGCTGTAATCAGGAAGGAAAAAGAAGGAGGAGAAATGAGCCCTTGCCTGGTATGGTGGAGATGTGGTTTTGTATGAAGTGAAAACGGAATAATTGCTAAGAAACTTTAACCAGGAGTTAGAAGTGGACATATTTGTAGGAGTCATTAGGTGACATGTTAAGAGCAGTGAAATAAAAAGAACTGTCAAGTGGCTGTTTGCCCTGTTCCTTTTAAAGAATTTAATACAACGAACATTCGAATGATTTCATTTAATTTCAATACGAATTCATGATGAGGTGTAATTACAAGTGTGGACCTTCCGAGAGTCTCAGCCACTTTCATTGACTTTGCTGTTTCTGGTACTGAGCCTGGGACTGTATGGCCACAATTGCTCTCAGCCTCTGAGTCAATGTAGATACTCTCTTTTGCAAGTTTATCAAGTATTTAAGGAAGTGCTATCCACCAGTACTTTCTGCCATGACAGAAATATTCTACACCTGCCGTGTCCAATCTGGAAGCCACCACTTCCATGTAGCTATTGAGCACCTGAAATGTGATTAGTGCAACTAAGAAACCGAATTTTAATTAACTAGCTAATTAATTAACTTAAATTTCACTTTAAACGGGTATATGTGGCAAATGGTTACTCTATTGGACAGCACCGATTTAAGGAAACCTCATTCAGGGCGTCAGGATTCTGTTACCAATATAGAATATCACTGCATGCCCAACAAGATTGCATAGGTAGGGCTTTGCAAGAATTTCCAGATTTTAGGCAATGACAAAGGATCATGTAAACAGACAATATAAATTTAAAAGACTGTATTATGTTTAGAGGAAGGTTTGGATAATGGCCAATAATAATTCACCCAAATTGCCAATTCATTTAATATTATCAAAGCCATTGAACAATGCCAATATGGGAGGTATGCCATCCATGTTGCAGAACACCAAATAACCCCGTTGGAAATTTTTAATTGTATAAGAAAGAAAAATGATCACAAGCCTAAAGTAGACTGCCTCCAAACTAAAACATGTTACCTTAATTGACTTTTTAAAAAGAGAAACCAAATCAGAAGTGATAGGAAACAAAGAGTAATAAAAATGATACAGTAAAAGGGAAGATCCCCTATCCTGGATCAAAATTTGGAATCATTGTCTCATCGCGATTTAACTAAAGTTCAAAGTCGATAGAACTCTTTGTACAGAAACTAACTTGATCGAGGGCAGGCTGATAATTCACATATGGCAATAATGGAATTTATTATTGTTATTTATATAAAGACCCTTTGTCCTGGGACATTCCTTGGGCAGCATCAGACACCCTGGCAAAGAATGAATGAGACACAAAGCTGAACTTTCACAAAGCTCAACTCATTCAGCAGGTATTAATTTGAACAGAAGAATCCACAATGAATGTATACTGATTTGCAGGTCGCAATCACTTGCGTAATTCAAATCTAGGGTTTAAAGCAGAGAAAAGAGGGCCACATTTGCAAATACCCAGAGGTTTCATTGCTCAGATAAGCTCTTAATATGCAGTCTCCTTCGTGCATCTCCTGCATCCCTGAATCATTTTAACTCGTATTGAGAAATAGCCTTGAGAAATGTAAGAACTGCTGTTCTTTTTATTTCTGCCAATTATCTCCTAAGAGATGCTGGAATCATTACAAGTCATCGCTATAACATAATTTTTTTTCTTTCTCATTTTGATTCTGTAAGAAGTGAGCTGTGGTTAAGCAACATTTCTGCGGGGATTAGCCTCCGTGGCAATAATTTCCCATAAGTGTTTTCGCATTCTCAGACGAAAGTTGTTCAATAAGGCGACATCCTATTGACATGTTTAAACATAATTTCTATTTGGTAAACATTTCTTTTTTTTTTTTTTAAGATTTTATTTATTTATTTGAGACAGAGAGAATGAGAGAGACAGAGAGCACATGAGAGGGGGGAGGGTCAGAGGGAGAAGCAGGCTCCCTGCCGAGCAGGGAGCCCGATGCGGGACTCCATCCAGGGACTCCAGGATCATGACCTGAGCTGAAGGCAGTCGCTTAACCAACTGAGCCACCCAGGCACCCTATTTGGTAAACATTTCAATTAGTGACCCAAAGAATACATTTCATCTGGATTGAAACACACATTCTAACCCAGGAAGGACTGATGGAAATGCCAGCATGAACTACTTTTAGGTGGTACTCTTTCTACTTCCATCTGCACTTGAGAGTCAAACAACTATAGAGCTTGCAATAAGGGGCTTATATTGGGTGATAGTCCAAAACTAGGGTCTATTTATAGTATTACTGAACTCCTTAGATCAGCTCACATCAACAGTTTTTGCGGAATCTGAACCTAGAACAAATGAGGAGACAACATAATTAGAAGTGCAACGGTGACTCGGAAATCTGACTGCATGCCCCGCCCCAGAC
The DNA here is from genome assembly GCF_002201575.2 of Neomonachus schauinslandi. Classification (NCBI taxonomy): domain Eukaryota; kingdom Metazoa; phylum Chordata; class Mammalia; order Carnivora; family Phocidae; genus Neomonachus; species Neomonachus schauinslandi. The sequence continues at coordinate 141,562,887 of NC_058403.1, read as the reverse complement.
ACGCCAGCCTCCAGGTTCACCGACGCTAGACCCAAATCTACCAATGATTCAGCAGCAGGGAGGCACACCCAGCAGGGAGGCACACCCAGACGATGTAGCCCCTTGGGCTGTGTCACTCCCACAATCACAGGAATAAAAACAATTTTAGGTTCACAAAAAAATTTCAGCTGAGAGAGTGCAAACTGTGGTTGAAACCTGTTCAAGATTATAACACAACCATTTAACACAGCACTCACATTTCCTCTTTTTTATAGCCTTCCAGCTAATGTGTTATGAGTGCTAGAGGCTATTTGGGAAGTCTATTTATCCTGCATAACTTGGGGGAAATTACTATATTATAAACCGACTGATGACTGGAACTCCCCTCTATTAGATTCAAATATTTAGATTCCAACTGACCAAGTAGTGATTATGCAAAGTTGGAGGAATTTTCCAAATATAGGACTAGAAGAAAAGAGACCTGGTGCTGGTATAATGATTTTTCAGAGACACCTTAATTTTGGCCTGTCAGAAACCAATGCACTTGAAAAACATATTGATTTCTAGAAATAATACGAAATTATCCTAAATGGAGGTTTTCAGAGAAAGAGTATGGCAGGGTATTAATTAACATGGAGGCACAAGTTCTCCTGTTCACTGGGTATACTTTTCTTTTTCCTCCTTTTTCTTCCCCCAGTCTTCACATTCCTTGTTAAAATTCTGATTATTGAAATAATGCATTATTGATATTGCCTAGAGCTTGACATTCAGTGCCACTGACAAACTATCTGCTGTCTTTTTCGCTTGCTCTTTTTCTCTACAAAACCTCTTTCTAAAATTGCCTACCACAATAGAGAAATGACATGCAAAACAGTTCGCAAAAAAAAAAAAAAAAAAAAAACACAAAAAACGGTGCTTTCCTTGTAGGAAAATGACTTTTTCATTTACCCCACCCCACTGATTGCATAGCATTTCTTAATTTGTTCCTGCACCAGAAAATAAGCAAATCGATCCACGCATTCACCTCTCTTCTGCTGCTGCATTCTGAAAGGAAGGTCACAAGGTTGTCAAACTTAGAACTTGCAGGTGAACTAAGAACATCTTAGCAATGAAGGGACAGGTAGGAAGGAGCAGGAAAAAAAAAAAAAGCCCGAAGAACCTACTTTGGGGGAAGTCAACAAAGAAATCACACCACTATGAGGCTCACAAAACCCATGCAGACCAAAAACCTTGTTCCTAAAAGCTCCCCATGTGTGGCTGCTAATGTACAGGAAATGTGATTAGCTGCCTGAGAAAGGCCTAGAATTACTCTCATTCTGACTAGATTACTGGGTAATTAGATTGGTAGCACTCTTCCCTGACTGTGGCTGTCAGATTAAATCTGGCTGGTTCTCTTCAGATAACTGTCATGCCCCACAATAACAAACAGAGGCTGACACAGTGAGGGTTTTTTAAATGTTCAAAGAAGCAAAGTTTTATTTAAATTGTCATTATATTTAATTAAGAGAATGCTACCAGACGAAGCCTGGCCAGACAGGCTTAATCTGTGTTGGTAAATGGAAATCACCAGGCTTGTCCAACCACCTCTGGGATCTATTGATGGAAAAAGCAGCCTTGAATTACCCAGAGAATGAAGCCCGTGGTTCAGTTTTAATGCTCTGAGTCTCTGGTTCTTTACGGTTCAAATGAAGTTAAACAAGGTATGTTGAGCACCTTCTCTGAGCCGTGGCTGAACCTCTGAAGCTCTTCTCCTTCCCCTCCACTGACAGGAACACACACCTTTATACTGTAAAAGTTGTCTCCCCCAGTTATGCCTGGGAACCAGACAGAAGAGAATGAGAAGGAAGAAACCAACAGGAGAAAGCACAGAGGTCCCAGGTTCTTACAGAGTTCCCACAGTCTTGTCCTGCTTTCCCTAGTGACTCTGTTTTTTTCTGTTAGGGAAGCAAGGTTGGGAGCCATGTTTCCCCACATGGGACACTCTGCCTCTGGCAGGAGATGGGAGGAGCGGGAAGGGATGTGATGATTTTAGGTGGTATACATGAAAGCGTATATTCTTATTATATTTGTATGTGGTAAATACTAGTGATTTTCCATCAATAATAGAAAATTTCCTTTTAAATGAAACTTTAAAAAATAAACACAGGAGCTCAATTTAAGGAAAATTAGCATGTAGATATGGCAACAATTGCAAATGTCAAAAAGACCGAAGGTTGAGAAACAGATGAAAATCAGGGTGAGCCTGTTACAGTTTGCAGGTCCAACAAATGAAAGCAGTTACTGTTTTTAATAAGGGAAATTAGAGTTATTTATCTCATTGAAATATGCTCAAGAAATATCAGTTCCCTTTGCCTGGGACTTGTCACATCTCCCTGTTTTTTGGGTCCATTTTACTTGGAAGAAGGGCAGTTCTAGGAGGGATCCCTTGGCTTCTAAAGTTTAATATGCATCTTCAAGGCCCCCAGAGGAACCATGCAAATTTCAGTAGCCTTCATCCCTCTTAGATACCACCGACTTTAGCTTTCCTTCTCTGTATACTCCTCACCCCAGGCAATGTCCCTGACAGCAGTAGGTGCTCAATAAATGTCACTTCAGTGAATGTGACAAGTTAGGAAGTAGAAAAATAATCTTTAAAAGATTCAAATACTCATGTAATATACAAGAAAAAAATAGCCAGTTTTTTCAATCTCAATAAAATATAAGTAAAAACATTAAAAGTCACTGCCGTTATTTTTGGCAAAAAGTATGTGCCTGTTGCTTACAGAGTATTTAATTTATGATTAGAAGTGATAATTGGCACATACCTTCTGGAAGGACTTTAGCAATACATAATAAACGTGTATTAAACACATAAAAATATACCATTTTGTTCAGCAATTCCAATTCTAAAAATTGATTCTAAGGGAATAATCATGAATATGCACAAATATTTAGTTATAAGAACAGGCAGTGAAGCTTTCTTAAAATATCAATGATTTCAAAATAGCTAATCCAACAATACAATATTATTTAAATGAAGTATGATGCTTCCTTATAAATGGAAAAGCATGTGACCACTGGAAATAATGTTTTGGAAGTACATTTAATAACAGAGAAAATTATTTAGTTTATATAAAGTTTAGCAATTTGATTATAATACACAGAGGAGGATCCATTTTTGTTTTTTTTGTACATACATACAAGGGGATCCATTTTTGTATTTTTTGTTTAAACAAAGAAAAATGAAAAGTTACCAAAATGATAGTTCCTCTAGCCTTCAATGTAAGAATTTAGATGATATTTGTTTCCTTCTGAATGCTTTTATTTTTCCGGAAGTTTCTATTATGAACAAATACTAATCATAGTTAATGTAGTTTGTAAAATTGGTTACAGATTATGCTAAGCCCTTTACACGCATTAACTCCTGTAATCCTCACAAAAGCCTTATGAAATAAAAAGCATCATTATCCCTATTTACAGATGGATAAACATACTGCAGAGAGAGAAAATAACACTCAAGGTGACACAGGAGTAAGGGGTAGAAGTGGCCTTCAAACTCACTTTATCTGATAGCAGAAACTGCCCGTTTGGGGCTAAATAAAATACTGCTTTATAAGTATTATTCTTTCTTTCTTTATTTTTTTAAGATTTTATTTATTTATTTTGACAGAGACACAGCAAGAGAAGGGAACACAAGCAGGGGGAGTGGGACAGGGAGAAGCAGGCTCCCCACTGAGCAGGAAGCCTGATGCAGGGCTTGATCCCAGGACCCTGGGATCATGACCTGAGCTGAAGGCAGACACAACGACTGAGCCACCCAGGCGTCCCTAAGTATTATTCTTTAAATAGGGAAAAAGTTATCTTTAAAAGAAGGAAAAGAAGGCATGAATCAAAGTATGATTGATAGCAACAAGAATTGTACAGATGAATATAAAATCATTAAATATTTTCCCCAACTTTGCACCAGTGGACTCTATGCATCATCCAATAGTTCAGTGTAAATTATTTTGTGTAGAACCCAGGGATTTGGTTGTATTTATGACTGACTGACCAATAAAGGTCTTTCTAAAATGTTAACTAATAGCGTAGTTAAAATGAGTATTAGATTTGGCTTAATCTCTATCAAATTTAGAACTTTTTTTTTGAAAAACACCTGAAGATTATCTTTATTTTCCCAGAGTTTAATCACTGTTTCCCCATTGTTCTATAGGTAATATATGCTGGATGTAGGAAAACAACAAAACGAGATATGCATCCTACTTTTAACTCAATGTGCAGAGATAAACTTCCTACCTTTTGCCATTCATTCATTTTTTTTTTTTTTAAGATTTTATTTATTTATTTGACAGAGAGAGAGACAGCGAGAGAGGGAACACAAGCAGGGGGAGTGGGAGAGGGAGAAGCAGGCTTCCCGCTGAGCAGGGAGCCCGATGCGAAGGTCAATCCCAGGACCCTGGGATCATGACCTGAGCAGAAGGCAGACGCTCAATGACTGAGCCACCCAGGCGCCCCTTGCCATTCATTCTTTAGGTCTTTCTCATGTTGTGTGTGTGCACGCATGTGCGCCGCCAAAATACCAGCTACGTGGGACTACCCAGATCTTCTAGGTTTCTGGTGTCACTCTTACATTTGGGAGATAACTGAAATGGCTACATATTTGCATCTATTACACTGTGTCATTCTGATTTGCTGATGTTCTTTTCTCTCTGCTCACATCAACGTGTCTGTGGACGTACCAGTCAGTGCCTTTTGGCGTCAGTCCTCCAGAGCATGCGCACTGAAGGTTAGGGCATGGGAGGGGATTACACGGTGGTTCAGGACTGCACCCTACAGCAAAGAGTTTAACTTTCAATAGTGGACATCCCTGGCCCTCTGCGTCTTGGTTATCCTCACCATCTGTAATACCTCATTGAAGAGTTAATCATTTGTCTCTATAGTCTGAATCTCTTGTTCAGTCTCCTTTTCTTTCCCATTTAAACATACCTATCCTTGCCCTAAGGGATACCCAGGGAACTAAAAATTCCTGCCACTTTCCTGCAATCTTTTCGATTTTGCTTTGTCTCATGCTGGTCCTCCTCTCAAGCAGACACTACGCCTTCCCAATTACATCCAGGTATTTTCCTAAACGAAAAGAGGACATCTGAGGCCAGCTTATATAATGATACTTTTATTTCTTCTGTGATGCATTCTGATTATACTGTCTATAAAGTTTTATATTCTATTTTTGTGTCATTAAATATTTTATTGTGAATATTTCCTTATTACAAATTCTTTAGAAGCAGAATATAATAAATAAGATTTGACCTTACAGATGTAATAGTGAGATGTTTCCAAATGATAAGAATCAGCAGAATGATAAGAATCACCAGGGTTATTTATTCCGGAAACTTCCGCATGGATATTTTTATTGGGTAGGTCTGGGATAGAATCTAGGATTCTGTACTTTCTAAGAAGTGTCTCCAGATTATCTTGCCTGTATATGGCCATTTCCTTTCTCTTATATATGAAGGTCATTTCCAACTTCTTGAAAAGTAGATAAGTAATATTAAATTCTGTAGCCTCATGTAGAGGTAAGCTAAATCTCTTAGAAATTTGGCTGAGGTTGACCCTCTAAGCATGTCCAAAATGCCACTCAGGCCTCTTTCCCCAAGTTGGACTATTTCTTATAGTAGCATTTTTGCATCTTTACTTTATAAGTCAACCAGAGTAATTAACTTGAAAGGAAATCTGCAAGGCTTCAAAATAAAAGACAATGAGGGAAGCTTTTAACTCATGTTGCGATTCATATATTTTTTTAGCAGACACAGGAATCTGAAAGTGTTTTCAAATTTCTCAAATTAAAAAAAATGTGTCTTTTATTTTACACTGATATACATTAAGAAAATTTCTAAGTTTGAAGTAATATCTGGTAAACAACAAACTTTGGATTAATTTGCAAAATGAGACACCAACAACCAATCTATGCCAATTTGGCTCCACTTCAACCTAATTTGGTAATGTCTAAACAACAGTACGTTTTTAACCATTTCCGACCATATTTTAAGTCAAGAATTGTCTAGAATGAAATTTTAGAATAGGAGAAACTAGAATATATTGGCCTGTCTCTTTCTGTGCAGATCCTAGCAGACTTCAAATGCTTTACATATCATTCACTTGAAAGGCAATTGAATATTTAAGGATTGATGCTATCTTTCAGTAGATCCAGGATGAGGCAAGAATTGGGAATTATACTCCAGTAGTGACTATGAGACACCATCAACAGCTTCTGAGATGCGTTGGATAAGAGAAGATGATGATAGATAAACTTTCAAGTAATTTTGCAGCTGTGAAAGAAAGTCTTATAAGCCACATGATCCAGGGAGAGTAAATGAAATTCTCAGGATAATATCAGAGTATCAAAAGTTATGAGTTACAGCTTTGATAGATTAATGATTTTAAATATATATCCATCACCTACTATAAGATAGACTCATAATCTATTGTTGGATTGAATTTTAATACATGGTCTTACTCCAGAAGAATCATATGCCTCATGATCTTGTCCTGGCAAGTTTTCCAAGATAGTTACAACAGGCAGAAAATTACTACTATGAAACTCATCAGCATGTTGTTTGCAGTCATATTAAAATTGTGCTTAGACTCTGATATCTTTTTGTTTGGTGGGAGTTGAGGGCGGCTACTTTATCTTCTTGTGCTTTCTAAGAACATGTCCAAACTGCTTAGCATACCCACATGTCCCAGTAAAATAAACCTAGTTTTCTTAGAAAAGGTATCCTTCCATAACCATGATTCCTCTGAACGGTATGAACATTCAAGAAAAGATGGATAGGGGCACGTGGGTGGCTCAGTCAGTTAAGAGTCTGTCTTCGGTTCAGGTCATGATCCCAGGGTCCTGGGATTGAGCCCTGCATCAGGCTCCCTGCTCAGCAGGGAGTCTGCTTCTCCCCCTCCCTCTGCCTGCCGCTCCCCCTGCTTGTGTGCTCTCTCTCTGTGTCAAATAAATAAATAAAATCTTAAAAAAGAAAAAGAAAAGATGGATAGTTGTGTTCTATGTTTTTGTTTTGCTAGTGACAAAGCACAAAGAAGATGGCCTCTAACTACCCATCAGTGGCTTCTTAGGGGCCTTTAAATACTTCTGGTATTTAAACTAAATAAATGAATGTGGTGTTGTTAGGGAAGTGTTGCTGTCGTTATTGTTGTTGCTGTTTTTCATTGCTGTGAAAGCTATTACTTCCATTTTATGAAGAGAGAAATGGTCTGCTGCAATGGCCATGTTGTTATGAGTGCACTAAATGTTTTTTAAGTGTATTCCAGTAATAAACACTCCATAATGAAGAAATGAGAAGCGTAAAAGAGAATACTAAACTCCGTGCTTTTAGTCTAAGATCCTTTGTGCTTCCTATTTCTACAGGAGGAGCGCTTCCTCAACTTGCCTGATGATAGGAACTACCTGACATACTTGTTAGTAGTGCAGAACCTTGGGCAACACTCAGGCCTTAGTGAACAGAATCTCCAAGGGAAGAATCTGATGATCTACATTTTTTACTAAGCACATATCTCTTACAACCAGGCCATTTTAAAAGCACTGAATTATAGAAAACACTGGAATTCTGAAAAGGTCGCATTTGAGAAAGTCATCATGAGAAAGAATCCTTTCATTTCTCCCAACCCAACATTAACAAAATTAACTTGATTGTTATGTCTTTGGGGGGGCAGTGGTGGGCAGAGGATATCAACTGAGGTTCCAGGAGGGTTTTAAGTTTCTGCCTCTGGAAACCTAAAATCATCAAGAAATCCAACAAGCACGGAGTTCCTGCTTGCCGCCTTCATTTGCACAGGAACCAACAGGAAATTGCAGTCCCCAGGGATGTCAATCTGGCATCTCTTCGGATCAGCAAATTAAGTAGAAATAAACCCACAAATGAGCAACATGAAAAAAATCAAAAGTGCTGCTTCCTGCTGAAACAAACTTTGAGTGGCATCATTGAAATGAAAGGCCAGGATGCTCCAATGGGAGAAAGTTTCTCCAGCTTTATTAGGAGCTTCCACACTGCTAACAGCCTGGGACTGAAATTAGAAAGGGTTGCATTTCACACGTACATGACTTGTTGCCTGATGATTTCTTGGAATGACCCATTTGCTACTTCACATAACTTGGACAAACAGTTGCCTGCTATTTCTATACTGATAAATCATTTATGCTTGGTTCAGCCGGTTACTTTACTCATTAAAGAAAATAAAAGCTAATTAAAATGGGGATCCATATACCTATTCAGAAAATCACCTCCTCTGGCAGAAAGACTGAAGTAACTGTGCATTCATTTACCTCATGAGGTCCTGCTGTGCAAATACATTTAAACCAGAGGTGACACTCACATTTTAAGTATTTCCAACACAAATGCTCACACAAAATATCTTTGCAGCTAATACTCTACTTGCCAACCAGAAGCCTATTAAATGCTTCAAATTTCATTTCCGAGGGGAAAACTTATTGGATATTCTATAATCCAAAAGCCAAAACAAAACAAGACAAAATAACAATGAAATTCTAAACTCTGTCCCACTCCTTTAACACCCCACCCCCTCACACACACATTAGTAGTTGTACTGACAGAGCATTCATTTACTAGTCTTGGTGAGTTTGATTTCCTTTCGGAAAATTTTTATTTGCACTTTACAACTATCATTAACTTCAAAGGATACTGACAGTTCTCAAGTTATTAAGTTAAAAGGCAGCCAACTTTCAGCTGGAGTCATTGCAAATTAATTCTGTCTTACAAGGCCACACTGGGTCATTTCCTGAGCTGATGGTAATAAATAGCCCTTATTCTAATATAAAAACAAGTGAGTGTAGTAATGCCTTTCTGATTAAAATGCTCCAAAGTGGGCAGGACCTAGACTCAGTGTAAAGCATGGGTCATTTTATACCAGGCATGGTAGAAACTGCTATTTATCTATATGGTATGTTCTCCCTTTCTTCTTAACTGACAGCGGGGTGGGGGGGTGGTAAGGAACACCTAATTTTTTTCATAGCAGCAACAAACCTTCCTAAACACTTGCATTTCCCAGCATCCTTTGCAGCTAGGGTGGCCAAATGACACTGTTTGACCAATGAGGACCCAACAGGTTATGGGATTTTGTTTTGGAGAGTTTTTCTTTCTAGCTATAGGCATTGTCTTTTCCTTGTTTTCTTCTTTTTCTTTTTTCCTGTCTGGAGCACAGACAGGGGGTGGGGGGTGAGACATAAGATCTTGCAGACACAAGATATTGCAGAAGAAACCTGAGATGTATAGTTGATTAGAATTATACCTTAAAACAGCCACACTTTAAAAGCTACTAAACCTAAGCTTTAAGAAGATAGGAAACATATGTGTCTTATTTTATATGTATCCCTAATGCCTAGAACATGGCTGACACAGAACCAAATGCTTAGAAATATTTGTTGAGTGAATGAATACATTAATTAATGAATACATTAATTAATTAATTAATTAATGTGGCTGTAGTGAGGTGAGAGAGGGGAAAGTAGAAGATGAGGGTCAGAGTGATATGAGGAACTCTTCAAGTCAGCCCTTACAGGAGATTGCAAGGATATCAGCCTTCTCCCTGAGTAAGACAGGGATCCACTGCATGGCTTTTTTCAGGAGAGGGCCATGATCTAACCCAACAGTTTTCAGGGAGCTGTCTGTCATCCATATTGGGGAAGAGATGGAAGAAGGCATGACAAGAAGCAGAGGGAACAACTAAAGAAGCATACCAATCCAGGTCAAATATGATGCTCGCTCATGCCAGAATTTTCCCTGTGCAGAGGGTGAGAAGTAGTTAGATTCTTGAATATATTTTGAAGCTAGGAACATGAGGATTCCTAATGGATTGGGGTGGATTGTGGGGGCTGGGATGGGGACAAGATGAATCAAGCTATCTCCAAAGTTTTAGGTTTAAGCAACTAGAAGAATGTAGCTGCTATCAGCTGAGATGGAGGAGGCTGCAGAAAGAGCACGTGTGTAGGGGGAGATCAGGGATTCTGCACTGACATTCTGAATCTGAAAATTCTAATAGGCACCCAAGTACAGACGTCAAATAGGTAGTGGTATCTACAAGAGTGGAATTTGAGAGGAAGGATCCATATGGAAATATACTTATTGGGAATCAGTGGCATAGATATTTAAAATTGTGAATCTGGGTTAGATATCAGTACAGTAGTGAGTGTAGGAACCTCGGAGGATTCTTAAATGTTAAAACCATGGAACCAACAGATAACTGGTAAATTTTGTCTGGCAGTGGTTTATAAGATTATCTAAAGAGTCTAACCCAGAAGTAGAAATTCTGGTGAGAATTCTCCTGCAGTAATCCAGGCAGGAGTGGAAGAAGACCAGAACTAAGGTGCTATAGCAAGATGGGGCTCAATGTGCAAATATAAGTGACAAACTGAATATTGAGCAAGGGGAAGGAAATGGTGATGTCTTGGGAGAATCCTTATTTTTTTTTTTAACCTAAATGAAGAGGTTGTATTAGAAAAGGTTATTTTCTTGGTTGGGGTTACCCCAGAAACAGACTTCAAGACAAGGATTTCAGTACAAGTCAATTATCTGCAAGATGACACTAGGAAACACCTAGAGGAGGCAAGGGTAGTAAGTCAGGGAAGAAGAGGAAGTCAATAAAGAGTATGTTATCAACTAAGTCACCACTGTGGGAAACTGGGAAGCTCTGAGACTTGGTGTAGAACTCATCCTCGAGAACCATCTCACAAAGGGGGGACCTATTTATTTACCTGTTCCCCATTGACAGGTGGCTGAGGGCTACTGTTTCCAGAGAAAAAGCCTACAGATAGAGTGCCAGGTGTTTGCAGAAAGCTGTCTTCAGTGTATAGAGGTATGAATGGGGCACCAAGAGCATCTGCTGGCTTACTACATTGTAGAAAAAGAAGGGACATTTGGTTTATGAAAACAGTCAATGATCTCTTTTCTAGATGAGAAATGTGTCCATATTAACACAGGCAACTGCACATAATAAATTTCTGCATATTAAAGCAATTCCAATAGTGGACAAAGTGCCATAATGCCCAAATGCCCAGTAGTAAAAATCCACCTCAAAGAGAAGCAGCATCAAGGAAAGAATATATCTTTCTCCCTCTTTAGTACACCCATCGTGCCTAGTGCAAAGCTGTAATACTACTGGTGACCAATAACTACCTATTTGATCATTTAATCTTAATTATCCTGTTGATATAAACACCTTCCTTTGTCAGAGGCAGTAATTAATACTGCAAGTATTAAAACATTGCTATAAAATTTCTTCATGAGACACTAGCAGATTAGTTGTCTCCATATTGCCCAATGCTCTCAGAAAAAGTGAAATTATTGAGATTATTTAAATGAAGGCTTTGCATACCCAGAACTATTAATATTCAGCCTATGTGGGATTTAGAAACCGTGCGTCCAATCTTGATCCAGCCAGGAAATCAGCCAAGAGTACAAGTTGGATTTTTTTTTTTTTTTTTTTTTTGTCTGATTACAGCAATGAGGCAGGGAGTCTGGCTGTTCATCTGTGGGATAATGTCTCTCGCCATACTCCTGGGAACTCGAGAAGATAAAGAATTCTTCCTCTGTTTGCACTCTGGATAGGGGTCTATGGCTCAAGGATGTTTTCAGGTCAGAACCAGGTTTCTGCCATTAGCCAAACTACCAATTGCTAAACAAAAAACAATTTGGGAAAAACACATGTCCTTTGGTCATTTACAACACTGAACAGATATAGCAAGATGGTATCCAGATGCCCAAGATAGCAAACTTGTATTTAGCACTAATTTTGATTTTGGATTCCAAAATACAACACACCAAAAAGGAAACAGCAATATTATATTACATAAAAATAATGTGGTATGCCACAATCCTTCTCCCATCTCATAATGCTCTTGTTGTACAAGGGTTCTTAATTTAAAAGCAGATGGCGAAATATACAGTTTAAGTTGGATGAATGACAAAAACAAAACCCATCCAAATTCTAACACTGTTATCTAGAGAAGACATTGAAAATGCCTTATGCTTACTCTATGTATTTTCCTGTTATTCTGCTTTTTTCCCTTGTACAAATAACTCCCCTGATAAGGTTATCTGTAGGTTAAGCAGAGAACTGGAGTCAAGGTGTATTTCTAAATCTGACCACAAGTTCCAAATAGAAAGCTGATTATTTTATTTCTTCCATCTTGAATGTCCGAAATTTTCAGACAGCTATCCAGAAATTTCACTTTTTTCTGGGTATAGCTACATGGGGCTAAAAACAGCTGTTATGGTCTGAATGCCTGTGGCCCCTTGCCAGATGCGTCTGTTGAAACTCAATGCCTGATGTGACAGGATGAGATGAGGCTTTTAGGAGGTACTTCAGTCATGAAGGTGGATCTTCATCAACGAGATTAGTGCCTTTATGATAGAGACCCTGCGGGGTTCCCAAGCAGCTTCCCCAATGTGAGTACAGTGTGAGAAGGTCCTGTCTGTGACCCAGGAAGAGAACCCTCACCAGAATGGGACCATGCTGGTGCCTTGGTATTGGGCTTTCCAGCCTACAGAACTGTGAGAAATAAATGTCTATTGTTTATAAGACACTCAGTCCATGCTATTTTGTTACAGTAGTCCAAAGGGACGAAGACAATAGCTATGGATAAAAGGGTATGCATTTGAAAAAAGAAGCAGAGGCAAAGATCATGCTTCAGCAAGAGGAGTACGGTGAAAACCTATAACTTATTTCCCTGGAACACCTTCAAATATGATTTATAGAAATACAGTACACAATTTGTTTGGAGATCTTTAGAAAATTGCTTTTAGCACACAATAACTCTCATTGGAATAAAAATGAAAACAGTTATGCCACTTATTCAGAAGAAAATAAAAAGTGTCATTAGAAACTGTATAAGGTGTTGGGAAATAAGCAGAAAAAGAATACGCACAGCCTTGCTCTTGTACTGCCCAGAGAAAAACCTCTTAAATTCAATGTGGGGAAGAATGCACTTAAAAATCCATTCTTTGCTTGTTAAGTTTTATACATTCATAAATCTCATTTCAGAGAAGTTACCTTACAATGTCTTTAATATGTGCAAAGATCCACTTAGTCATTCCCCCCTGGCTTTTGGATAGAAAAATGCTATTTACAACACTGAGCATTTTCAAAGCCACCACAAAATCCTCTTCCTAATTATCACCAAAAACACTAGCTGCACTAAACAAGGGAAGAAGAGAATTCCTGAATCCCAAGATACTCAAGTGCCCAAGTGTTTAGCAGCTCTTAGTTTTGAAATGATAGAATTTGAAAACTTTCTAGTATATCACCTTAAAAAAAAAAAGAAAGAAAAGAAAAAGGAAAAAAACCTTGTCATTATCAACCAATAAATCTTAAAAAACTATAAGCATATTCAGATGGAAAAGCTCTCTTACTATTTCTTGTAGTCTCTTTTTTCACCGAGACCATTAAAGAAGTTGGCAAACGAGGAAACAAAAACTTAATGCAGAACAAAAATAATTCCGTGAAAATGTGTTTGTTTTTTTTTTTTCTCATACTGGTTATGTAAATGGTCACTAGTCTTGGGAAAGTTGTTATCTCTTTGGATCCTCAACGTCTACATTCATGCAAAACTTTGTTGATGTGGAATCTCACTCTACTTTACTGGAATCGCATTGGGAAAGATCTTGTCAAAGCACATGCCCAGGCTCTGAACTGAGGTGGCTTTACACAGATATCCAGCACACACCAGCCTACATAAGATTAAGAAAGCATCTTAACTAATTGCTATTCCTTTGCAAGGAGGTGTAATGAACAAACTTTCCTTCCCACCCATTTGCTCTTTCAGGTGGTGCGTGCATGCGCATGCATGCGTCTGTTATTCTTCTCTGTGGCTGGGAAGTTTTGGAGGGGGGCAGTGGGAATGTTGATTTGGGGAGGGAGGCAAGTCAGAGGATAATTGCTTCTTGCTTACCGTTTGCCCAAAGTAAAGAAGTTTTGAAAAGTTAACTTTGCCTCTCCTCCCCTTTACTGTTTAATTTGCACAGATCATTAGCAAGTGAAAGGTGCTCTGCAAACAGAACAAAATAGGTTTTCAGATAGACAAATAGTGATTTACAAGGACTAGAGAAGAAAACATGCTTAGACTGGCTATTCATTGCAGAAGATCTCATTATAAATGAATCAATAATCTATTAGTGATACTGCACGTGTAATTATTTTGGTTATGGTCAACTTTTGCTCTAGTGGGATTCTGGTGTGTGACCTATGGTGTATCAACATGCCTTCCTCAAAGAAAGTAGTAACATTCTAAAACTATCAAAAAAAAAAAGAATCTCTACTTGCGTTTCTACAAATGTTAATCACAATCTTACATGGGAATTGAGTCTCTTATTTCCTTTGGGATTGAGCCATCAGGTCAGTCAATAATGTTTACTATTTATGATGCTTTATCTGATTCAACCCTAATAACAAGGAGAAATAGAAGAAATGGCAGTACCAAAATTTTGTGTCTGGAGACAGAAAATGCGCACAAATAGAACTTGGCAAGGTTATTATGCATCTCTTTATCATCCTGCAATGGAAAGCTGTTAAAAAGTAGGACCTTAAGGAATGCTCTGGTTTTTACATGATCATACATATTTATTTTAAAATAACTTATTACTTATTATCTCTACAGTAATAGGTATAGCGCAACTGGTATAGAGAAGAAAAAGCTTCTGACTTTCTGAGGCAGTCCTTCTCTCAATCAATGCCAACTTAACACTTTAAAAAATACTCAGTTTTCTTTTTTTTTTTTTTAAAGATTTTATTTATTTATTCGACAGAGAGAGACACAGCGAGAGAGGGAACACAAGCAGGGGGAGTGGGAGAGGGAGAAGCAGGCTTCCCGCGGAGTGGAGAGCCTGACGCGGGGCTCGATCCCAGGACCCCAGGATCATGACCTGAGCCGAAGGCAGACGCTTAACAACTGAGCCACCCAGGCGCCCCCCAAAAATACTCAGTTTTCTGAGCACTGGAGAATATTGGGTCCTGAGACCAGGATAAAATTGAATTTTTTTTTTCTGCCCTATGAGTAGTGTTAGGGAACTCTGGAAGAAGAGTAAAATGATAGTTTTTGGAATGAAGCCTAAAACAAGGAAACTTCCTCTCCAATCATTTTGCTGCCCAGCATTTTTGTAAAAGCACTACTGTCCTCCAGTACTTAAAAAAAAAAAAAAATTGCCTGAGCATAAGAATCATCAAGAGTGATAATTATATGTATAGATTTCCAAGCTTTGATCTTGAGGATTTGGATTCAATGCGCCTGGGTGGGGTTCAAGAATCACACTTCTAACCATAAATGTAGGTGATGGTATACATATGATTAAGCCAGTTGCTTTGTTCTATTGGTGTGATTCAGAAAGAATTCAGTAGTATTCTCTGAATAGCTCATTTCCTTTCTCTTCCTTTTTCCCTCCTATTGTTACTAATTTCCATGACAGTCAACAAGAACTTAATGAATGCCCTATGAATGACAGGCACTGCACTAGGCACTGGGGCAACTGACAGCAAATTTGTACCCAGTTGTTCCTTCTGGACTGCTCTTGCCTGTTACTAGAATGATAAAAATTTATAACACCATAAAATGCAGCAAATCAATGGTGATAAACTCAATTTCTCTAAAACTCTCCCAATTTGAACAGTAGCTGTTAAGAACTTTAACAAGAGCATTCACCAGCTTGTCTATCCTAAGAGACAGAAGGGAAAACAAATCTAAGATGGCATTCAGTGGGAGCCCTATTCTACATTGTGTAAAAGGGGCTAGAACCTGTTTCTTGTTCCATGGGAAATGAGATGCTTTTTCTGGATCCATCAGAAGTGTGCAAGGTTAAGAGGTAACAGAAATCAAAAAGAAAAAGAAAAATACCAAGGGTCACCAGTGACCCCCAAGTTCCAGTCACCTCCTGGGAGAAGTCATATGTTGCTTTTAGTTTCTGCCTTCCTATCTCTGTTTCATAAAATGAGAAAATGATGATTTCCTGTGACCCACTATGAATTTAATACAGAATTAACACCAGGAATGATAATGCTCATCCTTTGATTTGAATTTTCAAAACCTGTACTGGAGATGGAAGTCTTACTAACACTTACACTGGAAGATACATGTTAGTCTAAAATAGACAACAGCCTTAACAGGTCAACTGCATTTTAAGCCGAGATTTAGTCTTTGAATTAACATTTGTTTAAAAGTTGGACTGAAAGGGGTATAGGAGAAAGAATAAAACCAATTCTTTGACTTACTACTGATTCACTATTTGACATTAGACAAAATCCAAATTCTCGTTAGGAGGAATAAAAAAAGAGTTGACAACACAGTCATGGATGGGTTCTCTGTTAAGTAATATATTAAAAACAAAGCTATCTGAAGGTGCCCTTCATATTCAAAAGTAACCCATTCATTTTTAAGATATAACAACTTTATCAATTTTAGTCTCCATCTGGAAATGTCACATATAAAATGTTCAAATGCAGAGAAAATACCAATTTAAACTGAGCTTTGTTACACAAAAAAATTTAAGAAAATATATTTTTGTGCAATGATTTAGGGCAAGAAGATTTGTTTGTATTTATTATCCCCGGTAATCCTTTAAGACAAGTGTTACAGATGAGGAGACTGAGTCTCGGAGGAGTTAAATCATTTGCCCTCATTAAAATAGCTAGTCAGTAGAGGAATATGAACTGAGTTCTGTCTGCGTCTGTAATCTATGTACTTTCCACTCTGAATTTTTTCAAGCCTTTAAAGTAGAAAGAAGATAGCTCTCATCATTAAGGTGTGAATTACTTATTTCATCAATTCTAAAATGCACATTTCCCCCACGTTTTAATGGCTCTGAAATTAGCGTGCTTCTTAAAGGAGCTGTCAGCTAGGTATAATCAGGATGAAGTCATCATTGCCTACACATGAGCCTCAAAACATTCAGTGTGGGTGACGTAGAAGAAAATGTCAGAGACATCAGTAGAACATCCTTCTAGGTAATGCTACATAATCTACACTCTTGATGGCACACAGGAACGTTCTGTGTGGGTAAGACGTGGAGTATGACAATCTCAGTCATAAAGTTATTAAGAATCAGATTCTGATTGTGAAAAACAATTTAGAATTACTGAAAGAGTTTAATTTGCTTATATTTTCCTTTTTTATGAATATGTACAAATATATTTTATTTGTAAATAAATTTTAAACATTATGCTTTTAAACATTATGATTAAATAAGTCCAAAAGACCTATATGAGAATATTCTATGCTATAAGATCCTGCTGCCATCTTAAAATGTAATGTTTTTTTCCTTTCCTTGTCATATAGACACTAATAATTTATATTAAATTAGATTAAATACATTAACCAGACCCTTCAAATCCTTTAAATACAGAAGGTTTAGGGAAAGATGCTAGTGCACTTGTTTAAGCTCTTGGTTACCTTCTGACCGTTGGGGTATGGCAAGCACCAACTCTCTAGAGAGACCACATAGCCTCTCTCAAGTTCACTGTCACCGAGATCCATCATGAAACGTGGGTGGAGAAACTAGTCTAAGGAGAGAATCACTGACATACCCAGTTCCATGTGAGGAAAGCCTCTATTCCCTCCCTTTCTCAAGGGGAAAATGTTCCAACTGCATTGACATTAACTGTGGACTTCAGCCCATTTTTTATCATTGTTTTGGCAAAAACATGGACTCATGTAACAGCTGAGGTAGGCTCTCCATTTTGCTGATGAGTATTAATTAACCAACTCCAGCTGAGCTATGCTGGGAGTTCCCTCTCATAAAATATCCATTATTCCCTCAACATCCTTCTGAAGCAAGAGTTAGTTCCAGGTTCTGCCCTGTTTCTGAACTCTGCTATGTGAGAACCAATGGTGAGTAAGACGCAATTCCTAACCAGAGTAAACTTACAGTCTACAGGAGGATATGGATAAGTAAACAGGTAATCACATGAATAAGTAAATAAGGGAAAGGATTATCTGGAGGTGAACATACAAGAGCGCATAGGAGAGACAATAATGGGTGCTCTGGAATGCTTTCTCTGGCTCCAGGGTTTAATCCCTTAATCTCAACACTATACCCTTGCTCTATTTGCTGTACTACACTTGGTGATATTTACTAAACATTGGCATTTACATCCAAATCTACTGATATTGTAGATCCTTTGTGTTTTTTACTTCTCATACTGATGTTTCTATTACCATGTTTATATAGTCCCACCTTATTGCTCAATGATTAGCAAAGGAGAATGGTCAAAACACCATTCACACTCAATCTGCTTGGCCACCACTTTGGATAAATAGTTATTTTCCAATGTTTTAGATGTAGGTCATTTGCAACAACTCATCCTGAAGTTGTATCGTCCATGGGCTAGAACAGCTGATACTGATGTCTGGAATTAAGAGAGTTTGATCACTTTTTGTTAAAATTTATAGGCTTTTACTTTTAAGCAAAGTTTCTGACTTTTATGTATTCTTTTTTGCTTTCTACATGCGCATTCTTTCTCATTGGAATCACACGCTAATTTTTTATAAGGGGGTGGACCAAATATTAGTCTTCCCATTTTACCAATGACCTTGAAACTCAGAGAGATTATCTGACTTGTCCAAGATCCAATAACTAGCTAATGGCAGAGCTGTTCAGCCTAGTTTACAATGTAGCACATCAAGATATTCAGCTTTGTTTCCAGATCAAGAAAGTTGCCCCGAGCCACTGTTTCCTCTTATAATCAAATATCCATGTGAATAATCAAAGGTCTATGTAAGCATGCAATAAACACATGCTATTATATTTTAAAGGACTTTTTTATTATTTATCACTCAAATCTGTAATTAAATGAATATTCTGGAACTGTTCTTTTCCTAATGACTTCAGGGGAGGCACAGATCCCCAAGATGACTGTCTTATATATCAACAAATGAACTGATTTGATGACCTTCTTAACACCTGGACAGCATATTTACCATCCTGGAAGAGTTTACGTTTGCCAGTTAAGCAGGGATTATTGGCCATAGATCACAGAAAACTGTCAAAGCTGATGAATGGTGGATCTACAGAGGCTTCAAGAAGAAAAGATGTCTTGTTGTATCAAATCGCCTTCCCCAAGGATCAAAGGTTTTCCTTACACTTGTTTTAAGTTGGTTCCATGGTTCCATGGGGTCTTGTTACACAAACATCACAGAAATGTACACAAAACAATACAACAACAACAAAAACCAACTGTGTTTAGTAATGCCATAGTTTGCCTTAGATGCTGAGAATGTTAAATAATTTTAGTCAATATTCAAAGCCAAGGGAAAACCTGATAGAATCAAGAAATATAACCCCTTCCCTCAAAAAATATCATACACTGAACATTCTTCAGGAATCAAAAGAATATGTTTATATGTATTTATGCTTATATATGAGCTCTTTTTATTCTGTTAAGTTTTTTAATGAAGATAAGAAACAAAAATTAGAAAAATTATAAACAAAAATGGAGTGTCACTCTTTGGGGCTATCAGGTTCTTATATTGTTCTTTACTCTTATGCTCCTCCTCTTCCCAGTAATCAGAGAAAGAGTTCAGAAGATAATACTGAAACACAAGAAGAGCAAAGGAAAGAAAATCTGGTTAATCAAAGGCTAATGGGTGTCTATAAGCCCTACTTTCAGGATTTCAAAAGTAGGATATCCAAAAGTGAATTTTCGGTATTTTCAGGATTTCTAACCCAAATGTAAAGGGAATGGCAAAGGTCTTTAACTCTGTATAGCCTCACTTTGTACCACTAAAATTTTTAATTTTAATTTAGAGGGGACTAGATTTCTATATCAGTGACCTAGGGAATAAAATCGTGAATAAGCTTTGCTTATAGTACTATTTGAAAAGAATTTAAAAATGCTTTCTGGAAACTATTACCTGAAATGATTACTACACACATTGCGGCTGAAATTTAATTGTAGCTCATCACACACGTTTAGTTGAACATGTCTGTAAGTCACTTGGGGTACACTCTGGAAGCTTTTTTAAAATTTGGGGTCATAGAGAACCAAGTTAGACACTCATGTATCTCCTGGGACTCTAGGGTTAAAATAAAACAGCCTACAATAATAGCCATCTTAACCCTCTGTTTTGTTTCATTATTTAAGTGAACTACACTCTACAAAATTAATTTACCAGGCATATCGTATAAACATCTCTATTCATTCCAGCAGATAATTTGAGAAAACATTGAAGTAACATCCTCTAAAACTTGAGCTTCATTCACATCTTATGGTCCATTGTCATCTATTCGTTAGTCCATTAGTCCACTGACATCTACTATCAAGGAAGCATTACACTTTGCAACACAGTGATGAAAGGCATTTGGGTTATTTTTCCTCTAGCTCAAGTATCCTACAGCACAACTCATATACTTTCTATGTAGCCCTTAACAAAGTGACTTGTGTGACACAAACTGTCATGGGTGAAAGGAGGGAGAAAGAGAACTGTCTTTTATAATGTTCATTCTTTATACTTTTTTTTAAATCAGTGCCTGCTTAATGATGGTGTTTTTATTACATTATGACCAGATTAAAGTTAGGTATGTTAAAATAGGGTATTAATAATAACTTAGAATTCCTAAAGTAGTAAATTATCCCATTAATCCTCACAGCAACTTTATAAAGTTAGGGACAATATTTTATTTATTTACTTTAATTTTTTAAATATTTCAAAATTTTTATTTTATTTTTTTAAGTAGGCTCCATGCTGGAGTTGTACTTAGGGCTTGAACTCACCACCCTGAGATCAACACCTGAGCCGAGATCAACATATGGACGCTCAACTGATTGAGACACCCAGGCATCCCAAGCATGGACTAGTTTTTACCTCCACTTCACAGATGAGGACACCAAGGCACAGAGAGATAAAGTAACTTGCCTAAGTTTCCCCAGTAAGTGGCAGAGCTGGAATGTAAGCATGGCTGTTCTATCTCCATAACTTGTGTTCCACATCACTATCCATTGATTCTCCATGATTGGTGACACTTTGATAGCACTTATTATATGTATAAGCTTTAGGTTACCTCCCAGGCACTTGTTAAATTTCTACACCTTGAATGTTTCCATTCCACTATGTGGGGCAGGGAGGTTAACAGGTTAATTTCATCGTACACTTCATCTGGTAGAAGATAGTTCTATTAGATCCTATTTGTGAGTCCAATATTTAAAGCTGTCTTACAAGATCTCCTGATTCATTTGTTTTATGAACTATATTTAGATTCATATTACAAAAACTAATTGCACATGCGCACTCTCAACAACATCACCTTGCCTCTTAGCTCTATAGGATAATACACACTGCTCTGCCAGGCACAATCACATTACCCTATGTGCTTCAGTTGCTGAATTATTATTGAATCAAATTATATTGTATCCTTTATTTTTCTCAGGTTCTCTTTCCCCACTTTCCCCACATACTAGCCCCATAAAAACAGAGACATTATCTGTCTTGTTCAACCAATCACCAATACCTACATGGTTCCTAAATCATAATAAATATTTATAAAAAGAAAAAATGAATATGTTTATTGATTTTTCCATAGACTATCAGAGCTAGAAGAGTTTAGAGGTCATCAGGTTCTTTTACATCATAAATGAAGAACTATTGTCTAATAACTGAAGAATATAAACCCAAAACTTGTTTACTTCATCTCTAGAAACTTGCATGGTGCCTGGCACAAGATAGGTTTGTTCTATAAATGTACATAACTTTTACTATGGCAAAGCCAAGGCTAGATAAGGCATCCCATTTCAAGATTGCGCTGACTCTGTAAAGTATGTTTTCCATTTTTCACAGGTATGTGATATCTTTTCAATCTGGATTTCCTCCGCTATCTGAGAGACTTCCTTTCTTTCTTTTAAAAATGGTACCACAATTATTTTTTACTGCCACAACAAAGTAGAATGCTCAAACCAGGCATCCAAACCAAATATGATTCCAATCCAGAACTTGATATTAAGTTGTCTGGAGACTTTTCTGATAGGTTATAATTTGTTCTTCCCAACTAATTAAGTAAAACTCTAGTCACTTTAATTGAAGAGTTTAATAAAAAATACTATAGATACATCACTTACTTTTTGTGTTTATCATTCTGTTAATGACATAAGAGCCATCAAATTACTCAGTTCATGACAGTCAAGAGCACATGGGTCCAACCTTATGTTGCCCACAGATTCCTAAGGATCCTTCTGAAATGGATAAATTGTCTAAAGTTCAACATTTATAACTACTGTATGAGTACCTACAGATTTATGTTTCTATCCCACCTTCCCAATGTTTTTGGGGTAGGTAGGAGTTTAAATTTCTACTCCACCATTTATTATATCAATTACATTCAAATAAGTAGAATTAGCATGTTCTCTTTCATGCAATAGAAGCATAAAGAAGCAGTCATTTGGAGCAAAGAGACATGAATAAATAACCCCAGAAGACTTACCAAAATAAGGACCAGAGTTTCAGGGATGCAATATTGGCTTAATTCCCATATGGGCCTGCATTTTCCAGCAGCCCATAACAGCTATGGGTCCCCTGCATGTGTGTGAGGGGCATGCTTAAAAATAAGCAATATTATATTTCTTGGACTTAATATATTCAGATATTAAAATAATTGATACGTGTGTTTTACCACAGTTTAAAAAAAATAATAAATGGTTCACCACAGTATTTCAATTGTGAGTAAAGCCACCCAATTTAATTCCCTAAAATAATGACCTTTTTAAAAAGAGTAAACCAGTAATTTACTTTAAATTACTGAAAAAGGCAATTCAAATAGCCAGGGACTGGTTCTTAGGATGACTTATTAACAAACATCTCTAAGAAAAAAGTTAATTAAGCACCCTCTTCCTCTCTAAATAAAAGTCCTTGAAAGAATGCCAAAGATAACTTAGAAATTTGTCAAAGATAAAATTTTAATTAAGCCACATTGTTTTAAATGCAGATATGGAAATCAAGCAGGCAAAGATAAGATACTTATAAATATTTTGTTGTTAATTGATTTTTTACAGCATTTAGACTGTAGAGAGTCCACCTCAGTTAAACAACGACCTACATCACATGAGCTTTATCGGAAATTATTTTAGCTATGATTTAAGGTGACTGGCGAGTGATAGCTGGCCACTGAAAAGTGAAATGCAAGAGGCAAATTCAAACACGTGAAAGAGATCACCAATGCAGAAGGTGAAGACTTTTTCAAAAATCATACAAAGAAGTAACTGGAAAACAGTCAATAACATGGAATATGTAACCCAGAATGTATGAAAAAATGTGTTTTAGTACCCTAGATATATTAGTAAGGGGCATGTACATAGATGTCAATAAAAATAAAAATGATGGCATGCATTTTTAACTACTACAGGGCCCAGTTTAGAAGACAAAATCTCGTGGTGGCCGTACAAGTTGTTAAATTCACTCTTGCCAGTGGTATTCTCAAATTTTTCCATTTGTTTTCTGGAACTGTTAAATTTTTCCTAACCATTATTCACCCTTATTATTACTTACAGCAAAATTTTCTCAGGTTTCAAAGCATTTGTAAGTTTGTTTTCCTAGGGCCAATTTTCATCTTCTAAGAACAAGCGTTCATGGATTTTAGTAAATACAACTCAACGTTCCACAGTTTCTTGGGAGCTTGAAATATTCAACAGCTAATACTTACAAAGGCAAGAATAAACAGCCTTGTGAGCAAAAACACTTCACTGTATCAGAACGTACCACATTCAATAATATAAGTTGGGTGTAACACAGATCCTATCCAAAGGCATTTGTTACAGGTGGAATCAAAAATTCAACTTTGCTTAATTATAATATAGTCCAGGAGCAAAAAATCCCTATTAACAAATCCTTCATCATGGAAATTTTGGAGTGTTCAACTGAATTAAGTGAGTTGCATTTTATAACTGGTGGAGGTTAATTAAAACAATGTGTCCATTGTATGGATGAAAACACTGAGGCCTGGTGAGATAAGAGACTGGCCCAAGGTCAGCAGAAAGCAGATTCCTTCTCTATCTACTGCTTTCTCCACTGCCATATTGCCCACTTGGTCTTTATAAAGATCTCCCAACTGCATACCTCTAATCATACTAGCAGACGCACAAAAGAAATAAGTGACATGGTCCTCACCATTAAAAAGCTACAATACCATGTCTACCATTGTGATTTTAAGCAATCTACAACTATTCTTAATCCTAATAAGCACATCATAGCTTATTAAAGGACTTTCTCTTTTTTTCCTATTTTCTTTTTTTTTTTTTGCTGAAAACCTTTTGTTTTCAGACTTTCTCTTCCCTATCATTTTTTTAAAGTAATCCCTGCACCCGATGTGGGGCTCAAACTCATAACCCCAAGATCAAGAGTCACATGCTCTACTGACTGACCAGCCAGGCAGCCCTCCTTATTATTTTCTAAGTATAATGAAAAAAATTTATTCACATGTGCATTTTCCTTCTCACATACTTTCCCACACACTTTACAAGAAGATCTTAAAAAATGTTTTCTCTTCATAATTCTTTCCCTACTTAATTTTGTTTAGGCTTGAAAGTAATCACCACTCCTCCTAGCAGACACTACTTCAAGTTAATTTTTGTTGTTGTTGTCATGTTCCTGCTGGATAGAAAGCAAAAAAAAGCAAATTAAAGCAGCATCCAGCTGCTTGTCATAGACTGCAATGGCAGGCATTTGCTAAAATTATTGTGGTATTTAAAAATGCTTGTTGAGTTACCTAACATTTCTAATAGAAATCCCTAGAAGTCAAAATATTTTTGGTAATATTGTGCATTGCAGGAAAAGAAGCCTTTATTTTTCTGTCTAAAAGTCGACTTTTTTGGGCTCAGTATCTTAGACATCTCACCAATCCCTGGTCACCAAAGACTAGGCCTACTAAGAAATAAGAGGATGTAGAAATTTGGGTTTGACTCTGTGCTATTTTTAAAAATATATTTAATTTACTAAATAGCTAATAGATTCATATGTTTCAAAACATCAAGAAGTATTAAATGGTCTGTGTAGAGTCTCCCATCCCTGTCTCCCATTTGCCATTACCAAATAGGTGACCAATGTAACTACAAAACAAAAACTTGTGAAGATGTTTACAGGATCATACAAGAAAATCCAAATATGATCTCCCTGCTTTTTATAACATAAAAATGGCTTGCACTATTAAGTAATGGCTATATATGCGCACATATACATACACACACACACCCTTATGACTACCTGGGATAAGACGATAATAAAGCATTATCGGTAAACCAGAAACCTCTGTACACTTTTCTAGTTATTACCCTCCACCTACAAGTATAGCACCTATTCTGATTTTCACCACCATAGCTTAGTTTTAACAGTTTTTGAGCTTTAACAGTTTTAAGCAAGATCATAGTCCACATTCTTTTTTGTGTCTGACATCTTCTATAACTCAACATACATGATCTCATTTTAATGATTAAATCATCTCTGTAATATTGACAATAGCATCACCATTTTACTTATTTTTATTTTTTAAGCTTTATTTATTTATTTATTTATTTATTTATTTATTTATTTATTTGAGAGAGAGAGCACACATGCAAATGGGAGGAGGAGTAAAAGAGGAGGGAGAGAGATGGGAAGAGATTCTCAAGCAGACTCCGCGCTGATCACAGAGTGGGTGCAGGGGCTCCATCTCATGACACTGAGATCATGACCCGAGCAGAAACCAAGAGTCGGATGCATAACTTAATGAGCCACCCAGGCGCCCATATCATCCACATTTTATAAATCACAAAGACGAATTTCAACAAGGTTGAGAGATGGGCTGTATCACTAGTGTTGGATCTGGATCTCTCTAACATTAAGCCTATGTTCTTGAGGGCAATATAGTTTTGCAGGAACATTCTTTCCATTCTAATCTTTCAATTTTTGGAATGATTACCAGTGAGTGACCTTGATGTAGTCTTCCCTGCCTTCTTATATTCCTTCTTTCAGCCATCTATCCATCTCTCTACCCATTTAGTGACCCCACTCCCTCTGCTATGTACTGCAGTGAGAATGAAAATGACTTTTACTCTTGACAAATCTGCAGGGATCCATCCAGGAGTTAATATTTTTTTTAAAAAATAGTCTTCCTGAAACTTCTCCACCTGTGTATTTTCTCCATTTATCATAAGCTTGGATTTTGAATGGTAAACTTAGGTTTTTTGTTTGGGTTTGGTTTCATTTGGTCTGGTCTTTTGGCTTTACTATTGCACATTCTAAATTTTAAATATTGTCTCTTCTACATAATTGTTTCTAATTATTCTAATTATTCAATAAACTTGGCCAATTAACTATAAAATCTAATCTGTTTATTTCCCCAGGAATATAAAGTACAAATATACTGATTTAAAGAATCTCAAGGGCAACAACAGATAAGCTAATTTTGGGATGGGGGAGAGACATCATTAGGCAGAAGGCTCGAGTACGAATGCACAGCTGCAGCACAACAGGGAGGGGCCGGCTACCGAAGAGCACAAGAACACATGTTGGGGTCCAGTACCTTGATTCTGGTGGTGGCCTCACAGTTGTATACACCTGTCAGAATGATCGATTTGTATATTTTCAACAGATGCAATTTGCTGTTCATAAATTATACCTCAATAAAGTTGACTTCCAATAAGAAAACTGGAAGAGAAGAGAACTGGCTCTATTTTTCTACACCTCTCTCCTCCTTAACCACCTCTCCTCTTTGCACTGTCTTGTCTCCTTGTCGTATTAACACGAGAGGAACCTCAGCTCCAACCGCTCAATCTCCCTTTCCTCAGCCACAGTTGCTTTGGGTCCCTAAACCCTAAATCTGAAATCCATGGAGCAACTACTTAATTGCCCATTTTGAAAATTACTGTTTCCTCCCAACATTCTATAGCTTTTAACTTTAAAACAAGTGCAATGTAAAGACACAAGACAGACTTTTCATCTATATGAGGAATTGATAAAAGAAAATAAAAATTGATTGTAGTTCTATGAGTTTGCCACTTCCTGTTGACTAACTCTGGGTCACTCAGAAAGTAAGATCTCAGAATGACAGGACTCTATGTTGCTAAAGATGGTAATGAGCCATATGTCATCAATATATCTGATTTACACCAATGTCTCAGGTTTGGGATAAAGTTTGTTATTACCTTAATGTGTGATCCAATATTAAACTCTTGAACAATCACTCTGGGGCTCAGTTTTCTCACTTATAAATGAAGATTGGGACTAAATTATCTATAATGTCTTTTACAGTGATAAAAAACATCTTTAAAAAAGCTGTGACCGGGTGCCTGGGTGGCTCAGTTGGTTAAGTGACTGCCTTCGGCTCAGGTCATGATCCTGGAGTCCCTGGATCGAGTCCCGCATCGGGCTCCCTGCTCGGCGGGGTGTCTGCTTCTCCCTCTGACCCTCCCCCCTCACATGTGCTCTCTCTCTCTCTCCCTCTCTCTCTCCCTCTCTCAAATAAATGAATAAATAAAAAATCTTTAAAAAAGCTGTGACCCCAAAGCATAGGTTGTATGTTATACAATTCAAGGTTGTATGAGCTGAAATTCTGTGCATCCAACATAATATTTGATGTAGGAAAGTTAATATATTACATTTATTCTAAAAATGTCAATCAAATATATTAATTTAAAGCTACTTTAATTTTATATTTTTATAACATTTGGACATTGTTAATCCAAATGTGTGCACACTATGTACACTTCATGACAAAACCAGAAATGTATAATTTACTTAATATTTTTATTTCTGCTTCCCTTAGACTTATCAGATACATTATCAAAAACATAAAATTTGATTTAAACTATATCCCGTCCTACTGCATTATGTCAATGATATGTATGAAAGCCATCTATGTGACATACGATTTTTTGTATGTGCAGTTTTATAAAACTAACTTGATCACTTTACTACAAGTTTGATTTAAATAGTAGTTTTTGTTATTGTTGTTGTTGTTGCTCACCATGGTCCAGGTCTTTCATATAGGTAACCATATTTAATCTTTAAAAAATTTCTGTGACATACGTTTTATTATTATCCTCACTTCATAGTCAAGAAAGTGAAGCTCACGGAGGCTCTTAAGGTCTCAAGATCACAGGCTTCAGACTTTGAAGCAAAGCGGTCTAATTCCAGGATCTGAGCAGCTCTCATCTTCCACAGCTGTTTGAAAAATCTATCTTTAATTGCTATTGATTTCCATATAAGGTAGGAAAATCCAGTCATGGAATATGATTGTGGCAACTGTCTCTAATCAGAACCATTTATCAAAAGGTGGAAGGAAAATCTGGACTGGGAAAGAAGGTGGCAAAACTGATTGAGTTCAAGTTCAAGTCAGTTATTAATGTACAATGTCATTGGGTACAATTATTAAATTTTCCTGAGCTTCAGTTTTGTCTTTAAATTGAGATTATCAGATAATTAGATCTCTAAAGTACACATCTTCTCACAGAATGAGCAACTTCCCATTTGACCTAATAATTTATGTGGGGAAATAATTTTGTCTGAGTATAGTGATATTCTGCCACAGTCTTATAGAATATTCATTCATATAAATGCATTTTTATTATTCAGAAAATAAGATCCCTTTGAAATAGATCTATATCAAAGCCTCATTCATAGTTATTTTCTCAGAGCTCTGTAGCAAAAATTTGGCTGATATACTTTTGCTGATATCCAGTATAGACATTTAAATCATTCCATCTTCTCAGAAATAAGGCATGAGCATAACCATGGAGCATTTCCCAACAGATAAACAAATAACAAATATCTTGATGGTGTTTCAACTGACCCAGTCTAATTAACAGGGAATTTAATTATTGCTGACCAGAATTTGCTATATAATCTCAGGGGCCTGGTGCAAAATGAATTTAAGGGGCCACTTGTTCAAATATCGTTAAGTCTTTCAAGATGGAGACACGGGTAGTAATCATGCATGGGGTGCTGTTGAGCATGGGGCCTTGTGTGATTACACACATCTCACACCCAGGTAGTGGGTGTTGGTGCTAACAAGGTGAGAAGTGGAGAACATGAAACTGACTTGACTCAAAATCCCTCTCAATTGTAATAACAATGTTATAAAACTAACTTGATCACTTTACTACACAATTTTACTTTTAAAGATTTATTTATTTATTTATTTATTTATTTATTTATTTATTTATTTATTT